>NC_060191.1:17490083-17830325 GCF_021184085.1 Oncorhynchus gorbuscha
TCTCCTTCCCGCTCTTTCCCACCATGCCATGGGCTCCCACAACTTGACCACGGAGGCTCCCATTGGTCTTCTCCTCATAAGCCCCTCCCCCTGAAGACCCATGACCCTTGACCTCACCCCCTAGAGCCCCACCTCCTGAGACCCCTCCCAACACTCCCCCCTCCAGGCTGGCCAGGTCCTTGCGTTTCAGATAGGCCAGCATCTTGAGGCGCTCCATGGCTTGGTGGCCCTCCATCTTGATGCGTTTGGAGAGCAGCTCGTCTCGCTCACTGCTCGTGGCGCCACCTGCAGGCGAGGAGGAGTCCAGGCCTCGCTTCAGCAGGCTCAGCCGCACCGCCTCCTCATTCAGTCGCTCCATAATGGACTGGATGGATGAGAAAGAAAGAGAGACAGGGATGAAGGGATGGAGAGGAGTATGTAGGAACATATCTAATTTAGCCGTGATTATTTGTCCTAAGGTAAAATAAAGAATTTCTGAGATCAAAAGAGCAACATGATTATGACATATCTTGAAATGTGCAACTCAAACAAACAATGAAAATCTCTACTCTACTAAGAAAATATCTTCACTTGTAGGTACAGTGGGCATACTTGAGCTGATGATACACTAGCAAATTTTGGAAACAATATTGCTGGCAAAGGAGTGGGGTATGAGACACTGGAGCAATTATAAGCAATATGGCCATGAATAGCATATGAACATAAAATCTAAAATTCCCCATTTATTTACTCATCTCCTATAGCTTTTTGTTGCCTGTTGACTGACACATTGGTACTGGAATTTGTCAGCTAACAAACAAGCAACAAAGAACTCAACCTACTGTCAGTCAAGTCAACAGTTGCAATGCAGACATAAGGATAACTACATTTAGCAAACTTTTTGTAAACGTTCAAGCTATTCAGCTAGTTTAACATACAAAAAAACTTATCCAAACAAAAAACTAAAGGTAAAATCTACATGGCTAGCTAGCGAATTAGCCTGTTAGTCCGATTAACATAGCATGGGTTTCGTTTAGCATGCTAATGACGATTAGCATGCACCCCCGCGTGGATATATGTCAGTTAACATGACAAACTCAATACAGTATGTACACTGAATGTACAAAACACTAGGATCACCTGCTCTTTCAATGACAGACTGACCAGGTGAATCAAGGTGAAAGCTAGGATCCCTTACTGATGTCACCTGTTAAATCCACTTCAATCCGTGTAGATGAAGGGGAAGAAACAGGTTAAAGAAGGATTTTTAAGTCTTGAGACATGGATGGTGTATGTGTGCGCCATTCAGAGGGTGGATGGGCAATACGACATTTTTAAGTACCTTTGAATGGGGTATGGTAGTAGGTGCCAGTCACCCTGGTTTGAGTGTGTCAAGAACTGCAACGCAACTGGGTTTATAATGGTCCACCACCCAAAAGACATCCAGCCAACTTGACGCAACTGTGGGAAGCATTGGAGTCAACATGGGCCAGCATCCCTGTGGGACCCTTTCGACTGATCAAAATTACCCAGCTTATAAAAAGTTGCTCATTTTCAATGGAAAAATGTTGCAGCAGCCACAGTGAAGCATAGCGGACAGGTCTGCTGCTCTCCCACCATATTGTTTGTTTTGCCACCTCAGATAACGCTAACAGTTAGCTGTCATTACCCCTGTCCCATAACCATAGACTAGCAGCAGGCTAACACAGTGCAGCACACACAGCTATCCTATTGAATTAAGAGTCAAATAAGCATGTGTAACAACTGTGTTACAACTCCAATAATCATTATTCATACCTCCATCCTAAAAGTTCATATTTCCGTCAAAGCCAACAGAAAACAATGGGAGAAATGCTTGCTGCCCTTTAACATGGCTGCAGATACAGAAAAAAGCACACACCCACACTTTTTCCTTCCTGACCTCCTTCTCCAGTCTGAGTTAAAGGGGTATGTAATATGATATGTACCCAAGATAGAACATGCTTGGGGGCTTTTATTTATCTATATGGATGTATACTGTATCCTGTGTGTGTTTGTGTGTGTACTATTACATGCATGGGCACATATGATGCCTTAAACATGCACACACATGCGCATAAAAACGGTCATTTAATTAATATGTCGTGTCCTCTATCAGGCCCTGAAATGGTTAACCGTGTGTGTATGTGTGTGTGTGTGTGAACAAATCCGATTGTATTTGACACACTTGAGTCATAGGAAGTTTGGTTGAGGATGCACAGGCAGGCAATGTAGGTTGTGCACAGGGAGTTAGTTTGCCCTGCAACTTAGACCAATAATATGCTTAAAGAAATCAGAGAGTGATGAGGATTGGCCCGGAAGAGTGGGGGGAGGGGTTGTCAAGGGACTAGATGGTGGACTGGTTATAATTAGAGCATAATGCCTTGCTATGTAGAAATGGTAGCACTCGTGTACACACACACTAACACACACACACACTAACACACACTAACACACACTAACACACACACACACACACACTAACACACCCATTTATAAGGACACACACGGTATGGTTTTTCAATGTAGCAATCTTTTTAAAAAAAAAATATTGTATGTTTACTACTCTCTCTCTCTCCAGGTCCAGAGAGTCATCATGAGACATGGAAGTTACCACTTCCTTTACAAAATGAAAAAGGAAGTGGTAACCCACGTAGAAAACTGTGGAGAGAGAGAGAGACAGAGAGAGCAAGAGCAGGTAGAAAAGTGAGAAAGTGCGAGTAAAACCAAACGTGGCTAACAAGCCAATCAGAATTGCATTGTGGTGTGTGTTTGTGTCTGTGTGTGTACATGTGATCATGTTTACCCAGCACCTTTTGCCCCCCCCTTCTCTGTCCCTATTGCTCCTTATATAATGTGATGACTGTTTCCCTCAGCTGCAACAAACCACCATCTCTTTCCCTCTCTCACCAGTCTCCTCCTACAGCGCCCAACCCCAACACGCATCGACACACATGCGCACACACATGCACACACACACCACACTCTGGGCCCGCTGCCAAACAACACAAGTCAGACGCCTCCATACCGCGAGAGGAAGAGAGGAGGAAGAAAAAGGGGGTGCTAAGATGGAAGGATGGTAAACGAGAGGGGGTGATCAGCATAAGCACAGACACACACACATACTTAAACAGCACACAGACAGACAGACAGACAGACAGACAGACAGACAGACAGACAGACAGACAGACAGACAGACAGACAGACAGACAGACAGACAGACAGACAGACAGACAGACAGACAGACAGACAGACAGACAGACAGACAGACAGACAGACAGACAGACAGACAGACAGACAGACAGACAGACAGACAGACAGACAGACAGACAGACAGACAGACAGACAGACAGACAGACAGACAGACAGACAGACAGACAGACAGACAGACAGACAGACAGACAGACAGACAGACAGACAGACAGACAGACAGACAGACAGACAGACAGACAGACAGACAGACAGACAGACAGACAGACAGACAGACAGACAGACAGACAGACAGACAGACAGACAGACAGACAGACAGACAGACAGACAGACAGACAGACAGACAGACAGACAGACAGACAGACAGACAGACAGACAGACAGACAGACAGACAGACAGACAGACAGACAGACAGACAGACAGACAGACAGACAGACAGACAGACAGACAGACAGACAGACAGACAGACAGACAGACAGACAGACAGACAGACAGGCAGGCAGGCAGGCAGGCAGGCAGGCAGGCAGGCAGGCAGGCAGGCAGGCAGGCAGGCAGGCAGGCAGGCAGGCAGGCAGGCAGGCAGGCAGGCAGGCAGGCAGGCAGGCAGGCAGGCAGGCAGGCAGGCAGGCAGGCAGGCAGGCAGGCAGACAGACAGACAGACAGACAGACAGACAGACAGACAGACAGACAGACAGACAGACAGACAGACAGACAGACAGACAGACAGACAGACAGACAGACAGACAGACAGGACACACTAACATTCCCCAAAGCTACATAATCATTATCCTGCAAAGTGAAGCTACTGTTGAAGTGATGTAGAGGTTGGTCAAAAATACATTCTACTGGGACCAGCACCCTCGATTAAAAGAAATACAGGGATATACACAAAGCTGTCTTTACTGTCCTTTCTCTTCTTTACAATGATCATATTGGCATTAAAATAAGACAATCATACAGGGGTTATGGACAAAGACCGCTATGATACAGTATATTATAATCACTGTAGCCTATATGCTGTAAAAAGAGAGCTATACAATAGAAGACTGACACAGTAACAGATAAAGATATGTACAGTATTCTTCAGCCATACCCAGCCCTGCGAGAAGACACGGGCGCACCCACACACACATACACAGGGATTTCAGAGACCATGCCAACATAAGGCTCCTTTGTTCCCGTTCCTCAACCCCCACCCCTCCTCCATTTTCCTACAGTTGTGCGATGCCAACAAAGCACCCGTATAAACACTCCCCTCCCTCCCCTCTCCCTGTCCTGACTCCACTTCCCTCCATCCATCCCTCAAAAAACACTGGGAGAAAATACAACTTTTTTTATCGTAAACATATGCTGCATAGTTGTGTTTGCAAGACCCCGAGGGGGGAAGGGAAGTGACAAATAAGGGCTTATGTCGTACTGTTAGGAATATAGTCCCAAGGGCTTTGATTTATGTAGGGACCAAGTATGTGCATGTACGTGGTGAATGTAGATTACAAACAGAGATGTGATTCACTTCTTTAACCTTATTGTTGCTTGGTACTAGCAGAAGTCAGTGCAGAAGCAGCGTTAGAAACCCACCAACCCACCGCCTAACCTGTCAATGAGAGAGCACAGGTTGTGTGCAAATAAAGAAGTGCTGATGATCACCCCACATTTGACAACACATTGGTAGCAAGGTGCAACCGAATGGAAGAAAGGAATCAGCCATGAATCACCCATGAGTCCTGACTTAACGTGGGAAAACCCTGAGCTAAGTTCTGAAAAAAGACCAACACCAAAAAAAATCTGGTTTTAACATTTGTTCCAACATAATACCCTACAGCAGTGGTTCCCAAACTGTGGGTCCGGCAGGGGTCCAAGTGGGTTGCGTGATAAGACAAATGTGTGCATTGCACATATTTAGAAATACATTTTCGGGATGGAAAAACGCTTTCAGTGTCAGCTTAAATGACTAAAATCAAATAGAAAGTATGTAGAAAAGATAATGGACCTATAGAATAGCCTATAATCTTTGAGAACATACAACTAAATAAATGCTAGACTATCAGGCCACAATTCATTTTGCTATAATATTTGAGCATAAGAACACAGCATTAGCCATTAAAATATAATTGAATTTAATTGCAGGAGATTAGCTATTAACTGCAAAAAAAGGATCTCAGGTCTACGGCAAAAAAATTGTAAAATAGCTGGAAATTAGCTTTAAAAATATACATTTTTCTGTCCTCTGCTAAGGTGATATTGTTTCCTTATTCTTTGGTTTGTGTAATAGTAAAACAAGCAACTTTTATATGTGTTGTGTTGTGATACTTGTAACTGATTAGCCTTTCATAATTGCCCCCGAGGGGATAAATAAAGTTGTATTTAATTTAAATGAATATGTATTGTCAGACTGAATCACTAGAAATGATTATCAGGCTAATCTAAAAATCATATCATCATTATAAATCACCATTATTACTATAATAACATGTAATGGTCCATTCATAAAGAACACGGGTGGTTCATGCTGGGTCACTGTGGTCATTAGGAGGGAATCAAACACAATCATATCTAATTCCATTCAAGATCAGTGTTTATGGGGGGAGGAGAGAAATTAGGACAGGACACAAATAATTAACAGGGCCTTAAGTTTATCTCATAACTGTAGCCTGATAAACTGTATTGACTGAAAAGAAAGGGAAAAATATATGAGGACATGGCGGTGATGGCATCAGGGGTTGTTGTCTACAACCAATAGGGTTTCATCACACGATCAACCCCAGGGTACAGAGGGTTCCTGACATGAGACTGATTAGGAAACAGTGTCCATGGAAACCAAGGGGTAGCTGGTCACCTTGACAAAAAAGTCAGAAAAATTCAATTAAAAAAATCAGAATCTATTCAATTGGATTAATCTATTTACTCACACAATGAATCTGGCACAATTCAAATGCAAAACACACACAGTTCAACATTACACTGTAATATCATATCATACACACACCTGTAGTGTCAGATCATGTAATCCAGACAAACGAACCTACACACCGACACCCACACCCATCATCCTGCTCCCACTACACTACAACAACACTTAGGAGGCCCAGCTCTTCATCACACAACACTTATCACATGGTTGCCATGGCAACTATGGCCTGTCTATTTATAGACCGCACCACTAATCAATTTAATTTCTGCGGTTGCCTAAGCAAAGGAGGGAGCAAGGGACAAAGGGAGCAAGAAGAAGAGGAGGAGAGAGCAGAGATGTCAGAGTTCTGTGTTCTGTGTACAGTGGAGATGCTGAATTTCCCCAGAAAGACATGCATACCTTTGTTCTAATTATACATGAACCATGATTGATCTAGACAGAAGCTTTGTTAAGAGGATTTTGAAATGGACCAAGATGGACAGACATGTACATGCATATTATGAATACGGGCAATTCCACGGGTAACAGAATGATGCTGAGACTCAAATTTTTCACTTTAACCCTATCAGTCCCAAGACCCCAGCAAAGATTTGCTTTTCATTTATCTGACTTTCAATTATCTGCATATTCAGCCCTTATTTTAAGCCAATTAAGTGTTTTAGACCTACCATTTAATTTTCAGGACAACCATGGCTACAAGTAAAACACAAAACAATTTGACAAACAGTTGCATTCATGAGTTTTATTGACAAATGTCAACAACAAAAAATGGCCAGCCAAAGCAAAAACCTGGTAAAAATGAATTTATATGAATTCTGTAAGTACAGAAATTGTTTGCTCACTGCGAAATGAATATTCAGCTAGTCAGTGACAACTGTATGGAGTTTGTGACCGCAACTATGTGAGCTTATTAAAGCATAATAGATACTATGTCCTGGGATTTCCTATGATGTTATATCTATAAGAACCCCTTATCTTTTAATGACTCGTGTGTAGCTTGTGAACGTCATAGAGCAAAACGTGTTACATGTAAGTGTCCGTGAGGGTCTCAGCTTTCCATAGATTGCTTATAGTAGTTTGTAGCACAAACCATTCAGATGTTTTTGGTAAAAGATCTAAAGACATTTTTATAAAAAGACCCGGCCCCCTTCGGGATCCGCCCTTGTCTCACAAACACCACTCTAGCTCAGCCCCTGTTAATCACACACTCATTTTTTATTTATGTAACCTTTATTTAACTTGGCAAGTCAGTTGAGAACAAATTCTTATTTACAATGACGGCTTACCCCGGCCAAATCTGGATAACGCTGGGCCAATTGTGCGCCGCCCTATAGGATTCCCAATCACGTCCGGATGTGATACAGCCTGGATTCGCCATCGATAAAAGACAGCACTGTGCAGCCGTCTTCATTGACCTGGCCAAGGCTTTCAACTCTGTCAATCACCGCATTCTTATCGGCAGACTCAATAGCCTTGGTTCACCAACTACTTCTCAGATAGAGTTCAGTGTGTCAAATCAGAGGGCCTGTTGTCCGGACCTCGGGCAGTCTATGGGGGTGCAACAGGGCTCAATTCTCGGGCCGATTCTTTTCTCTGTATAATATCAATGATGTCGCTCTTGCTCCTGGTGATTCTCTGATCCACCTCTACACCATTCTGTATACATCTGGCCCTTCTTTGGACACTGTGTTAAACCTCCAAATGAGATTAAACGCCATACAACACTCCAACTGCTTTTAAATGCTAGTAAAACTAAGTGCATGCTCTTCAACCGATTGCTGCCCGCCCGACTAGCATCACTACTCTGGACGGTTCTGACTTAGAATATGTGGACAACTACAAATACCTAGGTGTCTAATTAGACTAAACTCTCCTTCCAGACTCACATTATGCATCTCCAATCCAAAATGAAATATAGAATTGTCTTCCTACTTCACAACAAAACCTCCTACACTCATGCTGCCAAACATACCCTCGTAAAACTGACTATCCTGCAGATTCTTGACTTCGGCGATGTCATTTACAAAATATCCTCCAACACTCTACTCAGCAAGCTGGATGTAGTCTATCACAGTGCCATCCGTTTATCACCAAAGCCCCATATACTGCCCACCACTGCGACCTTTATGCTCTTGGAGGCTGGCCCTCAATACATATTCGTCGCCAAAATCACTGGCTCCAGGTCATCTATAAGACTTTGCTAGGTAAAGTCCCGCCTTATCTCAGTTCATTGGTCACCATAGCAACACCCACTGCCTTTCCTTCCAGTTCTCTGCTGCCAATGACTGGAACGAATTGCAAAAATCACTGAAGCTGGAGTCTTATCTCCCTCTCTAACTTTAAGCTGTCAGAGCAGCTTACCGATCACTGCCCCTGTACACAGCCAACCTGTAAACAGCACACCCAACTACATCATCCCCATATTATTACTTACTTTCTTGCTCTTTTGCACCCCAGTATCTCTACTTACACATCATCATCTGCACATTTATCACTCCAGTGTTAATGCTAAATTGTCATTATTTTGCCTCTATGGCCTATTTATTGCCTTACCTCCCTACTCTTCTACATTTGCACACACTGAACATAGATTTTTCTATTATGTTATTGACTGTACATTTGTTTATGTGTAGCTCTGTGTTGTTGTTTTTGTCACACTGCTTTGCTTTATCTTGGCCAGGTCGCAGTTGTAAATGAGAACTTGCCTCTTGCACTGAGATGCAGTGCCTTAGACTGCTGCGCCACTCGGGAACCGGACGGTCTTTAGGTCAAGCACATGATGTTTAAAGGAGGTTAGAACTCCAAAACGCGATGATGGGACTCATTGGGTTCAAATGTATGCCTAACAAAAACTAACAATTGTTAAAAAAAACAAAAAAGTTCTATACACAAGGAAGAGTTAACAATTTTCACAGAAAATGTTACAAAAACACATTTAGTTGAAGAACAGTGCAGATGCAAAGTTTGGTAACAGAATGATGGCACAAAGAGCACAAACCATCATTCTTTTACCAAACTTAGCATCTGCACTGTTCTTCAAGTACATGTGTTTTTGTAACATTTTCAGTGGAAATTGTTTTAAGTAGTATTTCTGCATGGTTGTATCATTTGTTAAGCTTTGCAATCATTGGTTTATGTTTGAAATACATTTTAAAGTGAAACATGTGAGTCTCAGCATCTTTCTGTTGCCATGGAATTGCACACAAACAAATGCATTGCCATGGAATTGCACATACATAAGGCCTATCCCATCTAGGTCAATAAGGCCTAGCCTATAACATGGGTAACAGAGTTGGGCCCCCTGTCCCTTTAAGAACAGGACAGTCACCCATTATCTCTCCTTTCTGTTCCCCTGTGGTGCCAAGCACTGTCCTAACGCGCTACCCAGTCTGAGCCGGTCTATAACCTCAGGATATGAAATGATCTCTTAATGTGAAGCCTTTAGTGACATCACACGGGAGAGAGAGAGAGAGAGAGAGACAGGTGGTAATATGTGTGCGTGTGTGTGGGTGGGAGTACAAACGCGTGATGTGTGCGAAATTCAGATTAGTTCTATGGAGTTTGTATTGTAGAAGCCTTTCAAACCCTCCACACGGCTTCTAACCTACATTAACCAACACATCGTCTGCCAACCACTCGTGTCAGGGTTTGTGTTGTGATGATGATGTGAGGTATATGAACCCTAAAGAGTTGCCAGTTCGGGTCCCACTTCAGTTCAACCCAGGCTGTGCTCCTTTAATTGCACACTTCATTCCAATTTGCTTCTGGAGGTGAACAGCCCAAGAGATGTATAATTTGCAGCCAGGAGATATACAAATGGAGACTAGAATGACAGAAGAGCACGGAAGGGTCAACAACCACCGGTCCATCCCCTTACTGCATTTCTATTCCAAAAATAAAATGTATGGCAGAGGAATCTCCAAACGTTCATCTCACCTGCAAAAGTCAACTAGACAAGTTCTTGAAGGGAAAAAAATCATCAGGAAAATGACAGTGAAAATTTGGCATAAATCAAAGATTTAGTCTTTTTATCTGTTTGTTACGGTCCGTTCTATCTTTGTATAAATCAGTGCAACTGATTAAGGTCTCTGTTTGGCCTCCATGAGTAAATGCCATGATAGGTTGAACAAGTGGTTCTCAAGGATGGAAAAGATTTACCATTGGATTCCTGGAAAAAGTGGCACTGACTAGTGAACCATTGTCCCTCTGTGTTGGTCACAAAAAACAAAGAGGTGAAGTCAAAGTCTAACCCTAGTGGGAATGAATACAGAAGTTACAAAATGTTAATAAATAAACACTTACATAAACCAAATAGATTATCTGCTTATCTATTGGTTTTCACAAGTGACATTTCTGATGCAAAAATACATCAATTGACCGGTCACTGAAACATACCTGCCACTGAAATGTTAATAAAACTCAGAGAAAAAAAACGAGGTTGACATCAGCTAAACAAAATTTGATTAAAGTCAACTGATAAGAACTCCGATCGTCTGGTTGCCCCACGTATCACTACAGGCATTCACTGATTCCTTCAACAGCACTTGTCATCGCCAACCATGGTGGCCATTTGCATAGGGCTAGGAAACAAGTTGAGAGGGTGAACACGTCTTCACTTACGTAAATGGCTGATGCATTTTGAATTCATTTTATTGTATGACATATGCACAACACTTCATGCCATTTGTCTCCAGTTCGCTCAACAAATATCCATGTTCAGAAACTCGATCGTAGCAACGTTGATAAATAGATTTAAACAATCAAATTACAACCATCGGTTTCAGATTAACATTTTGTTCATAACGACACCACGAAGACGCATTTTTTCCCCCAACCAATCTAGGTTAACCTCAAGGGACTCGAGATTAAACAATAAACGTATTCTGCTCTATATGTATCAATATGATCCGCGCTCACTGTATCATTTATTGCTACAATGTAAACAAATTTGGAACGTTAAAACATTATCAACGTTTGTGTCAGCTGTTTTAGACAGACCTCTTTCATTACCTACATGTTGGAACTAAAAATAACAGCAAAGCACATAACTATTAACCCAATAGAACTACTATGTAACCGTTATTTCGCTACTCATCTCACATTGTCCCAGTACTTCAGTTGGACTGAAGTCTGGAGCCTTATCACATCTAGAACCATGATCCGGGGATTTTTAGTTAAACTTCACTTCAGATAGGCCGCGGAAAAATCCTCGGTCTCACCTGACTCGCCTTCACCCCGCAGGTTCCACTGGCTTCGGGTTTGGCTTTGGGATCCTGGGGCGCTGCAGTAAATCCTCACAACCAGTCAGTCCCCTGCACTGGCAGGCAATACAAAAGCGCTGATTGGGCCCCGACAAGCTCTCACGCTCTCTGTCCGTAACCAGACAGACAAATTATTGGACCGCGCTTGTGTCACTGACGCGCCTCTACTCAAAAGGTGTATGTTGTTGTCTGGATGGGAGAAAAGAGGAGAAATTGACCGAGATGCCCATCCTGTGAACAATACAATATTTAGGCTATATGCCATCGAAAACATGACATTTGCTCACGTTGTCAGTTATTCTACTGTAGACATCGCGTCGAATTCATTGATTGTAGCCTACTGGGCCTACTTTGATGCATTTATACTATTTTTAGTCAAGGGGCAGTTTTGTCAAGTTCTTGTAGACTGTTTCTTATGCAATCACTTGGACCTTATGTATTTGAAACATATTTCACGGCTGAGGTAGGCTACCAGTATGGGACCAGCATTCAGCATGCATTATACCCGGTTTAACAATAAGCAAAGGCCATTTAATTGGCATGAGTAATCAACACTTAATTGCCTAAATGCAAATCTACATGCATTTTAATTGGCATTCCAACTTTTGTAAACTACCATTGAACATTAAGATTATCAGCCATATGCTTACACAATTTAGTTGAACAAATATTGTTAAACCATTGTTTATTTATTCTGCAAAGGATGCTGCATGAAAGCTTTTGACCGCAATGCAAAATGCGTCCTCTAGTGGCTACCTGGTAGTATTGCGTGGACACGTTACTGTACTGTACAGTAAAAGCATTATACTATATTTTACCAAATACACTATATAGATACAAAAGTATGTGGACACCCCTTCAAAGTAGTGTATTTGGCTATTTTGACCAGTGTATAAAATTGAGCACACAGCTATGCAATCTCCGTGGACAAACATTGGCAGTAGAATGGTCTTACTGAAGAGCTCTGTGACTTTCAACATGGCACGGTCATAGGATGCCACCTTTCCAAAAAGTCAGTTCATTAAATCTCTGCACTGCTGGAGCTGCCCCGGTCAACTGTAAGTGCAGTTATTGTGAAGTGGAAACGTCTAGGAGAAACAACCGCTCAGTGGTAGGCCTCACAAGCTAAAAAAAAAAAACAGGACTGCCAAGTGCTGAAGCACATAAAAAAAAAAATCTGTCCTCAGTTGCAACACTCACTGACAAGTTCCAAACTGTCTCTGGGCGCTACATCAGTACAATAACTGTTCATCGGGAGCTTCATTGGTTCCCATGCCCGAGCAGTCGCACACAAGCCTAAGATCACCATGTGCAATGCCAAGCGCCAGCTGAAGTGGTGTAAAACTCGCCGCCATTGGATTCTGGAGTAGGGGAAAATGTGTTCTCTGGAGAACTTAATCAAGCTGTACTATCTGGCAGTCTAACGGACTAATTTGGGTTTGGCGGGTGACAGGAGAACGCTACCTGCCTGAATGCATAGTGTCAACGGTAAAGTTTGGTGGAGGAGGATAATGGTCCGGGGCTGTTTTTCACAGTTCCAGCTAGGCCTCTTAGTTCCAGTGAAGGGAAATCTTAACGCTACAGCGTAAAATTGCATTCTAGATGACTCTGCCCTACCAATTTTGTGGCAACAGTTTGGGGAATGCCCGTTCCGGTTTCAGCATGACAACGCCCCCATGCACAAAGAGAGGTCCATACAGAAATGGTTTGTCGAGATCAATGTGGAAGAACTTGACTGGCCTGCACAAAGCCCTGACCTCAACTCCATCGAACACCTTTGGGATGAATTTGAACAGACTGAGCCAGGCCTAAATGCCAAACATCAGTGCCCAACCTCACTAACGCTCATGGCTCAACAGAAGCAAGTCCCCGCAGCAATGTTCCAACATCTAGTGGAAAGCCTTCCCAGAAGAGTAGAGGCTATTATAGCAGCAAAAGGGGGGGACCAACTCCATATTAATACCCATGAGTTTGGAATGAGATGTTTGACAAGCAGCTGTCCACATACTTTTGGTCATGTAATATAAATGGTGA
Source organism: Oncorhynchus gorbuscha (assembly GCF_021184085.1). Classification (NCBI taxonomy): domain Eukaryota; kingdom Metazoa; phylum Chordata; class Actinopteri; order Salmoniformes; family Salmonidae; genus Oncorhynchus; species Oncorhynchus gorbuscha. The sequence continues at coordinate 17,503,497 of NC_060191.1, forward strand.
ATATCTATGGTGGGCTTTGTTATTTACCAGTTTGTGGAGCGCACAGAGCAAGCAAGCATCTGCTGAGATGGTTTGCATAAAAATGTCTCATGGCCATTATGAAGATAGAATAAAGCTCTCATTAGTAGAAATAAACTATCATTAAGAATAACAGGTTAATAAAATAGATCAAATCAAGTATGTAAAACCAAAACTGACAGAAACTACATTTTTATTTAAATATAAAAGTAAAAAACAGGAGTATTAACAGTTTCATTAGGACAATTTATCAGGCAGTTGGTCGGTTGTCTGGTTAGATTAATCAACCAATTTCCTTTACAGCTACAGCACTGATATGTAAAGAAATAACAACAGTTGTATTGTCAAGTTGGTCCACATTCATATTTAGCAACCGATTGTGGAAATTGTGACTGACTTGAACATGTTAGTGTTGAAAAGAAAAAGATTAAACCAATCAAGACTGACATAAGGGTAGCAGAATGACAGATGAAAATGAAGATAAACAATTAAATGACAGAAAATATGTACATAAGTTTGAACAAGTTAAGCCCAGACTAACAAAAAGGTCAAGCCTCTTAGGTTTGAGGTCAAAGGTTGGACCACAAGGCTCAACCACGTCTCAGCTGACATAAGCCGAGCTAATGGAATCACCCTCATTGCAATATCATCGGTCTTTACAGTCAATTACACAAATTCCTTACAATGTGGCCAGACCTGTCAGTAACCTACACATCAGGGAGACAATAAACCATAATCACAGGAAGTCTCAAGGTACATGTTACAGTACCAGTTCCTATGGCATTGAAAGTGGCATTTGAATCATTAAGTTGCACAACATAAAATCCCCTAATGTGGAGCGGGTGGCAAATGTAGCTTAGCGGCGGTCCTGTGCTCATTTTAAGTAGTGCACAAAATACTAGAGGATTGTGTAGGCTGCTCCCCGTGTTGGGGTGGGAGATCTGGCACTATTCTAACCCCCTCACTTCTTGAAAACCTTCTTGTTGAGAAGGAAGATTAGCAGGTTGACGTTGACTTTGGCCTTGTCGAACATCATCACCGCCACTCCCTTGTACTGGAGCTGCAGCAGGTCCTACACACGCATACACATTTGAATACAGTTCTGAAATCCAAGATCTTTCAAAATAGGATCACTAAATAATTTACCATCGCAGCACATAGAGCACTGATTTCAGTGAGAGACTGGGATTTGCGTCAATCATAGACCATAGGTTTGTATTGAAATGTCTGTTCTAGTTTCATTATACTACTCCCCAGACTCACCTTGTATTTGAGGGGGAACTTCTCCATGTCCACACTCATAAAGCAAGCCTTTACCTGGAACGTGCCGCCCTCATCACCGGCCACAATGTCTAAGATGACATTCTTAAACCTGAGGAGATATAATAATCAAATACATTTAATTTCTTGATGCCCTAGGTAACCATCCATGGTAATTTGGTAGGGTGGTGTGTGTGCACGTTCCTGCATACTTACTGTGTGACTGGCAGGTCCTCGATCTGAAGAAAGAGAGAAAGTGATAGAGAGCTCAGCACAGTAGCAGTGTAAAGCCATCTTCCAGTGTGGTCACACTCCCACATGTGTTTGTGTCTACCTGTGTTTGGTGGTGAGGTTACCCAGGCAGGTGGTGATGTACTTGCTGTAGAAGTCCACCTGTTAGCTGTGGAAGGAGGTCTTGCAGTGCAGGCTGCCCATGGTCTGTCTCGGGGGGGGGGGGGGGGGGCTATACCATCTCGGTTTATCTGTAGTTGATTTGGTGTGATAACTTTACAATTAAAATATCATTGTGTGTGTGCTATGTAGTGTATGTCTCCATCTACCTTGGCTATGAGCTGTAGTATCTGTGTCTCAGAGTCAGGTGGGGTCAGGACCCCCAGGCTCTCCAGCCTCCTCAGGCTACGCTGGATCTTCTGCTTCTTCTCCTCCAGAGACAGGTAGCCGTCGGAAACGATCAACTGGTTCCACTTCATCTTCTCAGGGGTGCGGGCGTCCCTTGGGCACGGCAGTGCATCATCCACCCATGCTGCACCTCCTGAGGGGAGAGGAATACACCACCGGTTAACTACTACCAACTCCCTACGGAGAGATGAGAGTGTGAGGAAGAGGGCGTGTGGGAGCCCAGTGAAGAGCTGTGGAATATACCTGATCCTGAGAGGAAGAAGCTTTCCAGGCTGGTCTCGGATCAAGTCGACAATCAACTGTTTGGTACTGCAAAACACAACCACACAGAAACAAAACACACTTCACATTAGACATGCCATTTTCATGGTGTGATGGTCATACCTCACTGAAATGTTAAAAAGTTTAAGCCCCCTGGCGTCAGGGTGGTCGTCAGAGCCCCTGAACACATCAAACTTGGTGAGGTTGAGGGACACCTCCATCTTACTGTACTGGGCCAGGGTCTGCTCTGTCTAGGGCTCCGCAGCGCTCACAGCCCCCTCACCAACCAGAGCTTGGATAGTGGGCACCTTCCCCAGGTCAGCAGTCAGCAACAGGTCAGACTGGTTGGGACACAGAGAGTCCTGGTGCTCCATCAGAAGCCACACTCACACACACACACACAATCTACTCAAATGAAAAGGTTTGTTCCCAACCCACCTCCCCCAGAACCAATTAAAAACTAAAAAAGTTTCTATGCCTCTTTAGCTTATATAGCATCCAGACCTTGTGTGTGTTAAGGAGCTCACTGATGGAGATATAGATGACAGGCTTGTTGAGGATGACCATCTCAGAGTACTCAATGTTAAAATGCTCCTCTGGCGCCGACACATCACACACAGCATGCAGGAACTTACTGCGGAAGATCTGCTTAAGAACCATTTAGCATGTATAGCCTAATTATAGTAATAAAGCTCTCCTCTAAAAAGGGGGTGGAGGATGCGCTAAAATGACGGGACGATTCACCGGAACTTGGAGTGCATCAGGGTAATGTAGTCGTTGAGGGCGCGCAGGTGTGGGCTGTCACCATGGAAGTGTTTGTGTGCGGCAGGATGCTGCAGGATGCGTGCGATGGAACCCAGGATGCCGCGCTGCTCAGGGAGCAGTGAGGAGCCAGACGAGAACTCTACCACATCAAAACCATCCGGAGCCACAGCATCTGGGTTCATGTAGCGGTAGTACACCAGGATCCCCACAATCTGACCACAACACAACCATCATAACACCAGGTTCCACACAATCTGACAATAACACAAGTATTCCAGAAAGCAAGATTAGTGACTTAGCGAGATTTGTCAAACCAGAACGTGCAAACTCTGAATTTTCAGCTCAAGAAAAAAGAAAAAAAAAACTTGAAAGACAGCCTGATCAGAAACCACAACACCGAATTCTCTGAAGTAAAACGGCTACCTACTAGGTTAACTTGACCTTAGCCTGTTCTAGTGAATAAATACGGGACTTCTCCGCCAATAAGATTGTTCATCATTTGAGAAAATCCACTTGACATAAAGCAGTGCTTTACAAAAGAGAACAAATTATTGGACCTTGAATACATCCTTTAGATCATGCAGAAGAACGTGCAGAAAAACAATAACGTTCAAAAATACAATCACTCATATCTGGTTTCGCTTTCACTGCTATACAAACTGTATTGTTTGCGATGTTTTGCCATTGGAAGTTTCCTGTACAATATGGGCAAAGCTGAACTATTTGGCAAGGCAACTGTGTGTAGAGTCATAAGTGCCTCGCATTGAAGAGGTATTTTATGTCTTTGTTGCATTTGCTGGCTATCAAGTTTTCCATATAATCATGGAGGACTTCTACAGAACTGCAGGTAGAGTAAACGGAGGTCAGTTGACTGCCAGCGATGCTTTGCTAATCTCAAATGAATAAGCCTAGGCAATATGATAAAAATAATAAATCGCCTAATTCATTCTGCAGATTTTCAAAACTTCATTGGTGCTATAGATGGACACATATCCCCAATTCAAAAGACCCTCTGGACCAAATGAAGGAGACTAAATTAATAGAAAATATTTTCACAGCATAAACAGGCAGCTATTTAATATTGTAGCCAACACTTCCACCAAACCAAATTATTTTCAGAAACAGTCATTAAATTCAATAATTTTCCTTACTTTTTGGTCAGATGATCTGTGACTCCCATGGGTTTACAACTAAAACCAAATACATTGCTGCCCGTGTTGTCATGAAAAGCACTCTTCACTTGCCCAATTACTCTGTCTGCAATTATCTGCCAGGCTCCCTCTTGTTTTTGCACTGGTGGATGTATTACTTTTTTTGGTAAATACACTACATACACAAAAAAGTACAGTACCAATGTATAAAATCGAGCACACAGCCATGCAATCTCTATAAACAACCATTGGCAGTAGAATGGCCTTACTGAAGAGCTCAGACTTTCAAAGTGGCACCGTCATAAGATGCCACCTTTCCAACAGGTGTCCACATACTTTTGGTCATGTAGTGTATGTGAAGATATTCATTGTGTCCCAATTGTTTCTTGTTTTAAACTAATCAAATATTGGGCTCGGTCTTTTGACTCCATATCTATAGTTTGTCTGTCATTGACACAAGGACCTCTTTGAATGTTGCGTGATTTATTCATCGAGTCTGGTCAGTAGTGTACCTTGTAAAGCTCATCCTCGCTGGCCTGAGGAAACTTCTCATGTAGAGGATCTCTCAGGACCTTGGCTGTGTAGCGCATCCCATATCTGTGGGAGGAAGGAGAACGCCTGAGTGTTGAACTCCCATCACAGAAACAAATCAAACTAAAACAATAAGTAGCCAAATCTGGTGAGAGGAAGACGTGAGCACCCTACAGCTGTTTGATTAAGTTTCTGGTGATTGAAATGAATTGCACTGAGAATGAAAAGGAAGCTCTGCAGAGTGCATATGAAGGGCCTCTTATGGTAATTTATGCAGGTTGCTGGTGATTGCGTTGTGCAGGCGGTCTGTAATGTTCTTGAGGTTGACGATAGAGATGTCCAGGCGACACTGCACTTGGGGGGGGGGGCTGCTCTGCACTCACTTCATAGGGCAGGGAGCTGGGGAGAGGAGACAAGAGTATGTTGCTGTGTGTGTATGCATTTGTGTTTCTCAATGGACCTCTTGAAGCCAATCTGAGAGTGTGAGCGTACATATCTTTAAATACTTGTCATGAGCAAATCAAAATCAGTGCATTCAACTCAAGTAAGTAAATCAGTTGGAATAGTATATGTATTTCTTGCTTTATGCTGAACTCTAGTGGCCAAGCTAAAACTGTCTAGGCTCTCTATAGGAGAACCACCACGACACTACATTTGCTCCTGGCTCAGTGCTGACCTCTTGTGGCTGGTCTGGGTCTGGTTGACCCAGCTCTTGTCAATCTCACAGGGGTCCGTGCGGATGCTGAGGATGCAGTCCTGCAGCACCTCTCTAATGGCCAGCCCTAGGATCTCCTTCAACGCGGTCTGACCGCAGGCATGGTGGTAGAAACTCACTAACATCTTAATGACTGTGGGGTTCCCAGTCACCACCTGTATAGTGTGTGAATAGTGTGTGTACACTGACTTGATCTCATGGCGCAGCGCGGGGGTGAAGAGCTGCAGCAGCAGGTAGGCCTCCCTGCAGTCGGAGCCGTAGTTGAACAGGGTGAAGATGACAGTCTCCATGAAGAGAGTCGTTTTATTCTGGGGCTTCAGGAAGATCAGCTGGGCCAGGTACAGAGGCTGAGTCTGGAGAACAGACACTTAAATTAAGCAAGCCATTGCATAAAACTCAGCACAGGCCACATATGAGGGGGCCTGTCAGGTGGAAGTAGTAGGAGCTGTCCTTAGTCTTCAGTCATGGGCTCCAGTTGTCCCCTGAGTCCCAGTACATAGAGATTAGGGCTTGTCACTACCTAGAAGATTGAAGGTAGATTCAGTGTTATGACGCTGCCAAGAGCAGCACCGCAGATACTGAGATGAGCGCGATGCAACATAGTATCTGCGGATGAGCAAGGGTACACTCAGTCTGCTACAATGTCGCGGGAGCAAAACAATGCTCTTAGTTGTTGCTGAAATTGACCTGATATGACATTTACTGCGTCGCTGAGTCTACGGTTAATCCTGACCAATTATGAGCAGCTAATATGCTACTGAAGTGCATAGATCACAACCAGCATGAACACAAGTGAATCACGGTAGTGGGTACTGACCTCCCACAGATTTGGCTCAAGAGTAGGGTGGTGATTTCAGCCTGGTACACTCCAGCACATTCTTCCACCACGCTCCGCAGCGCCACATCTGGCAGACGCAGGACTCGCAGCGTCTGGGACGTCTTGCCCTCCTCCACTGCCTGGTTCACGGCCAACAAGCCCAGGGACACTGGCCAGGGAAACACACACACAGTTAAGATAACGGTATACATTTTGTGATAATATGAATTACACCTGTTGTGAGGAAACTCATCAGCATAGAATTTCACCATGTCTTTAAAAACCTGATGTGAAGGTATTACGCCAACTCACTCTTCGGGGCTCTTTGAGTGTCGTGATTGGCTCTTCTCACTCCTTCCTGAATGTCAGCCAACCACAACTCTGCTCCTGGATTACGGTTCACCTGTGATAGGATAGGACAGGGCACAGCATTGAACAATGAACCACAAAATCTTGTTTAGATTCCCTGTTTTAAACTATTATGTCTTCCTGGATGACATACCTCAGCCTTCTGCCTCCGGCCTCTGGTCAGTACATCATGGTAGCGGCGGGCATGGAGTGTCGTCACCTCCTCAAGGCCACTAGAAGGCAACAGCAGTGCAGCTAGAGCCTTCTGAAGGTCGCCTCGACACAGGGCCTGGTTAATCAGCCCGATGGCGAGGATCTCTGTGGACAAACAGGAAGCAGATCCAGTCAAATACAAGGTGTTCCTCTGGTTTTAGATTCAAATAGCACCCAACAAAATATTTCTGTCAATGGACCTAAACCCAGTGTTTCTGGGAGTTGGTGTTCAGTTCTCCAACGTACGGTCATGCTCTTCCTGTGCTGCTGCGTTTACAGAGTTCGGTCCTCTCTGGAGATTGTTCCACGTCAGCAGAGCTTTCCTAGCCTTCCTCCTCTGATCACCCAGTTCCTCAACATACCTGAGGCAAATGGCAAAGGAGTTAGTTAAAGTATACAGATCTGCACCCAGGCTACAGAGACAACTGAGAATTGTCAGGAGAGTGGTACTGGAAACCCACCTCTGGACCAAGCTGTCGTCTATATCGGCCAGACCGGCTGCAGGGCTGACCAGCGTGGCATAGAAGGCTCCCACATCTTTGGCCTCCACCGCCTGATTGATGAGAGCCACCGCCGAGAGTATCTCCACTGCTACGTACAGCTCCTCCTGCTGCAGGTCCCCCTGCAGGCACAGAGGACCATATTCACTACAGTTAGTTTACATACAACAAAATTATTCAATTTTGGTAACCTGGTCATTTCCCCCTATATTGTTTATATCACTATTCATTTTTTTAACCAAAATGTTAATGGAACACAGTCTTGTTTACAGACAAGATAAAGTTGCAGAGAAAAGGAGTTGAGTGAGATGCCCTCAGGGTCCATGAGGGCACGAACAGTCTGCCTGGGCTCCCCAAGACGCAGGTCCTCGTTGATAGACCTTACAGCTTTCTGCACTGAATAAACACACACATTTTGTTTGGATGGATTTACAATGGAACATTGGGACTGCAAAGGACAGGGCATGAATATATTTAAGCACACATGCAGCAACTCAAGAGTCACTGGAATTGATATAGTGCATGCCCCTTGTGATAAGAACAGACCACGATACAGTATTTAGTTGAGTGTGTACTGACTTGTCTGGTTGCTCTGGGCCTCCTCGTTAGCCACACACACCTCCTTCTGCAGCTCATCTCGCTCCAGAGGGTACACACAGCCCAGGTCCTGCCACATGTCAGAGACTAAAGGTCAGGGGGTCACAGTGTCTCTGTGTGCGGTGTTAATGTGCAGTTTCTCACCAGGGCCTTCTGTTCACGGTCAGTGGCCAGTTGCTCCAGGTACCATGGTCTCTCTGGAGGTCCCTCAGGGCCAGACAGAGGACCTGGAGGGCTGCCAGGATGGCCAGAGTCCCCACAATCCAGGGCCTCGTCCACCTGCTCTATGGCCACACGCACTGCAAACACAGTGACAAAATATTTGGTTTAGTTACGATTTTTATTCATCTTCTTATTTATCTGTTTGATGGGTAAGTCAACTCACCATTTACTTTGTCGATGTTCTCTTGAATCTCACTTTGGGTCAGGTGTTCCTCATAGATATCCTTCTCCTCTGAACAGTTACACTAGAAATTCAGTACACATGATTACTATCCTGACACCAACAGAAACTCTGTACCAGGGATACGGCTATAAATGCATTTTTAAATTATCGTATTAATTCAGTCTGTTAGTCACTTTTGTGTAGGCGAGAGCCGCCTTCTGTGCCCGTGCCTGGCGCAGCATCTCCTGGTAGACTGGCATCAAGTGCTCCTGCAGGTTGGTGAGCATGGCGCTGGGGTTCCGCAGGGCCTGGGCAATGACCTCCACGTGCCCCCCCTCCACCGCCTCGTTGATCACTATAACTGCAGCATGGACTGGAGGGAGAGAGAAGGGAGATGAGGCAACATTTTTATAAACTATTCAAGGACAGTGAAAACATTGACTCTTAGATGACAGTCGATGACCGAGGAACTTCAATAGTATCCGATGCGTCTCTTGGCGTTTCAATTTTGGAATCCCATCCATATCAGTTTAAGTAGAGAGTAATAGTAGAGAGAAAACAAACACATTTTGGGCGAGTGTGAATTCATATTTTAATTTGAAATAAGGTGTATTTTCTACATCTGAAAACATCAAAGCAAAACATCTGTGCCTTTACATACTAGCAGCCTCATCCACTGTTATCTCATGGGGTGGCAGGGTAGCCTAGTGGTTAGAGCGTTGGACTAGTAACCAGAAGGTTGCAAGTTCAAACCCCCGAGCTGACAAGGTACAAATCTGTCGTTCTGCCCCTGAACAGGCAGTTAACCCAGGCCATCATTGAAAATAAGAATTTGTTCTTAACTGACTTGCCTGGTTAAATAAAGGTAAAAAAATAAATAAAAACTGTCTAAGATTCCCCCAATCTTGCTAAAGGCTGGCATCTTAGTCCAGCTCCCATTTCATGTTGTTTATCTCCTCCTCTGGAGAATAAATATTACCCCAAAAACACAGGAATGAGAAAGGAATATTAATATTATATTTTCCCCTTATCCCAGTTACCAGTTGTGATTGAATAGTAAGGGGATACCTGTAGATTTGACCTTGCCACAGAGGTCATGGATCTGAGGGGCCAAACATAGTAGAGGCTGAGAGCACAGTATACAGTACACAGTTCTGGGGATGTTCTTCTTATCATAGATGTCAGTCGTCTCTGGGTGGAACATCTGAAACAACAAGGACAGGTTAGGTGTAGTTCAGGTGTAACAGTAAACAAGATTGCTACTGTTATATGTTGGAGAAGTCTCCATTATGACACCTCTCAGCTACACTATTCAATGCCTTTGAAATAGAGTATTATGCTTGCTCAGCACAAATTCAAATCTCAGCTCTAAGGGAGCTGGGTTCCCGTCATGTGAAAAGACTACATTAGAGCAGAAAAGCAGGTACTGGGGTAAATAGGTAGTTCTAAAGGGTCAAGAAGGTAAACAAGGGGCTGAGTGTTATTTTTCAGAGAAAAATAAATGACAAGACTGTCAAAAAAGGTCAAAAACAAAGTTACTGAGCAGGAAACTCAGTCTTTCTCGGTGAGAGGCATTTCAGTAAAACCATAGGGCTGTGAATAATAGAGCAGACCTTGAAGCGTTCCTGGTCCAGGTCATAGATCTTTTTGAGGGGGACTATCTTGGGGGTGAAACAGTGGCCTAGCTTGGCCAGGAGCACACCGTTCCTCAGCCCCTCCTCCTGCTCAGTCGGGGCAGGCAGCTCCTCATGGAGACAAGCTTCCATCCACCTGTAAAGAGAAAACATATGTCTAATGTTAACTTACTAGGGAATATTAATGCAAGATTTTTCCAAGTATTGCATGTGATGTGTTGAAACATGAAAAGCAATCAGACTTAATGACAGAGAGTTGCTTTTGCAATTTCCTGTAGAAAGAGAATTGGCCAATTCACTTCAAAAGCGAGTTAGCTATCCATGATAGGGTGAAGTGATACTGATATAGTTTGAAGTACAAGTCAGTAATTGTCCAAAACCAACTGAAAATAAAGTTTAAAATGTTCTTACCTTTTAGCCTCTTCCAAACGGCAAAGGAATTGATAGGCAACCTTCTGGATGCGTTGTTCATCCATCTCATCAGCTGTCAACCGCTCATCTATAACAACATGTCAAAAATCATGTAACTTATTACAACGTACCATCTAGATGTCTAACCTAACTCAATACCTGAGTTGACATGAACTTGACCCAAGTTAACCTTGACAAGTTAGCTAACGTTATATTAGGAGACTTGCAAGTTAACTAGCTATAACGTTACAGTAAGCCTTTAACGTTAAGGTTAGATCATTCGCTAACGTTAACTATAGATCACAGGTAACTTAACCACCCACCTAAACCAGGCAAAACAACAGTTTACTATTTACTGTCTAACAAACTTTGGTTAATTAGGTTGCATGGTCGCTAAACATACAGCCACCTGAACCCGGTTTGTGTGCCCGAATCTCCCATTTCCTTGACTTGTTCCCAGACGACATATTACTGGCACATTCTCTCAAAACGCTAGCTATATTTTCAGGTGTCAAGTTATCGATATGATTTCCGCATGTGGATAGTGTTTCACTTAAATGGTTGATCCTGTTTCCACATTCTATTCTAGTAATACATTTTTTTAAATACACTATCATTCCCTACTCTCCTACTGCCTCAACTGCAGTACAGACACATGTTTCTGTTAATGGTTCCATCAAGTTTGAACTTTGAATATCCCGCCATTCAATGGCTAATCAGAAGCCGTACTGATTAGCCAATACAGGTGGTCACTTTGTATTGTGGTACATGAAGTGTATTTTAGAAACGTTCGAACACATGTGATTTTTTTTTATTTTACCTGTACTTAACTAGGCATGTCAGTTAAGAACAAATTCTTAATAGTGATGGGCATTCTTAATAGTGATGGGCATTTTCAGTGAGCCGGCTCGTTCGGCTCAGCTCACCAAAAAGAGGTGGCTCTTTTGGCTCCCAAACGGCTCTTTAAAAAAAAAGTTTATGTTTTTTCAAAACAGTTTGCGATAGTTTGACTATGATTGGTGTTAAAACAATTCTAATTAAATTATTAAATTCAATTTTGGAGTGGCTCCTCCAAATAGGATCGGACCTATTATGACATCTGCTGAGAGATTCCTTCGTGCTGCATCCACAGTTGCTCGCTCGTCAAACAGCATCCAAACAGCAGACGTTTGTGGCACTACTGCTGGTGCTTCTGCTCCATCTGATCCCTCTTCTTCCTGTTGCCCTGGTGCCTGAGCCAGCTGACTGCTGGGGCTGTCCCTCCCTGCTGCTGAGGTTATTCTTTGAAGAGCCTCATCAATCGCTCTGGCATCACTGAAGGCTAACTTCTTAAACCTGGGGTCAAGTGCAGTGTTTTCTGATAGTACGTGATTATATTGATGAACATAGGATGTCCATCAACTCTGTCACATGTCCTGTGGTAACATTTGCTTCTCTCTGGCGGGTGGCTGTGATTTTCTGCAGACCCTTACACAGGAGTATTATTTTTGAGGCTGTCACATAGCTGAAAAGAGAGAACAGTAACTTATTAGTTCAGGTTCATGTTTTGTCTACTGTTACTACATTCTCATCTACTCCTCATATACATATATAATACTGGATTAAATAATGAAGTAATAACTGCTTACCCCTCTCCACTGATCTCCACAGTGACCTGCTCAAAGGGTTCCAGGACTCTGCACACCTCCTCCACCTCCCATTCCTCTTGGGTCAGAGCATCAACAGGTGCATTGAATATGGCCAGGGTAGAGATGATGGCTTCCTTTGACTCAAGAAACCACTTCAACATGTAAAATGTTGAATTCCACCTTGTAGTGCAGTCTTGTTTAGGCCTCAGCTCAGGCATCCCCATCTGGCGTTGTGTCTACTTTAGTTTTTCAGCACCTACTGTGCTCCTGTGGAAGTATTCCACAGCTGCTTTCACTTTGTTCAGTGGGATTCATCACCTTCAGAGCATCTCTTACTATCAGGTTGATTGTGTGGGCAAGACATGGATGATGAGTTCCATTTAACATTTTCATGGCTTTGGTTATGTTAGACAGACCACTTTTCCATCTACTTGCCATTCTCTGGCCACTCTCAACTGGCTTTATATAAGGTTCTGTTTTGGCAAATTCTACACTGTGCACTATCTAACATGGTCTACGTTATTACAAAGCTTCCAAATTCTGTGCTTCTGCCTCATTTTCCAGCTGTTGTTTTCACAGCTGCTCTTCTTAGCTGAAAAGTGTGGGCCCTCCCTTACGCGTCTTTGGTTGACACTGCGTGTCTGATTGACAGGAACAACAGGTGAGGCTGTTAGTCTGAACGAATGTGTGTGCGCGCTTGAGCATTTAGGCGTATATTATTATTCTTTGAATTAGTTAATTCTATTCATTTAAATGTTTTGATTATTCATATCTTAATTTTTTAAATAGATTCGGCTCTTCTGATATGCATGCCGGCTCCCAACGTTGACATACAAGAGCCGTCCCATCACTCATTTACAATGACGGCCTAGCAACATTTCAGTTACGAGCCCAACGCTCTAACAACTAGGCTACCTGCCGCCCATAAATAACTTTCTGGGAGACGTTTCCTTTCTTTAATTTTTAAATATATATATATTATATTATTATTATATATATATAAATAAATACATAAAATAAAAATTCATAAATACAACAACAACAAAAACAAATATAATATATATATATATATATATAGCAGTACGATATTTAAGTTGCTGCTTCAGTCTCCTTGTTAATTGTGCCTAAAATCATTTATATGGCCAACTACGCCTCACTTCATATTTAATATTGCCATAGCAACAGACCTGCTACTTCATAGCATTCCCTGGCTCCACAAACCAGTAACTCCCTAACATTAGCTAGCTAGCAAGCTAACAAGAAAAGCCAGCTAAAACGTGTGATATAGACTAACTAGGGGTTACGGCTGTACGGATAATTTACCAATGTATTCGTCAAGTTAACTAACTAATTGCGACTGCTCTGTTTTGGATGGCTGTTCATCTTGAAAATGTGAGTGAAATAGCTAACTAAACTAGCTACGTTAGCCATGTTACCAAGACTCGAGAAGCTAATGCGTTAACTAGTCATGTGGTTTCAACTTCGGTGCACACCAGATGAGAGGAAAGTAGCCAAGTTAGCTAGCAAACAAGATAGACATCGGTCCATGCTACTTCTCAAAAATGTTTATTTGAATGCGAAAATTCTGGCTATATATGCCTAAAAGAAATGCATGTTCAGTGATCACGTAATAGACTTAATTAAACATTTATTTGAAGAGGGCAGGCACTGAGTGAGTCCTCATGTGGTTTGCCACATAGCTAGTACTCATTGTCACCAAAGGAGGGCAGTACTGTCAGTGTCATGACCTGAGTGAGCGTGACTATAATCTGAACTTCATCATTATTTTTGCTCTCTTCTTTCCATCAGTCTCCTCATAATGCTGTCCTGTAGCCACCCCCTGGCGAAATCAACATGGCATCTGATAGCTACCCATCACATGAGGGCAGGAAGAAGAAGAAAAAGAGTGACGAATGTGTAAAGAGCAAAGACAAAGAGGCTGATGTCCTGAAGGTTCAGGTGGACATAGAGGAGCTCACAGCCTCTGGCCACATTGCCCTAAAGCAAGGGGACTGTGAAGAAGCCCTCCGCTGTTTCAAAAAGGCCTTCAAAGCTTCCATAGAGGTGACATTACTTAGGCTACCTCCATGTTGTCCATTTTGAGACATTTTGTCCTGCACGTCACCCATATAATATAGGGTTTGCTAAAACTGTGAGAAGGAGAACTGAGCACATTATTTTATTGTTTGGAAAATGTCCAGGCAACAAAAACTTGTCTGGTTCCAAGTCCAAATGGATTACAGTGTTTTACACAATCTTTATTGTCCCCCAAATGGTAATTGGTTTTCACAACAACATACATCCGACAACTACAACATTTAGACATACTGTATGGAAGAAAGTCAAATATGCTGCATAATGTTTACTGGTACTTATGTTAGCTTTTATAATGTTTAAGTTGCCTGTCTTACCATACTCTATCACCCACAGTTAAAGGAGACCAGGGTCCAGCAGGCATGTGCCTTTAACCTGGGAGCTGCCTATGTGGAGGCGGGTAAAGCCCTGAAGGGGCTGGACTTCCTGAAGCGGGCCCAGCCAGGAGAGAAGGGGGAGCGGGTAGCAGACCTCCAGTTCAATCTGGCCGTAGCCCATGAGATCCTGGGGAACCACGGCCAGGCGGCTGGTTACTACCTCCAGGCAGCCCAGCTGTACCGCTCCCAGGGGGACGGGGCCAGTGAGGGGGACTCCTGTATGAAAATGTCCCACTGTCACCTGCTCCTAAAGGTCAGTCAGCTCCAGGTGTATGTTTATGGTTCAGCTCAAGGATCAGATTACCCTACCAAAAATCTCATTAGAGGGGAACTGTAAAACGGCAGTAAACTGTACTTATATTCCTCACCTTAAGCCATTACAAAATGTAGGTGGGATACTCTCCTAAAGAGATTTAACACCAATCCAATATATTCAGAGAAAATACCAAACTGCTTTTTTATAATGAGGGATTTCCACCAGGAGATTTGCTTTCATACACATTAAGATTGTGCTGAGTCAGAATTTAGAAGACCACCCATATCTTCTGCAAAGAAAATAAGATGCTTATGCATGAGGCCTAGAATACTCGAGACTGAAAATTGAATGATCCGTAAGGACTATACCACAGTAGGACGAAAACAAGCCTCTCTGCTAAAAGAAATGCTCAAGTACTCAAAAAATTGCGATAGTTGAATGATTGTTAAATAAGTTTTATTGTTTTACAACCAAATGGAAATAGTTGCTTTTTATGGAAATAGTTTTTTATAGAAGGGTCCAGACATCTTTTTGTGATTTATTTGTATTTTTTAGAAACAAACAGCAAATAATTTCCTCATCCTCGTTGTATAGTATAGGGGCCCTGAAAAAACATGAACAAAGGCTCCAAAAACAACAACAATATGTCATTTTAGAAACGACAAAGCTCTCAGTATAGTGATGTAGGGCTATAGATGTTTTACATATGAAATTGTGTCATTCCAAACTTTATCCGCAACATTATATTTCCTTTTGTGCAACTTGAGCGATACCTATATTTGGTTATAAATATACAACTTCTCCTTTAATTGATTGTCAGTTGATTGATTCATATGAGCCATCTTCTAATGTATTAGGTGCTCAGAAATCATGCTTTGCAATTCGTTTAATCAATACAATTGTAACACCAAGAAAAATTATTCCATGAACCTTTTCACATCTTTAGTGAACCTGCCCACCTCCCTCATCTTTGCTGATCACCAGCTGCCACTGATGAAGGGCCAGTCGCTGTCATTATGGTCCGTTTCTCATTGGGACACCCTCAGTCGGTGTGTCAGTGTCAAGCCACAATGAAATTATTTAGAGTACTGCCATAGGCAGTGTGTGGGTGTTATCAATAAATTAGTATCATTATTAGCATTTACAATAGGGATGTAAAGATTCACCTGTATGCATCAGTCCCTGGTTCAAATGTTTAAGATCTGAGTGCATCGGTCAGCGGGACCCCAAACCGATCCAAATGTAGCATGCATCTGTCCAAAATTCAATTCAAACGTTGCAAAATCACCTGTTCACAATTTTTTGTTGTTGCTCAAGTTACTTTCTTTCTACCTTCTGAAAATGCCTCTCATCTTTTGTGACAATTGCATCCTCTACTTCAGTGTCAAACTAAGCATGCAATTGTGTTGACAGTCATTGATCGACATGTCATTTTGCATGCTGAACAACCCTAAGCAAAATCGGTCGGTAGTCAAACTGCGAGCAGCTTGCTCTATTCCTGATCTGGCACATCTGTGCTTCACCTTCAGCATTCAGATGTTTGAAAATGTCTTGTGCAATATTTGGCTTTCAGTTGTGTGACAACCAATGTAATTTGTTAGGTTATTGTTATCAAATGGGCTGTTTAAAATTGTGTTTTACCAGAATAAAGTAGCCTAAGCTACTGCTGGACACACAGCTCTCTTCTGGCTTTACATGATGATCAGGGCTTACATTGGATTTTATTTTGATTGTTCAGGTACACCATCAGCAATATTTTTTTGTAGTTTTGCTTGAAACAATGAATATGCGGTCATTTTTAGATATACAGTGGGGCAAAAAAGTATTTAGTCAGCCACCAATTGTGCAAGTTCTCCCACTTAAAAAGATGAGGCCTGTAATTTTCATCATAGGTACACTTCAACTATGACAGACAAAATGAGGAGAAAAAAATCCCGAAAATCACATTGTAGGATTTTTAATGAATTTATTTGCAAATTAAGGTGGAAAATAACTATTTGGTCAATAACAAAAGTTTATCTCAATACTTTGTTATATACCCTTTGTTGGCAATGACAGAGGTCAAACATTTTCTGTAAGTCTTCACAAGGTTTTCACACTGTTGCTGGTATTTTGGCCCATTCCTCCATGCAGATCTCCTCTAGAGCAGTGATGTTTTGGGGCTGTTGCTGGGCAACAGGGACTTTCAACTCCCTCCAAAGATTTTCTATGGGGTTGAGATCTGGAGACTGGCTAGGCCACTCCAGGACCTTGAAATGCTTCTTACGAAGCCACTCCGTTGCCTGGGCGGTGTGTTTGGGATCATTGTCATGCTGAAAGACCCAGCCACGTTTCATCTTCAATGCCCTTGCTGATGGAAGGAGGTTTTCACTCAAAATTTCATGATACATGGCCCCATTCATTCTTTCCTTTACACGGATCAGTCGTCCTGGTCCCTTTTGCAGAAAAACAGCCCCAAAGCATGATGTTTCCACCCCATGCTTCACAGTAGGTATGGTGTTCTTTGGATGCAACTCAGCATTCTTTGTCCTCCAAACACGATGAGTTGAGTTTTTACCAAAAAGTTATATTTTGGTTTCATCTGACCACATGACATTCTCCTAATCTTCTTCTGGATCATCCAAATGCTCTCTAGCAAACTTCAGACGGGCCTGGACATGTACTGGCTTAAGCAGGGGGACACTTCTGGCACTGCAGGATTTGAGTCCCTGGCGGCGTAGTGTGTTACTGATGGTAGGCTTTGTTACTTTGGTCCCAGCTCTCTGCAGGTCATTCACTAGGTCCCCCCGTGTGTTTCTGGGATTTTTGCTCACCGTTCTTGTGATCATTTTGACCCCACAGGGTGAGATCTTGCGTGGAGCCCCAGATCGAGGGAGATTATCAGTGGTCTTGTATGTCTTCCATTTCCTAATAATTGTTCCCACAGTTGATTTCTTCAAATCAAGCTGCTTACCTATTGCAGATTCAGTCTTCCCAGCCTGGTGCAGGTCTACAATTTTGTTTCTGGTGTCCTTTGACAGCTCTTTGGTCTTGGCCATAGTGGAGTTTGGAGTGTGACTGTTTGAGGTTGTGGACAGGTGTCTTTTTATACTGATAACAAGTTCAAACAGGTGCCATTAATACAGGTAACGAGTGGAGGACAGAGGAGCCTCTTAAAGAAGAAGTTACAGGTCTGTGAGAGCCAGAAATCTTGCTTGTTTGTAGGTGACCAAATACTTATTTTCCACCATAATTTGCAAAAAAATTAATTAAAAATCCTACAATGTGATTTTCAGGATTTTTTTTCTCATTTTGTCTGTCATAGTTGAAGTGTACCTATGATGAAAATTACAGGCCTCTCTCATCTTTTTAATTGGGAGAACTTGCACAATTGGTGGCTGACTAAATACTTTTTTGGCCCACTGTACATGGTAAAGTAGATAATATCATAATGAGGACAGCAATCACTTTTGCTACCTTCATTGCATGGTGGAAGTGGGAGAAGAAGAGGAGCTCACCCGAGGTCCAACTTCCAAAAGGTCTAAACCATTTGATTCTGAGACACGGGTGAAATCCAAAGTTGTGCTTTATATTCATTGGCTATGTCATAGCTAATTTTAAAAATAAATATTTATACATTACTAGCTAACGCTTTTAATCTGCAAAACTGACACATTAACTAGTGGGTGATTTCAGATCAAAAGTGGGGTAGATACCCAGTTTCCCTTATGGCTCAGGTGCAACATAGACATATACAGTACATAATTTACACACACACACACACAGAAGTCAGCTCAGAGAAGCCCAGCTCATAAGCTCCATCAGCAGCATATTTTAATTTGGAATGGAAAAAGAATGTGTTTATGCAACAAATGTTAGTGCATTGCATCGAACTGAATCACATCGATTCGTTCCTCTAATCAAACCGAATCACACAGATCGTTTCAAACTAAAACGTATCGTTCCTGTATTGCATTGTAGCCCATGTATCTAGATATGTATCGAATCGTCTTGAAAGGGAAATATGCACATCCCTAATTTTTAAGAACTTCTGTAATGTCTGACTGACTCATTTGAGATGTGTAGCAGCCAGGTCTATATACTGACAGCTCACTGACTGTCCTACACAGAGCTGGTTCTGATTCAAGATGTGTGTTTGCAGGACTGGACGCAGGCAGCTCAAAGCTTCCAGAGGGCTGGAGAGAGCTACAGGATGGCAGGCAAGCTGGACTCAGCCACCATGGCCTACAAAGAGGCAGGGAGTCACATGCTCCAGTCAGATGACTTCACCACGGATGATATCATCACCGTGCTCACTGATTGCCTCGAGCTGAGCAATAACATCAAAGACCCAGAGTTGCTTGGTAGATAAACTCAGAGTAACTGAATTGAGGAAAAAACAAATGCGTAACAGCATTGTCAGTCAACAATTTGGTCACAGTTTTGTGACTTTATCCCTCTGTCTTTCAGGTAAGGTGTACAATGACCTGGGCCTGATTTTCTCCCAGCTGAAGTTGTTCCAGGAGGCAGCCGGGTGCTATGAGCGGGCCCTGCCCCTGGCCAGCACCAGGCCCAGCAGGCTGGCCGTGGTCCTACAGAACCTGGGAGCCGTTCACAACACACTGAGCCAGTACCGGCAGGCCCTGGACTACCACCGCCAGGCAGCCAACCTGCATGGTGAGCTTATTATGTCAATTACGCTGGAGAGTTTAGTTATACTGTATTTTCTGCACAGTTCAGTGCTGTTATGTACTGCATGTAATAATGATATGCCATTTAGCATGCGCTTTTCTCCATAGTATTCTGCATGCATATTTTTTCATATGAGTGGTGCAAGCACTCTACCAACTGAGCCACAGAGATTCATGTGTGTGTGAAGAACATGTTACCTGAGGCGTGTAGGAGTAATTGTTTAGGCAGAGGGGCAGACCATTCCTCAAACATTTCATTATAACGTAAACTCACTCACTTTTGTACATCGCCTTGGTCTGTACAATTCACCTTATTTTAGCGCCCAAATAATGTAATACTTCCAGATCAACTGTAAAGTCAATACCACTGTAAAGCACAATTTCTCCACTTTCCAACAACATCCATGACGGGACCTCCACGCTGCCTGTTTCTGCATGATTCAAGAAGGCAATGAGCTCCATCAGGTCTTTTTAAAAATGGCGGGTGGGGAAGTGAAACTAATGTGTGATAGTGAGAAGGAGAGATGTCGTGTGGGGAAACGGCTTTTTTTTTCACTCGATCTGTCCAACTTATCACCTTATCGCTGCTAAAATGTAAATAAAACACTATAAATAGTTTATATAATGTGTCATTACATACCTATTTGAAGGTTTGCGTCAAATTTTAATCGGGTTTTTAGGGTGGTGCTAAAGTGATCTTCAGATGTAAACAGCGGCTTTTGAAAGTCATGATCGCTTGCAGTGATGATGCAAAAAATGACTAGGTATCCCCCCTTACCCCCGTCACTGTCCATTTCTTGTTTTTAAACGATGAGAGAAGTGCTACACCTGGTGGAGAGATTGTAAGTCAGAAACAGTTGCTTTATGCGTGCTGTATATGTTACGGCATGACACATCACGATGTAATGGAGGGTCTGTTTCTTCTCCAATACTATAGAGCCATTACCATGTCGATCAACGCTTGAATAGAAACGTAGTTCACACTCCAGATTTTGAGGTCAACACAGTCGCTACAGTCCCATTAGTTTTCTTTGCAGCCTCGTTTGAATATCGCGGTTGCGCACATTTGTACAGAATGGGGTGAGTTTACATTACCCTGATTAATCCTTTACAGTACCTTGGTCTGTGTGTGTCCAGTGCTCTCCATGCCTCTAATCGGTCTCTGTGAGCAGCTCTCACATTAGCAACAGAGAAAAGTGTGTGTGTGCGCGTGCAGGGCTGTGTGGGCTGAGATTCCACTGAGGCAATCCCATGGGTACTTAGAGTGCTTACCACAGCACCACTGAGTGACTCACACACTGTTATGTCTTGTGCGTATGTGCATATTATTTTTTGCTGTTGGGGATGTGAGCATGACATTATAGCTACTTATTATTTTTTTAAGTGGGAAAAACTGATCTCTCTCTGATACTTCTCCCCCTTCTCTTTCCCCCTCATTCTGTGTGTCTGTCAGGGTCTTTGGGCAGTCGTCGTGCTCAGGGCCGCTGCTTCAGTAACTTGGCCTTTGCTCTCAGTCAGCTGGGGGAGCATGAGGAGGCAGCAGAGAACTACCTTCATGCCTTGCAGGCCTTCAAAGACACTGGTACAAAATCAAGTCCAACTTCATTCTTTATAAGAATAACAATAAGCACATTTTTCATGTTGAACAGACTATTAATGACTCTTTACGTCCATTGACCCCTTTTGACACTTAAAGTCTCTCTCTCTTTCTCCCTTGTTTACTCAACTTTCTCAATGTCTCTTTATATTTATCTTTCTTCTTCCTCCTTTTCTCTCTCTATCTCTATAATTTCTAGATGACTATAAGGGCCAATGGCAGACTTGTGAGTGTTTAGGGGAAGCTCGTTTTAAGTTGAGAGACCTGGAGAGAGCCACCCTCTACTACAAACAAGCTCTGGGTTTACTGTCAAAGTGCAAGGTAAAGAGGTCACTACTACAAATACACCAACCCAGACAATCGATCCTCAATAGAATATACTTTTTCAGTTATATGTGGTTGCTCAGACCTTATCAGACCGTATAATGTTGGTTAACCGCCGTCTTCATTTCCAGGACTCGTCCAGCTCGGTCCAGGAGCGTCTGGTCAACAGGCTGAGCGAGGCCCTGCAACACAGGCTGTCACTGATCACCCCTGGAAAACCCCAGGTAGGTGCTGTCTGGACACCACACTCCTGACCATCATACTCAGTTGCAGGAAAACAAACTGATTTGTTTATCTATCAGCCAGTATCTAGTTAATATATCAACACTATAACCAGGTAATATATCAACCATTTTCTGGTCTATTCGTGGGAACTATAATGTAGTGTGTGTGTGTGTGTGTGCGTGTGTACGTGTGATGTGCCTGCTTGCGTGAAAACCATTACTACACTCTGCATAGAGATGTCTCGGCCCTCGTCTACACACTCAAAATAGAAAAGCTGTTCTGAATGGCCATAGGGCAAAGACTGAGCCCCAAGGTGAGAACCTTCAGTTTAAATGTTGACTGTGAAAAATGGTTCCATTTCAAGCCACTTTCAACTTGTAAGTGTATTCATGCGTTTATACAGTTTTATTTCCTGTGTACTGATTGGGCTGTTGTTCCATAGTGAGTGGAGCTGGCTCAGCAGAGGTGTCTACCGGAGAGCCGGGGAAGGAGGAGGATACCCCGGGGCCAGATGGAGAACAGGCACACTCATTGACCATGGGAGAAGCAGGTGACTCCCAGTCACCGGTGACAGGATCTCTCACTGAGCAGCCAGGCTATCGGACTGTGCTGCCAGGGGCAAACAGGCAGGGCATTTAACACACACACACACACACACACACACAATGTAAACATCATCATATAGGCTCACACAGTGCACATTATCACTAAATTACTGTACATATTAGCACACACTACCGTTCAAAAGTTTGGGTCACTTAGAAATGTCCTTGTTTTTGAAAGAAAATCACATTTTTTTTGTCCATTAAAATAACCATCAAATTGATCAGAAATACAGTGTAGACATTGTTAATGTTGTAAATGACTATTGTAGCTGGAAATGGCTGGTTTTTAATGGAATATCTACATAGGCGTACAGAGGCCCATTATCAGCAACCATCACTCCTGTGTTCCAATGGCACGTTGTGTTAGCTAATCCAAGTTTATAATTTTAAAAGGCTAATTAATATTTGAAAACCATTTTGCAATTATGTTAGCATGATTGAAAACTGTTCTGATTAAAGAAGCAATCAAACTGGCCTTCTTTAGACTAGTTGAGTATCTGGAACATTAGCATTTGTGGGTTCTATTACAGGCTCAAAATGGCCAGAAACAAATATCTTTCTTCTGAAACTCGTCAGTCTATTCTTGTTCTGAGAAATGAAGGCAATTCCATGTGAGAAATTGTCAAGAAACTGAAGATCTCAGACTGTCCAATAAAAAGAAAAGATTAAGATGGGCAAAAGAACACAGACACTGGACAGGGGAACTCTGCCTAGAAGGCCAGCATTCCGGAGTTGCCTCTTCACTGTTAATGTTGAGACTGGTGTTTTGTGGGTACTATTTAATGAAGCTGCCAGTTGAGGACTTGTGAGGCGTCTGTTTCTCAAACTAGACACTCTAATGTACTTGTCCTCTTGCTCAGTTGTGCACCAGGGACTCCCACTCCTCTTTCTATTCTGGTTAGAGACAGTTTGCGCTGTTCTGTGAAGGGAGTAGTACACAGCATTGTACTAGATCTTCATTCTCTTGGCAATTTCTCACATGGAATAGCCTTCATTTCTCAGAACAAGAATAGATTAGTTTCAGGAGAAAGAAAGTTATTTTTTGAGCCTGTAATAGTGTACATAGCTGCACCATTATACACACGTACATAGCCCAATAACACCCACCCAGACAACCCATAAATAAACCCAGGGTAATTTTACTTGTTGTGATTAGCACACTGGAAAATCAAACACGTTTTCATTTCGTGCCACCAGACTCCAGCCTCTTAAATTGTTTTGTTTTTTTGCAGAATGTCGTTAAGGTATAAACACCTAGTGGGTTTTCTTAAATTACACTGAAGAAAATGAGCTCTGGGAGTGTCTGCTCTGCAGAGAAGAATAGATTCATGGGGAAATGGAGAGTCATTAGCCAGCCACAGATATATAATAAGAGCACCAACAGAGAAAACAAAACCCCATACATAATTAATGTACATGGGGATGACCTTGGCTTCCACTGATGATTCACTACCATCCCCCTGTAAACACACACTCATTTCTGCATAGCTGCACTATGTTTGTTATTCTCTCAGTCCCAGAGAAACCATATATCTAAGATGCCTTTAACTTGGCATTGCTGTGTGGCCAATGTTACACTGCTGCTTGTCATTTAAATTATTATTGAAAAGTAATTTTTGAGATGATGTTTGAGCGTGCCTCTTCCTCTCACCTCCAGGAACCTGAATAATCATTTTGAGCATCCTGACCCCCATTACCAGGATCCATCAAACCACCCTGTACTCGCCCAGAAGAGTAAGAACCACTCCCCTCAATCTTAACCTGAGAAACGGGTGCACAACATGAACTTTTTTCCAAATCTCCCATTGGGGAAGTAGCTAGCTACTAGCTATAACTAGTGTGTGGGCTAAGTAGTCCTTATTTGGACAGAGGACCACTAGCATGTTAAAATAACACTACCGGGGTTTTTTTCATCCACATTCTGCACATGTTGTTACAAGAAAGTAATGGCTGTGTTATCAAAAGCTTTGTTCAACCAATTTTTACTGTTTGTTATAATCCCTCTGTAGGCGAGAATTTATATGAGCGCATTAAACCGATGACAACACAGACTGACAGGTACGTAATGTTTGTGAG
The DNA here is from genome assembly GCF_021184085.1 of Oncorhynchus gorbuscha. Taxonomy (NCBI): domain Eukaryota; kingdom Metazoa; phylum Chordata; class Actinopteri; order Salmoniformes; family Salmonidae; genus Oncorhynchus; species Oncorhynchus gorbuscha. The sequence continues at coordinate 17,527,594 of NC_060191.1, forward strand.
TTATTTCCAGTGATCGGCTTTGGTTTGAGTAATCATTGATACTGACTGAACACGTATCGTGTGTTTTAGTGAGACTCCATTGTCTGAGAGCTCCGAAGTTTCACCCACTGCTACGTCAGATAATGAAGAGACCATACCCCTGTTAAAGAAACGGAAGTCCCAAATCTGCACGGTCATGTAGATGCAAGTCCAGGCTGATGTGGTTGGTTAATTGAAAGTATTCATAGGAATGACTCTATTGAGTGTATTTCTATGGGTAAAATCTGCTTTTTGCAAATTGGTATATAAAATACTAATGCACATGTAAGTAAGTGCTACTCTATAATATTGTCTGTCTCATCTCCTGCATGTACAAGTGTTGCCTTGTCATTGCATTTGTCTTCCAAACAATCCCTGTGTGTGTGTGTGTATGCTGGTCATTGTCCCCCACAATGAAATCGGGGAAGGCACTTTGGATCTGTTTCCGTCCGTTAGTAGGTTCACGTGTTAGTCACAAGCGATATCTCAGACAGCACTGGCCCGGTTTTGACTAAACTTGGGTGAATGATGCGTCTTGCCATAGCGTTACGGCATTTAGAAAATTACACTGATTGGCCAGATGGTGGCTCTGTAACAAGATTGAAAATGCAAACTTTGAAAGGTCACGCCCCTCACCCCGTTTGACCTTAAGTCATGAAATGTAGCAGATCGATCCCTGTCTTCACAAGGAACAAATTTGTCTCGGGACCCATAAGTTCCGCCATGATGAATTTTCCGCCATTTTGAATTGTGTGAAAAACAGTTAACACTACTCTTCTGTTACCGAATGACCAATCTGCACGAAACTTGATATGTGGCATTTATGGAAAACGATCTCTCAATGTAATATTTGACTGGTAGCTACAACAACATGGCCGCTATTGACCAATAAACATTCACGTGGGTGTGGTCTGGCACATAACTGCATATAAATCAGCCAAGGATATTCATATTGTAACAGAATTTGGTACACATGTTGCAAACACTGTCAAGACTCAACATATGCAAGAACATTCATATCGACTTTGCGGTGGCGCTATAACGGGCGTATATCTGTTGATCTGTTTGACTTAGTGATGAAATTTGGCACACATGTTTAGGGACATGAGCTAAGCCACATGATATCTCAGACACCACTGGCACAATTTTGATGACATTTGGGTGAATGATTAGTCATGCCATAAAGATCTGGCATTGACAAAATTACACTTATTGGGCCGGGGGGGAAGGGGGCTATAGTAATCAACTGTACATACGTTAGTCATTCGTGGGGGATGACATGTTTACTGTTGCCTTATTTCAAGGTATCTTGGTAGTCAATATTCTAAGATTGTCATATTGTGTATTATTTATTTGATCATGCTAACTTAAATCTCTGCTCTTCTCTTGAATCATGGTTGTACAATTTGAAATAAATGTAATCTGTTTTTGAAGTATTTAACTCTGATCCTTTGTAAATGAATAGTCACCCCAAGGCTTAACAAAGCCATCGCCGTTGATCATTGCTACAAGAGAACACAAAAAAGAACGAGCACCCAATCTGTTTTCAATTGGTTTTCCTAAAGGGCACACTTTGAGAAAATAGGCCTAACCTTTAATTAAATGCAAATGGGGGGTAAATTAAACTTGGCCGCTTCAATCGACATGTTAATGAAACATTTTCATTATGCCTCCGCTATGGCAGAGGTCATGTTCACAGTTTTCACAAGTCAAATTGGGGATGGCAAGAGTCAATCTATTGTAAAGAAAACACATTCCATGCATTTGTTTATGGTAAAGAGTGTTTTAAACTAAAGTGTAAGCGTTACCCATCAAGTGTAAGCGTTACATGGCTTGATAATAGGTCTACAATTTATATATATTTTCTTTAACTATATGTAATCACATCCTTTGCCGCTTTTCAGTGGCAATGTAGAAATGATGCCAACGACGCGCAGGGAAACATGCGTCACTCATGATGTAGGCTCAAGTTTACTTTGCCCAAATGGTCAATAAAATCCTGCCTTTTATTGTCAAAGTGCTGTCGTAACTTCTGACTTCGGAGTTAGTCTCTATCGAATATCACCTACTATATATATTGATCTTTAATTAACTGGTTAATTAACTGGTTCGATTTAAATGGTTAATAAAATGTGGACGGATAATTTTCAATCTGAAAGCGAGTAAACCGTATTCAAAATGTTTTTTTAACTTCAGACCTTTCAGACAGGTACTCAACATGAAAAAGGGCACCCCCTGCTCAACTCAATTTAAACAAAATATATATCTATTTTATTTTTACTTTCAGAATTGTTAACCATCTCGAAATTCAGAACATAGCCTACTAAATGCCTCTGTTTAAATCATTTTATTTTAGCATAGGCCTATTTAGATCTGCAACAACACACTAACTCACAAATTGAAAGCAGGCTAGTTACAGTGCCTCCTAAAGACATGATTGACATTGGCAAAAGATGATCAGCTGATCGTTGATGATTGATGTAAATCTTCTAGTTAGCTAGCTTGATTATTAGTTTTTTACTGATTTTAGGATTTATCTTCAATGCTGTTAAATAATAACTTCATAATATACCTTATTATTCAATCTTCTAACTCGTGATATGTGGCTTGTGTGGATAATTTAGTATATGGTGGTTAGCTAGATTCTAGACTACCTGTGTTCAGTGATTAACTTGTAAATCGGGAGGGGCTGGAACAAAAAGTGAGTAACTGAGAGCACCCAATTCATGGTGTAGTAGACTATTCTGAATTATTCAATTTCTTACTGAACAGACAGCAGTAACTCTAACTTTTGCAAATGTATTTCAATTTAGGGAGAGGTGGAAATGTACACCATTGTTACCCAGAGGAGGGTCATGCTTTTTCAATTTCAGTCAGGAGGAGGGTTTAGTCTTTTTTTTTTTTTTTTTTTTGTCCAGGTGAGGGTCTTGTAATTTGTAATCGATTAAATGTTATATTGTTCAGGGTTTTAGAATTAGTATGATTCCCCTCATCCCTGATTTTCTACTGGGTGTGCAATATCAAGCATGCCTAGTGTGGTCTCAATAAAATGATCCATAGCCTATACTATAGGCCAAGGGTGGGCAAACTTTTTGGCTCGAGGGCCACATCCGGATTTTGAAATTCAACGGAGGGATGCATTTTTTGGGGGACCAATTGTTTTGTTAAAATCAATTTGCGGGGGCCTCTGGCCTGGGTCTCATAAAGGCTCTGGCCTGGGTCTCATAAAAGCATCGTAGCACTAAGATATCTGTCCAAGGCACTGGTCTAAGGCACTGCATCGCCATACTTGAGGCTTCACTACAGACCCGGTTTCGATCTCAGGCTGTGTCACAGCTGGCCGTGACTGGGAGACCCACGAGGCAGCGCACAATTGGCCCAGCGTTGTCCGGGTTAGGAGAGGGTTTGGCAGGCCGAGATTTCCTCGTCCCATTGTGCTCTAGCGACTCCTGTGGCGGGTCGGACGCATGCACGCCAGGTGTACGGTGTTTCCTCTGACACATTGGTATGGCTGGCTTCCGGGTTAAGCGGGCATTGTGTCAAAAAGCAGTGCAGCTTGGCTGGGTCGTGTTTCGGAGAACGCACGGCTCTTGACCTTTGCCTCTCCTGAGTACGTAGGGAGTTGCAGCGATGGGACAAGACTGTAACTACCAATTTGTATACCACAAAAATGGGGAGAAAAAAGGGTGTCTGCTTTAACAAGCCTTTTTTATTTTTGTACTTATGTATTGAATATAGTTTTTGTGTTTTTTATTTTATTTTTTATAAGCCCTTGGGCTTCCAACCACACTTGCACACCGGTTTTTATTTATTTGTTTTTAACTGTATTGTTGTTTATCACTTATTTTCTTCTTGTGCAAATAAATTCAACCTTAAACATATGTGTTAAATAACAAATGGCTTTTTCTCTAAGTCATTGATGATCAGATAATTCAGTTGTAACTGATGCTGTTGCTCAGCATTTTTACAGTTGATCGACAACTTTAGCACTGTTCCAAACTTAGACTATCCTCTTTTTTTAACAATAGCCTTTATAGAAATCTAAATGTCTTTGGTGCTGCAGCATGCACTCATTCGTTGTCATGTTCTGTTGCGGTATTTTTTTAAATTCAGCTTTTCTCCAGTCATGTAAAACGACGTAGAATTGCAAGAAATGTGTTTTATAAAAGGCAAAAGAAATTCGGACTGCAAATAAGATGATACATTCGTGCAGTGCTTTTATTATAATGGGTATCTTTTCATCCCTACAATTGTCTGCAAATACACAATATTCAAGCTACTTTGCTATGTAATGCTTACAACACGAAGAACAGTTTCTAAAACTGCATATCTAAGGCTCTGGCCTGGGTCTCATAAAAGCATCGTAGCACTAAGATATCTGTCCATTTAGTGTCAGTGGAGTTAAGATGATCTTTTGGGAAACCCAGCCATTGTCTATCATAGGCGTGAGGGTTACCGTAGGCATGTTCTCTGTTATCCACTTTCTTTGAATTATTATTTTGGGTATAGGGGAGGGTCACTTTTTTTCAAGCTTTCAGAGTGGGTCAGGTAAAAATATATTTTACTGAAGGGAGGGCCATCCATTTTAATTTCAGGGAGGTCCGATTTTCTCCAGGTATCCCTCATTGTCAATAACGTGCATTCCCTTATCAGGAGTGCTGCAGCACCTCTAGCACCGCTCCTGCTGCTATGATTGTATAAGGAAATGCATGATGAAGTAACCGAAATGTCGGTTATTTTTTGGTTTTTAAACAACTAATTGACCAATGTACGTTTAAATTATTTGAATTCCATTTTGTTAGTTTTTTTTCTGTCAGCTCAATGGGCAGTTTATGTAGAGATAAATCGGATCAAGCCTGAACTATGCAATGTAGTAGGTTTAGTTTCCAACAGGCCAATATTCTACATACATTAGCACAGAAAACATGGTAATGAACTACAATGACAATAATCCATTGCGCACCTGCATACTTGTCTGGCTTGTCACGTCTGTGTGGAGAACTGAGCTATAATAAGAACGGTGTGGGCAGACACGGGGTGATTGATACTTGGCATTCAGCTGTCAATAAAGCATGTCTTATTTACTTTGAAGAACTACTAAAATGTTGATTTTTGTCAGACTGCATAGGCAGCAGGTCTATAGAGATGGAATGATGACTTGGAATGAAATAATAAAGTAATCAAATAAAACATTATTTATTCACTTTAATAAAATATGGTTAATAAGTGATAAGCAGTAATGGGCATCACTAACATGATATATATATATATATATATATATACAGAATATGTTGGTTATTTTTAGACGTGTTATTATTGTTTTACTTTTAATTGTTTTATTCTGTGTTGTTACGACATTCGACCCACATAATGCATAGTGCATTTAATGTCTAAAAAATAAACCGAAATCGAAACCGAACCTACCTCATAAAGCCCTAATCGCTCAGCACTAATCTCCATGCAGGGAAGACTGAAAAAGTCACAACCGGGCTCACATGAGCTCCATTCAAGGCAGACAAACGGTTGGGGTGGAGGTGTGGGGTGGCGAATTTGACGTCATCGCGACGACTAGGTGGAAGTGGGTTCAGAACAACAATGACAAAAACTGTATGCAAAAAAATAGAAAATTATACCACCACACAAAAGAACACTTGGCAAGTGGGAGGGAAAAGGGGCAGGTGTTCTGGCACAGGTAGACCCATATTGTGCACGCGCCTGCAAATCAGTATTGCCAAATAATCTGTAGTCTATGCTTTTGATGCACCAGGTTTATTTTCAGCACTTCAGCACCTGCGTGTATGGACAGCTCCCCTCCCCTGTCTATTTTTGATGAACGCAAGTAGTGGGATAGAGTGGTCTGTTGAACTGCACTGTAGCTGCAGAACCTATTTCACCAACCTCGGAGACGGACAAGGATTGGACATTGGATCATTTGGGAAACTCCCATGGATATTGACATATACAAAAATAAAACTGAGTGAAAGATGGATCATCCGAAACGCTGAAATTGTTGTAGGCCTACTTTGGAGAAGAATACGTAATTTGGGGTTTCAATTATTTTTGATACTGCGGTAACTGAAGATAATACATATATTTCATTGCATGACGGTTTAGCTGATCAATTGGAATACACACACAAAGTGTGCTTTGTGGCGTATTGTGAGGGAATGCGCGAATTCCAAGTGAGTTGAGCGTTAAACAAGGTAAGAGTGAGCATAGTCCTGTAATATATCTCACTGCATGTTGTCATTATGTGGACAGATGACTAGCATACATAAACGTGCTATAGGATAAATTGGACAAACTGTTGTATAGCCTACATTATAGTGGCATAACAATCAATAAATATCCTAATTTGTTAAAGGACTATATGGTACGAAACAATCAATAGAATAAAATATGCAATATCCCTGCATATCTACGCTTCTTGTCCAGTTACAACATGAAAACAAACAAATGTCCAAAATATAAAGGCAAAACGTTAGAAATATATAGCTCTTAATATAGGTCTTGTACTTTATTTGTTTTACCTTCCATTTTCAAAGGTTAGGTTAAAGGTTTTTCCCTCCACTTAAAGTTTGTAATCCCATTGACCCATCCATCAGATTGCTGCAGTTTCCGAATCGACCGCGACCTTTTACCTTGCACACACACTAATATAGCAAAAGCAGTGACGCCAACCGAAATATGTCTTCCGCATTTAACCCAACCCCTCTGAATCAGATAGGTGCGGGGAGCTGCCTTACAACGTTCACGGCGCCCGGGGAGCAGTTGTTTGGGGTTAACTGCCTTGCTCAAGAGTAGAATGGCTCGGGGTTTCGATATAGGATTTATATTACCACCGCTTTGCAGTGACGCCAAAAAAGATTTCATGAATGTACACTGTAAACACTGCCCTAGTCCCTAGTAGGCTACTGGTGCATGCTGGGATGATCAATTTACTGCGTGAAACTTGATCCCAATGTCCTTCAGACACCTTCTCGTGCCGGTGCCATTTATTCTTCAGTGGATGGAAAAACAGTCACAGCCACTAAAAATAACTCAGCATTCTATTACATGATTAACACCCATTCAAGAGGAGAGGAGACAGCGTGAGGATCAGCGTTGAAAGACTTAGTCAATGAGAGTGAGATGGTGAGAGAGAAAGTGTGTGTGTGTGTGGAATAGGAAAGGCATAATTAATGTTGAATTAATTAAAGTGAGATGGTGAGAGAGACAAAGTGATAGAGAGAGAAAGTGTGTGTGAGTGTGGAATAGGAAAGGCATAATTAATGTTGAATTAATTAAAGTGAGATGGTGAGAGAGACAAAGTGATAGAGAGAGGGAGTGTGTGTGTGGCATAAGGACACACATACTTGGTCCAAGGTCATCTAAACTGAAAGGGGGATATGGTTGGGTATTCTACACTGCTTTAAAAAATTAAGGGAACACTTAAGCAACACAATGAAACTCCAAGTCAATCACACTTCTGTGAAATCAAACTGTCCACTTAGGAAGCAACACTGATTGACAATACATTTCACATGCTGTTGTGCAAATGGAATAGACAACAGGTGGAAATTATAGGCAATTAGCAAGACACCCCCAATAAAGGAGTGGTTCTGCAGGTGATAACCACAGACCACTTCTCAGTTCCTATGCTTCCTGGATGATGTTTTGGTCACTTTTGAATGCTGGCGGTGCTTTCACTCTAGTGGTAGCATGAGACTGAGTCTACAACCCACACAAGTGGCTCAGGTAGTGCAGCTCATCCAGGATGACAAATCAATGTGAGCTGTGGCAAGAAGGTTTGCTGTGTCTGTCAGCGTACTGTCCAGAGCATGGAGGCGCTACCAGGAGACAGGCCAGTACATCAGGAGACGTGGAGGAGGCCGTAAGAGGGCAACAACCCAGCAGCAGGACCGCTACCTCTGCCTTTGTGCAAGGAGGAGCAGGAGGAGCACTGCCAGAGCCCTGCAAAATGACGTCCAGCAGGCCACAAATGTGCATGTGTCTACTCAAATGGTCAGAAACAGACTCCATGAGGGTGGTATGAGGGCCCGACGTCCACAGGTGGGGGTTGTGCTTACAGCCCAACACCGTGCAGGACGTTTGGCATTTGCCAGAGAACACCAAGATTGGCAAATGAAAGCAGGTTCACACTGAGCACATGTGACAGACGTGACAATCTGAAGACGCCGTGGAGAACGTTCTGCTGCCTGCAACATCCTCCAGCATGACCGGTTTGGTGGTGGGTCAGTCATGGTGTGGGGTGGCATTTCTTTGGGGGGCTGCACAGCCCTCCATGTGCTCGCCAGAGGTAGCCTGACTGCCATTAGGTACCGAGATGAGATCCTCAGTACCCTTTTGAGACCATATGCTGGTGCGGTTGGCCCTGGGTTCCTCCTAATGCAAGACAATGCTAGACTTCATGTGGCTGGAGTGTGTCAGCAGTTCCTGCAAGAGGAAGGCATTGATGCTATGGACTGGCCTGCCCGTTCCCCAGACCTGAATCCAATTGAGCACATCTGGGACATCATGTCTCACTCCATCCACCAACGCCACATTGCACCACAGACTGTCCAGGAGTTGGCGGATGCTTTAGTCCAAGTCTGGGAGGAGATCCCTCAGGAGACCATCCGCCACCTCATCAGGAGCATGCCCAGGCGTTGTAGGGAGGTCATACAGGCACGTGGAGGCCACACACACTACTGAGCCTCATTTTGACTTGTTTTAAGGACATTACATCAAAGTTGGATCAGCCTGTAGTGTGGTTTTCCACTTTAATTTTGAGTGTGACTCCAAATCCAGACCTCCATGGGTTGATAAATTTGATTTCCAATGATAATTTTTGTATGATTTTGTTGTCAGCACATTCAACTATGTAAAGAAAAAAATATATAATAAGAATATTTCATTCATTCAGATCTAGGATGTGTTATTTTAGTGTTCCCTTTATTTTTTTGAGCAGTGTATATCAAGGAGACAACAAGAAAGGCTGTCTTTGTGCTGCTACTTTAAGTGCAGTGTTGTGTCAATGTTCTCAGCATCAGTACTGGGGCCATCAGGGATCTGACGGGGCCGAATAGAAACAAGTCATGGTCAGAAGAGGCTGAAATTGACCATTATATCAATCTAACGTGCCTTTCTCTGTGTTACAAACCAAGAACCAACACCATCTCTGCATATGAGTCATTACACATGACAATGCCCTTTGTTAAAAAGCTTTATAAACTCCATTCATTCCCAGGGTAGGCTGACAAACTAAATGAGCTAATGGAGAATCCATGGCACCAGTTGGCTTTTTCGGGACATTCTGGTGTGACATTTCTCTCTGGCGGATAGCAGAAGTCTCCCGGTCAAACACATGATCTTCTTCTTTAGTATTCACAGGACAATGTGTTTGGAGAGTGTGTTGACAGCTCTGGAGTGGGGTAAGGTCAGGCTCTGCAGTCCTCTACATCGACTTTCAAGCCAATAGACATCAGGCAGATGACACATGTAGCCTAAACAACACTGGCTTTTCGTGTTTCCAGGTCCAGTGTCATTCCATCTTACTCTAGGTGAACAGTCCATGTGTTTGATTGGTGGTGTTTAAATCTACTGCACTTGCTAAGAGAAGATGTATAGTCACTGTGACATACTGTCTGATAATCGTATCTCATTTGATAATTATGCTGTAAGATCAAATTAATGATGATGAATACAGATCATTTATCTGATCATTCTATCATAATCCTATTTCCAACCTTATTACCTCTGATATGTGTGTGATATACAGTACACAAAGTCCTCCTGGATCAGCCTCTCACTTTGAGGCTTTGTCATTACACTTTTATGTGCAAAGACATCTCACTCCCCCACTATGGTCCATGGTGTACTGTACATCACTGTGCCATTATGAATCACAGTCCACAAACAGTGCACACAACGATGCTATAGGGCACCGATTGCAGTCCTCTGTGGCTAGGACACAACACAGGCCATGTTATTGTGCTCTGTGTGTGGGGCTGAATGCATTGGCCATAAAGTGGTATAAATACAGATCCATCATGGTCAGGGTCAACGTGGTTATTTACTGGTAGGTAAGGCCTCTAATTACAACCCAATTGGGGTCGCAGAATCGGATCAGGTTTGGCTTCTCACCAACACTACAGCCTCTTTGAAACAGTAGGTCCGGTATTGTTTTTTCAATACAGAGCATTTATCCCAGGTCCAATTCCACACAGAGCCTTCCATTCAAGCATACATGCTATGTACATTTCCTCCCAAACATCTGTTGTGAAAATTACAGTAGCATCAATATGACCATTTTCCTGGTGTTCAAGATGTCAGATAAATATGTTACACTGGACAAGAGTTTAGCTGACATGCCAAACCTGTGTCTAGCTAACAGAATAGAGGGATATTTGGGAGGCCAACTAGAGCCATAAAAACAGCAGTTATGAGAAAGGAAGATGCAGCGCCGGTGCGATTACTGTGTGAGTTATACCGCAGAGGTTTGTTATTAGCAGGGGAGACTGCCTCGTCTCATTCGTGACAAAACAGTGTGTTGAATACCCATACTTCTCCACTGGCCTTCTGTGTATAGTTGAGCAATAACAGGCAGCGTCATATTCTGATTACCAGGAGATTACAATATGTCACAGTGTGATTCTGTCATTCGGATAATTGTTTATCATCTTGATGCCATTACCCACCATGCACAAACTGGTTGAATCAACGATGTTTCAACTTAATTTGCCAACGTATTGTGATGTGGAATCTGCGTGTAAAACACATTGGATTTTTAAAAAGTCAGCAATTGTGGTTTTGAGGGTGAAATTTCAGCCTCAGGATTATGTCATTATGGTAACCATTTTTAAACATGGACAAACCGTGTGTGAAATGTGTTGAATTTGCACCTTTAAAACAAGGTTAGATCTTCAACGTTAAATAATCCACTGTCAGAAAACAACAATAGGCTGGGCAGTACCTCCTATTGGAGAATCTACCCTTTGGTCTCCCATCCAGGGTTTTAAGGTTTTAACCAATCCCAGCCCTGCTTAGCTATGATATTTGTCACTGACTATTACTAATGTGCAATCATGAGAAATATTGTTGCGGAATCTCCACTTATAAACTAAATAGATTCACTGTTGCTATTAAAGCCATTCCAAAGGGTAGGTTTAACAGAGCAAATGAAATGTGACAATACTTTATCACTCATATAACATCAATGATGCTATTTAGGCCTGAAAAGTCCTCAACAGCTACTCTTTCAATTAAACCCAGAATTCAACAAAAAAATAGACAATACTTACTTAATTTAAGGTGCATTTAAAGTATGATTTCATTTGATTTAGTCCTATTCTTTAACTTTTATTTATTTATTGAGATACAGACATGAATCCAACATATCAATGATTAATTTGTAGACAAACTGGAATTAAAGCCAAACTAAATCAGTGGTACAGATGGAAATATCCAAGCAGAATATAAATCTCCTTCAGATGTTGATATTTGGTTGCATTTACAACCAAAAACAATTCAATATCACTTTTGAAATACAATATGTAGCCTATTAACTTGTCCACAAGTTAACAAATTAGATGTTGGATTCACGTCTCCAACTCAGCCAAAAATCTAAGTTAAAGAAATGGATTAAGACAGTGGCTTAGCTTTAACTATCCAAGCAGTATATACATCTCCTGTATATGTTGACATTTGGTTGAGTTGTCAACCAAACAGAATTCAATATTACTTTTGTAATAGAGTAAATAACCTAAAGTTAAGACTATCTTCCAAACTAATGTAACATTCAACCTTAAAATTAGTAATACGTCCATTGGCATATTTTAAGGTTACTGTAACTATACATTTCTTCTTATGTAATCATATAAAACATGCATGTTCAAGATAGTATGCGTAGGACCTTGCAGGTCAATGAAGATTTTCACAATTGCTGTAACAATCTGCACAGAATCTCGAACGGCATTAATGTGATCTCCAAAGCAATACAGGTCATTTGGTTCTGCTATTAGATGAATTAAACACAGTGATAACACATTAAACATTAACGATCTCCAAAGCAATACAGGTCATTTGGTTCTGCTATTAGATGAATTAAACACAGTGATAACACATTAAACATTAACGTGATCTCCAAAGCAATACAGGTCATTTGGTTCTGCTATTAGATGAATTAAACACAGTGATAACACATTAAACATTAACGTGATCTCAAAGGCAATACAGGTCATTTGGTTCTGCTATTAGATGAATTAAACACAGTGATAACACATTAAACATTAACCTGATCTCCAAAGCAATACAGGTCATTTGGTTCTGCTATTAGATGAATTAAACACAGTGATAACACTGCATTAGTGCAAAACACAGTGATAACACATTAACGTGATTAAGTCCCTGGTGATCTCAAAGCTGTGTTTGAGAGTTCAATAAAAATGGCAGGTCATTTGGTTCTTTTAGGTTGATAACTTAACTGCTATTAAATAATACAGGTCATGTTTTCTGCTATTAGATTATTAAACACAGTGATAACACATTAAACATTAACATTTGTGATCTCAAAGAAAAACAATACAGGTCATTTGGTTCTGCTATTAGATGAATTAAACAAGTGATAACACATTAAACATTAACGTGATCTCAAAGGCAATACAGGCAATTCAACTCATTTTGGCTGTCTTCTTGAGTGGGTGAATATATGTTGTAATCTCATTTGGTTCTGCTATTAGATGAATTAAACACAGTGATAACACATTAAGTCATTCATATAAACCTTGTCTCCAACCCAGGATGTCTGGCAACCTGTCCCTCCTGAGGCCTCCATTAGTGGGTGGCAACCCGCCCTCTCAAACATGTCCCAGTTTCCCCCTCTGGTTGACTGGGAGGCAGCCACCTTAATCCTCTTCCTATTTGGCCTGCAGCAACCTCATTATTGGTCATTTGGTTCTCACCTGCTCATCATGAGCCTGGCCGCCGCCGATGAATGAACACTGCATTTGGAACATCAGTGGTATGGCAAGACTATGCTTCCTCAAGTGTTTGCCATGCACTCGTCAGCCTTCATCCTGGTGGTGGTCATTACAGTCCCTGGTTCGATTCCAGGCTGTATCACATCCAGCTGTGTTTGAGAGTTCCATAGGGCGGTGCAAAAATGGCCCAGCATCGTCTGGGGTAGGCTGTCATTGTAAATAAGAATTTGTTCTTAACTGACATGCCTAGTTAAATAAAGGCTAAAAAATGTTTTTTACATTTTTTATTTAAAAACAAAATATCTGACATTGTATTCCCATTTGAACTTTGCTGTGGTTTTAGATGGTTGAAAGTGCAGTGATAGACATTTGGGTGACAATTAAAACCGAAAAACAGACATTGTTTTTCCATTGGAATTTGGTTGTGCTTTTAGATGGTTGAAAGCATAGTGATAACACATTGGCAATTCAACTAACTTTTGGCTGTCTTCTTGAGTGGGAGAATATATGTTGTAATCTCATTGATCAACTTCTCAACCAAATATTACCCAATTATCCACGTTGAAATTATGTGGTGTGCCCAGTGAGTACGCTTCTCTCTGATGAGTTGGTTGGTGGACTAAGTGGTGAAATGAAAAACAACCATATTAATGTAGTGTATGCTGTTTCTCAGTCGCATGAGGTCTTATTTTATATTAATAATCACTTATCTTATCAAGAGCAATATAGAATAACTGACCTCACATAAAAACTTTGATGTGTATATGATAATAATGTATGTAATCACGATAAGGATATACATGTTTTACTTTATCTACAGTCATTCATATAAACCTTGTCTTTTCCAACCCAGGATGTCTGGCAACCTGTCCCTCCTGAGGCCTCCATTAGTGGGTGTCACCGGGTCAATGCAACCCGCTCTCTCAAACATGTCCCAGTTTCCCCCTCTGGTTGACTGGGAGGCGCCCACCTTCACCCGAGCCGCCCAATTCCGTGTCGGCGCCACCTTATCATCTCTTCCCTCTGCTCAAACCTTCTCCAACCTATCTCCTGATTCTGCCTCCTCAATCCTCTTCCTATTTGCCGCCTGCAGCAACCTTGCATTATTGGTCAGTGTGTGCCGGGGGCGTGGCCGGCGCCTGGCTTCTCACCTGCGACCACTCATCATGAGCCTGGCCGCCGCCGACCTGATGATGACCTTTGTGGTGATGCCACTGGACGCCATTTGGAACATCACGGTGCAGTGGTATGGCGGGGACGCCATGTGTAAGATGCTATGCTTCCTCAAGCTGTTTGCCATGCACTCGTCAGCCTTCATCCTGGTGGTGGTCAGTCTGGACAGGCACCACGCCATCCTGCACCCGCTGGACTCACTCAACTCCCACCACCGGAACAAGAGGATGCTGGGTATGGCCTGGGTCCTCAGCGTGCTTCTGGCTTTACCACAGGTGAGTTAAAACCCCTGTAGCCTTATTTACTATAACTAGTGTGGCACTTCAAGAAATTCAAGGTAAATTCCTTAAAGTGAAAATGATTTTGATAAGTCCTGGTATGTTGTTGAGATGTCGTGTTCATGCTAAGTGCAGCTCTAGCTGTGGGTTAGTCAAGGCACTTAAAAATATATATTTACATTTGAGCAATTTAGCAGATGCTTTTATCCAAAGCTACTTAGAGTAAGTGCATTCATCTTAAGATAGCTAGGTGAGGGCCTCCCGAGTGGTGCAGCGGTCTAAGGCACTGCATCGTCATGTTGTGGTGTCACTACAGCCTAGGGTTTGATCACCGGCCGTGACCTGGAGTCCCATATGGCGGTGCACAATTGATCCAGCATCGTAGGGTTAGGGGAGTGTTTGGCCGGGGGGGGCTTTACTTTGCTCATCGCGCTCTAGTGACTCCTTGTGGTGGGCCGGGCGACCTGCAGGCTGACCTCATCGTCAGTTGAACGGTGTTTCCTCCAACATATTGGTGCAGTTGGCTTCCAGGTTACGAAGGCAGGTTTTAAGAAGCGTCTTTTGGTCAGGTCATGTTACGGAAGACGCATGACTCAACTTTCGCCTCTCCCGAGCCTGGCAGCGATGAGACAAGATCGGAATCACAAAATTTGTAAGAAAAAGGGGGTAAAAATTACATTAATAACCTAAAACAATAGATAGCGAGGTGAGATAACCACATATCACAGTTGTCATGAGTACATTTTGCCTCAATACAGAAGTTTTTTGGGTGGGTGGCGAGGGGGGAGACTAAGATGTCTTATTTAAGATATTATTTGAAGAGGAAGGGTTTCAGTTGTTTTTGGAAGATGGGCAGAGACTCTGTTGTCCTGGCTTTAGGGGGAAGCTCGTTCCACAATTGGAGTGCCAGGACAGAGAAGAGCTTTGACTGGGCTGAGCGGGAGTGTGCACATTATCAATCAGTTTGCACAGATGTTTCAAGTACCAATTAACACTCTCGACCCAGTTGCTGATGGGCGATGACAGGTGAAAGGATGGCTGAGGTCACCAATTGTGACAGATACTGAATTAATCTGGTCAAGGTCAAACGTAATTCTAATACACACACACACATACACACACAGTGACGAACGAGGAGGCATTACCTACGATTCTGTTCCTGCATGGTGTACTGTACTCAACTGTCATCTCAACAGTCATCTGTGCACACATACTGATGGACCTAGATGGGGATTTAATGAATATAGGCTGGGGATCTCCCTGGCTCTTTGGCACGGTGTTCCTTGAATCAAAAACACAATCCTGTCTGCTGTATCAAAAAAGGAAATGAAAGATGCCTCACAGTGTGGTCTTGTGTCCCTCATGGGAATAGATTTGTTAATCTGAGTAGACAAATAAGCCTAATTTGCTGTCAGAGTGGCGCCGGGGCTGCTAGGGAGTTTTATCAGTGCACCTGCTGGTAGGCGAGTGATTCACCACAGGGCATGAGCATCTTGAATGTCTTGCCTCAGGCTCTTCCCCTGTAATTTAATTCTCAGGGCTGCAGAGTGCAGAGGGGCACAACAGGATTTACGTATCAGTGCCACACCATCTGAGATCCCACGTAATCACCGCCCCTATGCAGCACTGGGGCATAGCAGGATTTACGTATCAGTGCCACACTGTCAGAGATTCCACGTAATCACCGCCCCTATGCAGCACTGGGGCACAACAGGATTTACGTATCAGTGCCACACCGTCTGAGATCCCACGTAATCACCGCCCCTATGCAGCACTGAGGCAAGGACAAGTGGGTAGATAGACAGATAGGGACATGCCTTCTGGAGTCTTCCTGGAAATGAGGAGGCATTTCAGCGAGAAATCTTTAAATTCCTGGCATGCTGATATTAGTTAGTTAATTTTGCCCCCCCCAGAGTGTGAAATGTGATTATATTCCTGAGAATTAGGAAAGTGCAACATCAGCAGTGGGAGGAGGGAGATGTTGTAAAAGCAAGTATTTAAACACTGAAACAATCTAACGTTTTATTAATACATGGGGGATTGGAAAACAAGTAAAATTGCATTGTTGCAAAAAGCGAACAACTCCGTCCCCAACTCAGATTGGATACAATTAGTAAAAAAATCAGAAATCAATTCAGTATTTATATATGTCTGTCATAGTGATTTATGTCCCCAAATCATTTTGAAAGCCATTGCAGAGTATGGATCCACCTTGAAAGTTACTGTGATGCTACTGACCATTGCATTCATTAATCAGAAAATACTTCAGACATGACTCAGCCACTGCATTTTCTCATTAAACCACCCATTTCTGGCTAGTGCTCTGGCACAAAATAGCAGCCAAGACCTCAACTGAGTTTTATACTTTGAAGGTAGATTAAATTATCCCCAACACAACCTGAAGTAGTACTGTAGTAACCCAGTGTATACCTGTGTGAAAGGTGCTGCTGTATTTACAGTAGGTGGATTGTCATACATCTTAGATGTTGTGGTTGTTGTTACTCAGTGACTTCCTGTTCCCCAGCTGTTCATCTTCCGGGCCATCAAGGCAGAGGGCGTAGACTTCACCCAGTGTGTGACCCATGGCAGCTTCAAAGAGCGATGGCAGGAGACGGTCTACAACATGTTCTACTTCGTCACTCTCTACGTGTTCCCCCTGCTGGTCATGAGCTTCTGCTACACACACATCCTCGTTGAGATCAATCAGCAACTCCACAGGAACAAAGGTACAAGCTAGCTATTCCAATCTGGCATCCACAATACTGCCATGGCCAAAATGGCAACCTCAGTAGGCCTATATGCTGTTCCAACATTAATTATACATTAACAATGTTCAGGAGAGATCTGATAGCAACATTGGCTTTAGGAAGCTACTAACCAGTGCCATACTTTTCCAGCTGGCGAGTCCTGCCTGAGACGCAGTGGCACAGACATGATCCCCAAAGCACGAATGAAGACTCTAAAGATGACCATCATCATCGTGATGTCCTTCGTGGTCTGCTGGACACCCTACTACCTCCTGGGTATCTGGTACTGGTTCCAGCCGGAGATGCTGCAGGTCACGCCTGAATACATCCACCACGCCCTGTTTGTCTTCGGCAACCTGAACACATGTTTTGACCCGGTCATCTATGGCTTCTACATGCCCTCATTCCGGGCCGACCTGGCCATGTGCTGGTGCTATAGAAGAAGGGACATTAATATGTCGCCCAGGTCTCTGGACCGCCTGTCCGCCCACCAGGGCCCCCACAGCGGAGAGCAGGACTCTGACGCCCCCGGTGTGGAACAGACCAAAGAGACTGGAGGTGACGGTAGATGACTGGCGCTGACAGTAAGTACATCGGTACGGTTGGAGGGCTGAGGGAGAGCAGACCTGGAAATGAGCACTACTAAGGAGTATGTAGACCGACCTACTTATTCTGTGAGGTGAAGACAGTGACAGGCTTAACAGCACCGCCAAAATATCTCCCCTCTGATTGTACGCCCATCTTTGACATTTTGAGAACATTGTTGAAGCATGGGAGGAGGCACTTGAGTTAGGGGTCAAGCCCAACCTGAGATGAAAGGGATAGATGGATAAAGAGACAAAACTATCTTGGAAGCCAAGGATTGAAGGGTTCAAATCCTTCAGGATTACCTAATCTACAGCGTTAAGCACCATGGCTAAGGCAGGTCAGACGTAGACGTTGGAGCCACCCTGATCTTGTGAGCTTACATGAATGGTTCGTTGTTTCCAACAGGTCCAGAGGGAGGCAGAACAGAACCCACTGGGCTGCAACACGTTTCTGCCAACGTTGGATATCCAGTTATACAGCAACAGTTAAGCACATGCCATTCTATTTCAATTACTATCACATGGAAAGGCAAACTCATTTTAAGCGCCGTTCCACAACTTTCTACGAACCATTAAAACCCTTGGCTGTCCCCTGATATATATATATACACCATGCTGCTTACAGTATGTCACACTGCCTGCTGTCTGCCTACAGCTTGCTTTTTCATGCAACACTGTGTCCTTACAATGCCAGGCTGCATGAGATGATCTCCATAGCCACGAATCACTATACAGAACTGTCAAATTACAAAAACAAATACAAATACAGTAGGTGGTACAATAAAATGGTTGGCCGTTTCACTCAGAAGACAAAACAGAACTGTCACATTCAGTGCATGTCATGGAGAACAACATCATTTGTATTGTACTTATTATTCATGCATTCCCTTCAGCCATTCAGGCTTGAAAACCAAAGCACAACTACAGTATACTATAATACACTGAGTGTACAGAACCCTTTTGTCCCCTTTTGTCCTCAGAACAGCCTCAATTCGTTGGGGCATGAACTCAACAAGGCTTCAGAAGTGTTCAACAGGGATGCTGGCCAATGTTGACTCCAATGCATCCCACAGTTGTGTTCAGTTGGCTGATAGTGGATCTCTACTCCGAAGAGATGAAATCCACTCGCAGATGGATACACTGTTGTCATGAAGGGATGCACCGGATTGGCAATGATGTTCAGATATCCTGTGGCATTCGAAAGTCACTCCAGTTTTTATCAAGGGGCCCAATGTGTGCCATGAAAACATGACTAACTGTAGCCTGTCTGTTGCTGCTCTACACAATTTGTGTCAGCCTCCTCTGTCCTCTTTCATCAATGACCCTTTTTCAACCACTGGCCTGCCAATGGCTGGATGTCCTTTGGGTGGTGGACCATTCTTGATAAACACGAGAGAGAAACTGTTGAGCGTGGAAAACCCAGCAGCGTTGCAGTTCTTGACACACTCAAACTGGTGCTCCCGGCACCTACTACCGTACCCCGTTCAAAGGCACTTAAATAGTTTCCCTTGCCCATTCACCGTCTGAATGGCACACATGCACAATCCCTCTCTCAGTTGTCTTAAGGCATAAAAATGATTATTTAACCTATCTCTTCCCCTTCATTGACACTGATTGAAGTAGATTTAACAGGTCACATCAATAAGGGGATCATATCTTTCCCCTTGATTCACCTGGTCAGTCTATGTCATGGAAAGAGCAGGGTTTTGTACACTCGGTGTATATGGCAGCAGAGTGCAGACATGTGGAATCCATAATGCATCAAGCTCATTAATCTTACTATTGTGCTAAAGAGCCAAGAAGATACTTGTTAGTAGGGTTACAAGTAGTGGGCTAAGCCATAGTCATTATGCTATACAAATCAATTCTCCTGATCATTCTCCTGTAGCTACGGTATGCTCTGAGGCTTGAGGCAGCCAGATTGATAGTCATGTAAGACAATTATCATGGGATGTCTGTCCTGGGGGTATACACTATACACATACTGTATGCTCACCTTCCTATGGAATGTTCTGAATATCATATACTCAGAGGCATGGATTCACTTGGGGGTTGTTCCATCCCATCCAAAATCTGTATGTTCCTGAGCCGGTAAGAGTTCTCATAAAGGGAGAGTATGGAACAACCTCTGCCTCAACGTGAGCAAGACAAAAGAGCTGATCGTGGACTACAGGAAAAGGCGGGGTGAACACACCCCCATTCACATCGACGTGGCTGTAGTGGAACGGGTCGAGAGTTTCAAGTTCCTTGGTGTCCACATCACCAACAAACTATCATGGTCCAAACACACCAAGACCGTCGTGAAGAGGGCATGACAAAACCTATTCCCCCTCCAGAGACTGAAAAGATTTGTAATGGGTCCCAAGATCCTCAAAAAGTTCGACAGCTGCACCATCGAGAGCATCCTGGCAGGTTGCATCACCGCCTAGTATGGAAACTGCTCGGCATCCGACCGTAAGGCGCTACAGAGGGTAGTGCATACGGCCCAGTATATCACTGGGGCCAAGTTTCCTGCCATCCAGGACCTCTATACTAGGCGGTGTCAGAGGAAAGCCCTATAAATTGTCAAAGACTCCAGTCACCCAAGTCATAGACTGTTCTTTCTGCTACCACACGGCAAGCGGTACCGGAGTGCCAAGTCTAGGTCCAAATGGCTCCTTAACAGCTTCTACCACCAAGTTATAAGACTGCTGAACAATTATTCAAATGGCCACCGGACTATTAACATCGACCCCCCCCCCACCTTTGTTTTTACACTGCTGCTACTCGCTGTTTACTATTTATGCATTGTCACTTTACCCCTATCTACATGTACAAATGACCTCGACTAACCTGTACCCCCGCACATTGCCTCGGTACCGGTACCCCTTGTCTATAGCCTCATTATTTTTATTTTGTGTTCATTTTTTATTAGATTTTTTACTTTAGTTTATTTAGTATATATTTTCTTAACTCTGTTTCTCTAACTGCATTGTTGGTTAAGGGCTTGTAAGTAAGCATTTCACGGTAAGGTCTACACCTGCATTCGGCGCATGTAACAAATGAAATGAGATTTGATTTGATTTGAGGTGATGCCTTGAACCTTGTGGGGGAAAACAGACATTTGCCAAATTATTCGAAAAAAGACAATTATGCTAATGCCGACACTTAATTGTTTTTACCCACTTCAAGTACCAGACGAAGCAGGGTAGCAAGATAAAGCAAGATAACAAGGTATGGAACTTAATTTAGAATCAATACACAATGTACGCCTGTAAAGCATTGGAATGATTGAAATGTTCAGTGTACAGTATTTGCTGTTTACTGTTGTCTGGAATTCACAGGGTTATAAAGTAACAGGGTTGACAATAACAGGGTTGATGAGTTCATCTTATAATCAGTCACAAATCCCCTTGTGACAGGGGGAATGGAAGCTTGTTCTGTGTGTTCAACAGGGAGTGGCAACTGAATGCAAGCAAACAATTCAATAAAAACACTTGTTTAAACATTTCTAGCCTTTCTGTCTATGGGTAACAGAGTTGACGTGTTATGCTCGACCTCACTCAGTTTCCCACCACAAAACACAAGAGAATGCCCACCAGCTCACCTGCTTTTACGCTGATTTGACTATTAATATACAATGTTTCTTTATTGTTGATACTGAAAAAGGAATCGTTTCACGATATTCAAACGAGAGTTCAGTTCACGTAACAGGATTGACCTTAAAATGAGGGACATAATACTTTAATTGAATCACTAATCACATGAAATCAATCAATCAATCAGATGTATTTATAAAGCCCTTCTTACATCAGCCCATGTCACAAAGTGCAGTACAGAAACCCAGCCTAAAACTCCAAACAGCAAGCAATGCAGATGTAGAAGCACGGTGGCTAGGAAAAACTCCCTAGAAAGGCCAAAATCTAGGAAGAATCCTAGAGAGGAACCAGGGGTGGCCAGTCTTCTTCTGGCTGTGCCGGGTGGAGATTATAACAGAACGTGGCCAAGATGTTCAAACGTTCATAGATGACCACCAGGGTCAGATCAAAAATAATCACAGTGTTTGTAGACAGGTCAGCACCTCAGTTGGCTTTTCATAGCCGATCATTCAGAGTTGGAGACAAGAGGTACGGTAGAGAGATGGTCCAAAACAGCAGGTCCAGTTAACAGTGAATAAATAATCATCTTCAGGAATGACTTTGTCAAAGCAACAAAATAACTAGGGCTTTACAATGATTGTGAAAACATGGAGAAGTTAGGGGTTAAGTGGGTTTAAATCTTCCAGAAGTCACAGAAGTTGCACATTTATTGAATGCTCCGTGTGGTCTATATTAATGAATCATATCATGAATAATCACTGTGAAAATAGAGCTTGAGAGAGATAAAAGAAGAGATGGAGGAAACCAGTGTAAATTAGAAATCAATGAATCTATCATAGCTGCCAGTGTTAGTGACATGTGGGGGTAACAACCATCCTGTGGTCCATGGAGGCAGAAGAGGTGTGCTGAGCTGACAGGGTTTAGTTAACCAGGAACAGAACAGCCCTCTTATCTACTGGAAGGTCTCTATAATGGCTCCCCATCCAGTTCAAAGAGCCATACTGTCAGACATATCCTGCTTCATTCACACACACAAGCATACACGTTCACAATGTGCTGACATCAGGATGAGGCTGCTCATTAAAAAGGGCTGGTGGTGAGTGGGTGCATGTACAAGCACGAGCGTGTGTGTGCTTTTTGTTGTCTCTTGATTATTATATTCCAAGAAGGGAAGAGAGCACCAGGCTCAAGGGATATCCTGAGGAATTCTCCCAGAGGCTTAGAAGACTGTCCTGGAAGACTGGAATATGAAATGCCTCCTCCTTCCCAGCTAGTTATGGGTACAAGCCCACCGGGCACAGACATCATTTCAACATCCAGTTTTGATTTACATTTGGTTGAGTTGTAATGTGAATTCAATGTGAAATCAACAAAAAATGTCACAATATCATTGGATTAAGGTTCAAAGTTTGGTGAAAAGAAATACTAATTTCCTTTTTGTTGATGACATTTTGCAAATCTAGTTTTCCACGTTGATTCAACGTCATCACATTGAATGTTCTTGTTGAAATGACGTGGAAACAAAGTTGATTCAACACGTTTTTTCCCCAGCGTGTAAGGAACGTCGTAGGTGGAAGAAGGTGAGGACCAAGGTGCAGCGTGGTACGTGTTC
Source organism: Oncorhynchus gorbuscha (assembly GCF_021184085.1). NCBI lineage: Eukaryota > Metazoa > Chordata > Actinopteri > Salmoniformes > Salmonidae > Oncorhynchus > Oncorhynchus gorbuscha. Next base: position 17,550,546 of record NC_060191.1, read on the forward strand.
ATTATTTTAACAAAAACGTCAACGACCGACCAAAACCGAAACAGTTCTGTCTGGTGCAGACACAGAGATAGAAAACAATCACCCACAACCAAAATGGGGAAAACAGGCTATCTAAGTATGATTCTCAATCAGAGACAATGATCGACAGCTGCCTCTGATTGAGAACCATACCAGGCCAAACACAGAAATGGAAAACATAGAAAAACAACATAGAATGCCCACCCCAACTCACGCCCTGACCAAACTAAAACAGAGACATAAAAAAGGGACTAAGGTCAGGACGTGACACAGTGGGAAGTGAGAACATGAATGTGTGAACATGGAGATGAAAGGAATCATTACCGCATGCCATGAGAAGGATTCATCATACCATCTGACACACATAAGAAACATGTGCTAAGATCTTTCATAGGAATAATACTCATCTCATTTCATAATTTACATACTACTATCTAAAACAAAATGGTGACAAAAAAGTGTAGGTGTGAGTGCAGACTATATCCCAATCATGCACTGTGCATACAGTAAGGAAGAGATTGACAGCAGTCTTGCACTTACAAACTAGAAAAGTGCACTGTTTGCCGTTGGAGGAGGTTGTAGGAACAACATGTACATTCAGAATACTTGCTGTTGAGTTTGATTGATACTCGGTGTCAGCTGAAGAAGGCAGAGTGTGGAAGGCCAAGCTGTGCTTTAGAAGAAACAGACTCTCATACAACACCCTGCCGAGTGATTAGATTCAAGGATTCACATTAGGAAAATAACAATGATGCATTACATTAGCGCGCACACACACACACACACACACACGCACTCCTCCTTGATAATTAAGCTGTCGCCAGTACCATCAAAGTTTCTCCCCAGCCGAGCGCTGAAGCGTATAGCACGTAAACATAGTCTGTCCTCATTTGCAACTCTCACTACCAGGTCCAGACTTCCTCTGGAAGCAACGTCAGCACAATAACTGTTCATTGGGAGCCTCATGAAATGGGTTTCCATGGCCGAGCAACCACACAAGCTTAAGATAACCATGTGCAATCCCAAGCGTCGGCTAGAGTGGTGTAAAGCTCGCCGCCATTGGACTCTGGGGTAGTGGAGATGTGTTCTCTGGAGGGATGAATCACACTTCACCATCTGGCACTACAAGGATGAATCTGGTTTGGTGGATGCCAGGATAATGCTACCTGCCCCAATGCATAGTGCCAACTGTAAAGTTTAGTGGAGGAGGAATAATGGTGTCGGCTGTTTTTCATAGTTTGGGCTAGACCTCCCTAGAAAGGCCAAAACCTAGGAAGAAACCTAGAGAGGAACCAGGCTATGAGGGGTGGCCAGTCCTCTTCTGGCTGTGCTGGGTGGAGATTATAACAGAACATGGCCAAGATGTTCAAATGTTCATAAATGACCAGCACGGTCAAATAATAATTATCACATTAGTTGTCGAGGGTGCAACAAGTCAGCACCTCAGGAGTAAATGTCAGTTGGCTTTTCATAGCCGATCATTAAGAGTATCTCTACCGCAATAATCTGTGGATTCATTGTCGGAGAAGAGGACCTTGTGCATTTCAGGTAAAATAACAAGCCAATGGTTATATCCTAGGACAAATCAGCTAGCAACAGCAAGCTAGCTAGCTAAATTGCCATAAATGGTTAATACTTTTCGACCTGTCCCCAAATTAATATAGTTTGTTCAGAGTGATATTTCAACCTGCGTGTCCTGATCGCATCTGGTGAGCGTGGACAAAATCAACATCAGAGTATATCAGTAGATGCTGCTAACAATACTTCAGGATCTTATTTTCATGAACCATAGACCTGAAGACACCACCTTTGTAATGTAGGCCCATGGTACATGTCTTTACTTAGTTTGAGAAAGCTATGGGATTGGTCAAAATATGGCTGGGTTATTGACAAATCAAAAATCTGATTTTATGTGTCCATTTAAACCACTTTAAATCCACTCCACAGTGGCCTATCAACTTTAAACTAGGTATCTCTGTCATGGATGTCGCTAAAATGAACCACACTGAATTTGGTGTTGATATCTCAAAAAATAGGGAAACTATTAATGACTCATTCTTTGCATATGTAATGCTAATGCTCAAAATCATATTTTCCTCATAAACCATGTCAGATTCACTCCAGATGTTGTATTTTGGCTCATGATTGCACATAAAAGAAGATAGTTCCAACATGATAGACTGCTTGCTTTGTTATCCAACTCCTCTTGTGTCCTTTCTGTCATCCTGTGAACTCCCTGCTCACTGCTATATTTGACATGACTTTTTTAACTACATGTTGAACTGTTATATTTCATAGAGTAGATCTACAGTATGTCACTGGGGCTGGAATTTAAATCAAACCCACACTCTGAATAACCTTTCATTAGGGAAGTCACTGCCTCTGAAAAAGGCATGATTTATGGTGTAATTAATTCAACAGGGTTGACTGGTTGAAACCAGGCAATACTTATTTTAAATTAAATCAGTGTTAACATGACCCATTTCATTATAATATTAACATTTGAGCTGGTTCATGTCTGGCGTATAGCTTTTTGATAAAAGTCGACAATACATATCTTTGAATCACCAATAAAGGTACTTGGAAGCTATGAACATTTGAATCATGTTAATACATTTCAACTTTCATTCATTATAAGGGTATCAGCCGCATTATAAATGAACTCTCCAGGAAGACGGATGTCTACATAATGATCCTAGTTTTATTTGGCGTACAGGTGTCATTTCAGTTGAAAGAAGGAAAAAACTTAAAAGAAACAGTTGACATATTCAAACAGTCATATCAACCAGAGGCCTATGGTCAGGGACAAAAACAACTACAATGTGATCTTACTCTGCGTTAGATCAATTCAATTATTAACCAAACAATGATCTATTTGTAGGGGTCTCTAGTTGTGCTAGAATGGTACACATACACGTATTCCTCTCTTTCATCTGGTCTGTAACTAGTTTAAAAGCAGTTTACATTAAAGCATTTCTTTATTTCATTGGTTCTAGCATTCATTCTCTACTTCTCTACATTTCAGGTGTTTTGTATTATGTGTAAATGTTTAGCAAGAGGTAGGTTGTGCGTCTGGCATCAAGAAATACTGTACTCAGTTGATAGGTTCAAATTCAGTGACCTGATATCAAAGTATGGACTGTAATACACGACAGTAGTGTAAATTATGGCTTAGGAAAACTCCTATATGGCTTACTTCAGTATGGCAAGTGTCCATCTTTGCAAATGAACTTAACATGGTTGTGGCTGAGCTGCTGCTAAAGGAGTTAAGAGAGGAAATATCCATTTGGAGAATACCAGACAGTTTGAGGTGTCGTTCCTTCAATGTCAAAATACCGTTTTTTACACAACCTTTTTCTGACAACACACCGTTCTATTTAGAATTCTCACATTTCTATCAAACATGTTCACATCCTTCAACTACAAATAAAACAGAAACAAAACGAGCCAACCAATATGAAATCCAAATGAAAGGAGTGAATCCAAAAATGGCAATAATTATAATATTAATAACAATAATAACATTTTTAAAAAGGAACGTCTTAATTTTGGCAAGGTTTCTCATACGCAGCAGGACAACCTCGAGAGGGAACATTTATAAAATGAATGAAGAAGAAATGTTCTATAAAAAGAAAAGCATATCATTAAAAAAAAAATCGTTTTGTTCAAAGAAATATTGGGTCAACTTATGTCTTATTATTCAAATAATAAAATATTGACCATAATGTTTTTCATTTTTCCTTTTGGTATCACACTTATCATACTGCCCCCAAAAAATGGTAGATAAGTTATTCACAGTAAAAATTTAAAAAAGGATGGTATAAGTGATACAGTTGAACTAAAACCTTGAGGACAGTGGCACTATGTGACTTTGTTAGGGTATGTAGCGGTAGCTAGTCCAATTCTGCACAGACTACTAGATTCAGAAACTGGCAATGAAAGATGGACATCCACACAAAACAGAGACATAAACTTGTAGTGAGACTAAGTTTTTCACAGCCATTCAAACAGTTACAACACAATATATTTGGAGGATCTGAAAACAAATGTACTTGCATGGAATCCTCTTGTGATTGATGGATAATTGCCAGAGTATCTCCAACAAATAGACTGGAATTATATTCGGTAGTTACAAAAAGGGGCAGGCGGTGCTCTATCACAACACGGCTATTCCTGTGGTTAGGTCATTAATAAATGGAACAGAAGTTATTTAAAATGTTAGAATATGGTTATAGTATTTCTATAATTCAAAGGACAGTTATTTGTAACAATATATGAAAATATATATCCCATTTTCGGTTTTCAAAGTAAAATGTTATGTTGAATAGAAACTGAAAATATGTAGAACTCCATGCCTCAAGCGGTCTGCCAGTGAGACACGTGAAAAACTATCTGTGAACATTTTACAGTGTTACAGGTGGTTTCTTGAATTATCTTTGTAATTAGTTTTTTGGTTTATGTAAGCTGTTTATGTAAGCTGCTTGTGTTTCTTAGTTTGTCTCGTCATTGGCTAATGGCAGCCCCTTAAAACAGGAACCCACCTGAAAACAACTTGTTTTTTAAAGGTTAATCGAGGAAAGACTGAAAACCGTAACAATCATTCATCTTTGGATATCGTTCGACTTGGTTTTCATAGAATATTTGGAAGGTTTTGTTGAAACAGAGATCTACGGTAAAAGCTAGTGTCATTCGTGCGGTAAGTGTGAGGTAAGAATTGAATATGAATAGACATGAAGACAAAATACAAGACAAATTAGTCACTCGAGAAAGTTAACCATGGTCTGCTGAACAGAATTTTCCCATGACAACAAAGGTATTTGAGGCACTGCAAACCAATCACCTTTGGTAGGTGACAGAAAGCTTCCTGAAAATGGCCGTCTCAGCAACAATATACATTTCTAACTAATTACATTTTGGAATTCTGCAGGAAAGGGCAAAATAGTCAGCAAATTCATCCACAACAGAATGGTGAAACTTGGGCTTTATATTCCTTAATGTCCATACTTTCATGCAATGTTCAAAGTTGAAAAAATGCTGTGCGTTCATATTTATCGCTCACTTTCTGTCAGGCTTCCAACTTTGTTTCCTGTTGCATGTTTCTGAGTCATGTCTTCCTCCAGCGAGACGAGATGGTGTTGGCAGCAGCAGGTGATGCCTTAATAAAGAGACATTCATCTCGCTTTCCCTGTTTGACTGAGGAGACATGTTTGTTGTTCTTGTAGTGCTCCACAGCTGGGCTCCGAGACAGCTTGTTGTGACATCATCAATGATGGTTGTCTCTCCATCACCCGTTTGTGAAGCTGCTGAGTCTGAGGTAGAATATGTACTTGAATCATATCCATGTGCTTCCATACTGCATGTCAGTAGCTGAAGTGACCCAACTCTGAATGAACCGCTTTAAATTAAGGCAGACGTTCAGGATTTGGACAAGGTGTTGAGTCCCAATAGCAGGATTAGAAGCAGGCAGGCGATTAAAGCAGAAAATCGGCATTCAGGAATTATACAATGTCAAACAACATAAGTGAACTGGCAAACCCACAGATCCAACCAGTTACATTCTGGGTAGAAGATGGGCCTAGTGACATTCAATCACGATCCAAGGCCTCCTCCTTTTCTTGACAGTAAGGAATCGAAAGAGTGTACCACCCTCTGAACAGAAGGATTGGCAGCTGGCACAGGACTGGCATTGGCACCCAAAAAGAAAAGGAAAAGGGGGCACAGAAGTACCCTTTTGGTTGAGGTAGGTATGCTTGACCAGCAGCACGACAGGCAAAATGGTTACCTTGATAGCTCTGACGTTCTCGTCAGGCTGAGGTAGCTATCTTTGGAGGTAAAACGTTTTGGTGGGGGAGCAGAAAGTTAACAAAGAGTTTGGGATAGGGGGTTGAACAAAAATGGCTGAATCTGTGATCCCTCGACCCCGGACCGCCTCAAGGCTAACAAGGTGAGACAATCAACTCAGTCAAACAATCAACTCAGTCAAACAATCAACTCAGTCAAACAATCAACTCAGTCAAACAATCAACTCAGTCAAACAATCAACTCAGTCAGGTTCGGCAAGGCTAAAGCTGACCACGTTACGTAGCCCCAAGGTACAATCTTGTGGAGCTAACCAGAGAACACCAAGCGACTGAAAACATTCACTATATCTACTGTATCACAAGCTGAACAGAGAGATCACTTTGGTACTGGCCCCAATGTAAGACTGATAGACTTTCTATCTCATCCATTGACTCAAGCTCAACATCTAATCATCTGAAAGCCACGTTCACTGTTCAAACTGGTAAAAGGCCTCAGTATATCTATCAGAACCTAACTTAACTTAAAATGACATAAAATGAAGCTATTTATGAGTTTTGGTTTTAAGAAGATGCACAATGTCCAATACCACATAGAAAATATAAGGAATATAGTAATAATGCAGTTATCTTCAGAGATGAGCCAGCAGCATTTTACCTAATGAGTCATTTTGAATAATAAATGGTCTGTGCCCATTTCCTCTATGGCTATCAATACATTTCCATGGAACTAAAAATAAAATGTTAAAATAAGGCTTTCAGCTTTGGTGTAAAAGACACAAGACAGAAATGGGGCTAACATCCCAATAGTTACTCATGACTACATTGGTACTACTTTTACTTGAAGCTATTATAAAATACATGTTTTCCTTTGTGGTATTGCACATTCAACAGAAGTTCTCAACACATCGTCTCTTACTCTCAGTTTCATTCTCAATCTCGCTCTCTCATTCACTGCTAGAACTACGGCTGGACGCTGCAATAGGCAGACTATGGCTAAGGCGTTGGTGGGCAGGTGAGGTGGAGGAACCATAGAACAGCCATTCATTTCTCAGGGTAAGGGGTTGGGGGAGGTAAGTGGAGTGGTGTTTGGGTGCTTTAGCCAGTGCCTGTGCCAGGCTGGCATGGTGGGGGCTGCTCGATGAGGACTTGGCACTGCGCTGGGGGGTCTTGACCCTTAACAACCATCACTGGAGCAGTGATAGAGTCACATCTCTACAGGCAGAAAAGAGAAGCAATGGTTATTATTATACTAACCTCTCCATAGGACACAGAATGCTAGAACTGTGAGTGTGTATGGTGTAGAATAGTGCATATTACAGCTCCTTACCTGAGGCACTAATTCAATGACCTCGGGCATGCGGATCACCCCCTCTTTTGGTGGGCCAGCCCGCTGGTTCCTGTCTCCTCCTCGGGGCCCTGACCAGCCATCTTGGGTCCCTTCCTGCAGAAGAAGCTGGGGAGAGAAGCATTCAAACATGGAATGAGACCCGTGTCCTCGAGTCAAAGTGACTCAATATCCAGGCAATAATAAATAAAGCAATGTACACATTAAAATCCAGTTATTACAGTTAAAGTTATTACAGTAAAACCATATTCAAAACATATTCTATTATTATATATTTTATTATTATATACCAAAAAGTGCTTGCTTACCTGCGGCGGTAGCCAAACATGAGGAACAGCACACAGAAAATGATACATGCCATGCCAGTGTGGATTCCCACCACAATGCCAGTCATGGACCCCTCATCCTCCTGCTTGCAGTTACATGGGCTCTGCCCACCTGGACAAATACGCACAAAAATGGGTTTTGTTAGTGGAAAAACAGTAGCGGGATACACATACACATACACATACACACGCACAAATGCACACACAAGTGCCACGACTCACACCATCTGTGGTGTCGATACAGCGATCTGCTTTACCTTTAATATCATGAGGCAAATATTGTCCTTGTGTATATACTTGACACACACTGAGATGTTCTTTCTGTGATCCGAAAGATGAACTAAAGAGATTTACTGTCAGAGTCTATCTAGAGGAGAGCGAAGGAGTCAGGCACAGGACACAGGGAAGAGTAAAACCACTGTGTTTACTGAGCAGAACACGTGTCAAACTGTCAGAATCTATCTAGAGGAGAGCGAAGGAGTCAGGCACAGGACACAGGGAAGAGTAAAACCACTGTGTTTACTGAGCAGAACACGTGTCAAACTGTCAGAGTCTATCTAGAGGAGAGCGAAGGAGTCAGGCACAGGACACAGGGAAGAGTAAAACCACTATGTTTACTCATTTCCGAGAACGGAACAAAAATCCCATTATAAAACAAATACAAAACAGGATACGAACTCCAACACAAGAAAGACAATCACGCACAAAACAATAAGGGAAACCAGAGGTTTAAGTAAGGAACATAATTATGAGATGGGAACCAGGTGTGTAAAACAGACAAAACAAAAGGAAAAATGAAACATGGATCGGTGGCAGCTAGAAAGCCGGTGACGTCGACCGCTGAACACTGCCCGAACAAGGAGAGGGAACCACTTCCATGAGTTTCTAGCAGATAGACCATATGGTTCATGAAAAAATAGCTGAATTAATGAAAAAAAAAGCATCTAATCAATAGCGGCATTATTTTCAATTAACTTTGCAACTCTTCCAACATGGACTTTTTTCACATCTGCCACCAGTCTGACGCCAAAACATTGACAGCAGATACATATTGAAATAGTCAAATAAATAAAAGTGTGTAAAAAAAAAAATATGGAAAGGATATTTCATTATGAAACCCTCATATTACTAATGGTATTCACTAAGTTGATCGTTTTTATTTAGGATAATGTTGTACAGCTTTGTCATTCAATATATATATATATTTTTTTAATCACCTTACTTAATCATTTGACATGTGATCTTGCCAGAGAGAGGGCCACCGATAACTACGGACATCTGTGATAATCTAACGTACCCAATAGGGCCACCGATAACTACAGACATCTGTGATAATCTAACGTACCCAATAGGGCCACCGATAACTACGGACATCTGTGATAATCTAACGTACCCAATAGGGCCACCGATAACTACGGACATCTGTGATAATCTAACGTACCCAATAGGGCCACCGATAACTACGGACATCTGTGATAATCTAACGTACCCAATAGGGCCACCGATAACTACAGACATCTGTGATAATCTAACGTACCCAATAGGGCCACCGATAACTACGGACATCTGTGATAATCTAACGTACCCAATAGGGCCACCGGCCACCATCTGTGATAATCTAACAGACATCTGTGATAATCTAACGTACCCAATAGGGCCACCGATAACTACGGACATCTGTGATAATCTAACGTACCCAATAGGGCCACCGATAACTACGGACATCTGTGATAATCTAACGTACCCAATAGGGCCACCGATAACTGCGGACATCTGTGATAATCTAACGTACCCAATAGGGCCACCGATAACTACAGACATCTGTGATAATCTAACGTACCCAATAGGGCCACCGATAACTACGGACATCTGTGATAATCTAACGTACCCAATAGGGCCACCGATAACTACAGACATCTGTGATAATCTAACGTACCCAATAGGGCCACCGATAACTACGGACATCTGTGATAATCTAACGTACCCAATAGGGCCACCGATAACTACGGACATCTGTGATAATCTAACGTACCCAATAGGGCCACCGATAACTACGGACATCTGTGATAATCTAACGTACCCAATAGGGCCACCGATAACTACGGACATCTGTGATAATCTAACGTACCCAATAGGGCCACCGATAACTACGGACATCTGTGATAATCTAACGTACCCAATAGGGCCACCGATAACTACGGACATCTGTGATAATCTAACGTACCCAATAGGGCCACCGATAACTACGGACATCTGTGATAATCTAACGTACCCAATAGGGCCACCGATAACTACGGACATCTGTGATAATCTAACGTACCCAATAGGGCCACCGATAACTACGGACATCTGTGATAATCTAACGTACCCAATAGGGCCACCGATAACTACGGACATCTGTGATAATCTAACGTACCCAATAGGGCCACCGATAACTACAGACATCTGTGATAATCTAACGTACCCAATAGGGCCACCGATAACTACGGACATCTGTGATAATCTAACGTACCCAATAGGGCCACCGATAACTACGGACATCTGTGATAATCTAACGTACCCAATAGGGCCACCGATAACTACGGACATCTGTGATAATCTAACGTACCCAATAGGGCCACCGATAACTACGGACATCTGTGATAATCTAAAGTACCCAATAGGGCCACCGATAACTACAGACATCTGTGATAATCTAACGTACCCAATAGGGCCACCGATAACTAGGGACATCTGTGATAATCTAACGTACCCAATAGGGCCACCGATAACTACGGACATCTGTGATAATCTAACGTACCCAATAGGGCCACCGATAACTACGGACATCTGTGATAATCTAACGTACCCAATAGGGCCACCGATAACTACAGACATCTGTGATAATCTAACGTACCCAATAGGGCCACCGATAACTACAGACATCTGTGATAATCTAACGTACCCAATAGGGCCACCGATAACTACAGACATCTGTGATAATCTAAAGTACCCAATAGGGCCACCGATAACTACAGACATCTGTGATAATCTAACGTACCCAATAGGGCCACCGATAACTACAGACATCTGTGATAATCTAACGTACCCAATAGGGCCACCGATAACTACGGACATCTGTGATAATCTAAAGTATCCAACGGCCTCTAGATGTCTTTTGATAAATGACATACAAATCTTGAAAGTTACCAAAAAATTCTGGTAGGTAACTGGTAAACTTTGAACGTTTCCAGTAATATACCCTTCCTTTGCAACTCGGGGCGGCAGGTAGCCTAGCGGTTAAGAGTGTTGGGCCAGTAACTGAAAGGTTGCTGGTTCAAATCCCTGACCCGACGAGGTGAAAAATCTGCTGATGTGCCCTCGAGCAAGGCACTTAACCCTAGTTGCTCTAGATACATTTTTCTTTTAAATGTACCCCTGACACACATACTAACAAGACAGCATCATTGCTCCACATCGCCCCCTGGTGTAGTATGTTTGACAGTACCATTTTACACTGACAGTTACACATAGGGTCCTGATCCTAAATCAGCTTAAAGGTCCGTGTTTGTGTCTCACCGGAGCTGGTCTTGGCGCTGGTACCACTCTCAGCCAGTGAAACCAGACGCTTGTTGGCAGTGCCGTCCCCATTGCCGTTGTAGGCCACCAATTGGATCTCATACACAGCAGTGGGTTCTGAAACAGAGATGGCCAGGTAGGAAAATCGACCATAGAAAGCGACACCCTAATACACAGTTACATTCATTCCATTTCTAAGGTCCTTTTGGTACCAGTACCGACACTCCGCATTGTGAAAATGTCTGCTTTGTGTGAGTCATTGGAATCTGAGACCCTGCAGTGACAGTGGTTAGTAGTATGCTACCTCATCACTTACCTAGATGGGAGATGGTGTGGGTGTTGATGTGACCGGGAAATACTTCCTGCCCCTGGAAGTTGGGCTGGGGGACCTCGCGGTAGGACAGCTTGAAGCCCTCTACCTTGCCCGACTTACTGGGCAGCTCCCAGAACACCTGCATGGCCGTCTTGTTCAGCACCTTGGTGAAGAAACTGGGAGAACTGGGTACTGTGAGGGGAAAGAGGGGAGGGACAGAGAGGATGAGTGGATTAACATACAAATTGAATTCCAAACATGAGAAGACAGATAGAGAACAGGGAAAGAGAGTGTTACGGATACAGTTATCCTGTGTGTGTGTGTATCCTGTGTGTGTGTTTCTTTTCTCTCCTTCTCCCCTCACAGGTGAAAACCATCACTCCCCAATCAGTCAACAATCAATCATCAATCAGAGGACACACCTCCTCCTATTTCCTGACCTATCACAGTTCCTTCCCCATGGTTTAAAAACCCCATCATTTGTTTGTTCTAAAGCTCAGCTCAATCTCTAGCTCAATCTCTCTGTAAATGCCATGTCTGTAGGTCTCTGTGTTTCACTCTCACTTTGTGTCTTAACCTCTCTTTTGTTTAAAGCACCTCCATAGCACTTTGTCATCACCTGTGAGTATTGTTTTTGGTTATGGTGTTTGTTTGTTGCTGGTGGGAAAAGGGGGAAACCAAGACCAGTCGCCCATGGGCATACACTACCCGTAGGTGAACTTTGTTAAATACACTAGTTAGAACTGGGCGGACCACCCACTGTATTTTTGGTTAGTTAGCTGTTGTTAAAGTAGGCTAGTCTAGCTTAGGGGTGTGTTATTGTATATTTATTGTTTCTTTCCTTGGGTCCAGCTCAGCCCCTTTTCCTGCTCCCCCCATTACCGTGTGTTTATAAATAAACCTAGAGTTTGACGGTAGATTTCTGTTGTCGTGGTTATTTCGTGCACACTTTTACTTTGTCACAATAATAATTTGCATGAGTTATGTTACGGGTCTCATTACCATCCCCCCTAGACTGTTGGGCCAAAAGGGATTCGTAACATAAGTGGAGCCTCGTCCGGTATCTGTCATAACTGACACCCATGCCGCTCATGTAGATTGTTGTAGTGGTATAGTTCAGTGTTGAGCGTCATAGCTGAAGTAGCATTAGTGTTTGCTATTTTCTTTGGCACTTGTGAAGTAGTGTAAAATGAATACTTTTGATTTGAGATCCTTTTTGGATAACCCTTCGTGGGAGGTTTTTGACAAATGTCGTAGAGTTGATTTAATGACCTTGGCTGACCATTATTCAGTATCGATTCCGCAGAGTTTAGTTAAGGCGGAGGTTAAACGGCTAGTATTAAATGTATTGTTGGAAGAGCAGGTGCTTGTGTTACTGCTGCCTGAGTCTACTACCCCTGTAGGGGATGTTGCTGCTCCTGTAAGCCCATTGGTGTCTGATAATGAGGGAGAGGCTAAAACACCAGCCACATTGTCCCGTTTTGATCCACTCTCCCCACTGTCAAATGGTGATGCCAGGAGGGATGTCCGTTTAGCACAGTTCCAACTGGAGGTGGAAGAGAGCCCAAATTAGGCAAGAGACTCTCCAGTTGTAGATGTGTAAAATAGAGGCAGAAAAAGAATGAGAACAACGGCATTTGGAGATGTGTAAAATTGAGGCAGACAGAGAACAAAGGCAGTTGGAGTTCAAAATGCGCCAGATGGAACTGGAGGCAGAGACAGCGAGGCTAGCCTCCGGTCCTACTGTGCCTGTTTGTGAGCCGTCCTCACCTGCTGTGTCCTCAAACACGTTTGACATTAGTAGGCAGATTGCCTTAGTACCTTTGTTCAGAGTCAGAGGTTGACTCCTATTTTTGTGTATTTGAGCGTATAGCCGTAGCATTGAAATGGCCTGAAGAGGTATGGTGCCTATTACTTCAGTGTAAATTAACTGGTAAAGCCCAAGAGGTTTTGTCAGCGTTACCTCTGGAGGACAGTTTGAATTACGAAGTGGTCAAAGCTACTGTTCTTCGTGCCTATGAGCTTGTGCCTGAGGCATACCGACAGAGATTTAGGTCTCATAGAAAGTCTTCTAGTAAGACTTATGTGGAATTTGCTAGAGACAAGGGAAATCTGTTTGATAAATGGCATGCTGCTAGTAAGGTAACTGATTTCAACTCTCTCCGGGAGTTAATCTTGTTGGAAGAGTTTAAAAATTGCTTACCCGAACGCATTGTAGTTTACCTAAACTAACAAAGTATCCTGTCTGGCAGAAGCGTCTGTGTTGGCAGACGAGTTTTTGTTGACGCACAAGAGTGTGTTTTCGGCTCAAACTGAGAGTAGAGCCACTGAGTTTCCTACCTTTAGCCCTAGTCGGCCAGCAGTAGTATATCAAGCACGCCAGAAGAATGAGCGTCCCTGTTTCTATTGTCATAAAGTAGGACATCTGATTAATGATTGCTTCCTGCTTAAACGCAAACAAGGGATGCCTCTTCGTGCCAAGCCACCAACGGGTGTTGCTCTAATTCGTACGGTTAAGAGGTCGGCAACAAAACAGGTGCCTCAGGGTAACTGTAGTTTGAAAGACCCAGTCCCCGACCGCCGTTATGAACCATTCATTTTCGAGGGGTTTGTGTCCCTAACGAATGACGAAGCATCTCAACGACCGGTTAAAATCCTTAGAGATACTGGTGCGGCGCAGTCGTTTATATTGTCTGATGTGTTGCCCTTATCTGACGATACATACTGTGGTTCCAGTGTGTTAGTGCAGGGTATTGAAATGGGTTTTGTCCCAGTACCATTGCACTTTGTAAATGTACACTCTGAGTTAATCAGTGGAATATTCAGAGTGGGGGTACGTCCTATGTTGCCAGTGAAAGGTGTGACCTTTATAATGGGTAACGATATTGCCGGAGGAAAGGTAGTACCCGTATTGGAAGTATTGGATAAAAGTGACCACTCTCTCTCGAATGAGCTGGCACAGAGTTATCCACATGTGTTCCCCGCTTGTGCTGTCACTCGTGCCCAGGCACGACAAGAGGGTGACGAGATAGATTTGTCAAACACTGTTCTGTTCAGAGGTTGATCAAGAGGATGGATTGTGTGATACCTCTGAGAAGCTGATCACCTCTGACAAACAGGCCAGGAAAGAATCAAAGAACGTTGAACTTATTGCTGATGCAATACAGTTACCAGTCACTCGTGAGCAGCTGATTGCTAACCAAAAGGTTGACAACAAGCTTGCTAAATGTTTTTCTAGTGTTGTCTCATTGGAAGATGTGAAGAAGAAGAACGTGGCTTACTTCATTGATGTTAATCTCCTCATGCGTAAATGGAAATCCCATGTTGACGCGGATGGAGATTGGAATGCTGTTTACCAAATAGTGATTCCTACAGCCTTTCGACAAAATGTGTTATCCCTTGCTCATGATCACCAGTGGTCTGGTCATTTAGGAATCACAAAAACTTATGATCGGATCCTTCGACATTTCTTTTGGCCGGGTTTAAAACAAGATGTGGCTCAGTTCTGTCGGACATGCCACACGTCAGATAACAGGAAAACCAAATCAGGTTATTCCTCCCGTTCCTCTTTGTCCCATACCTGTCATAGGTGAACCATTCGAGCATGTGGTGGTTGATTGTGTCGGACCGTTACCGAAGACAAAATCGGGTAACCAGTTTTTGTTAAGATAATGTGTTGGCAGATGCTTTGTCTCGTGTGTGAAAATGATTTCTGTATGTTTTGCAAGGTTGTTGCTTTGTTGTGAGTATTCATTGAAATACTGTAGTCGCAACCCCTAGGGTTGGTCTTTTAAGGGTGGGAGTGTTACGGATACAGTTATCCTGTGTGTGTGTGTATCCTGTGTGTGTGTTTCTTTTCTCTCCTTCTCCCCTCACAGGTGAAAACCATCACTCCCCAATCAGTCAACAATCAATCATCAATCAGAAGACACACCTCCTCCTATTTCCTGACCTATCACAGTTCCTTCCCCATGGTTTAAAAACCCCATCATTTGTTAGTTCTAAAGCTCAGCTCAATCTCTAGCTCAATCTCTCTGTAAATGCCATGTCTGTAAGGTCTCTGTGTTTCACTCTCACTTTGTGTCTTAACCTCTCTTTTGTTTAAAGCACCTCCATAGCACTTTGTCATCACCTGTGAGTATTGTTTTTGGTTATGGTGTTTGTTTGTTGCTGGTGGGAAAAGGGGGAAACCAAGACCAGTCGCCCATGGGTATACACTACCCGTAGGTGAACTTTGTTAAATACACTAGTTAGAACTGGGCGGACCACCCACTGTATTTTTGGTTAGTTAGCTGTTGTTAAAGTAGGCTAGTCTAGCTCAGGGGTGTGTTATTGTATATTTATTGTTTCTTTCCTTGGGTCCAGCTCAGCCCCTTTTCCTGCTCCCCCCATTACCGTGTATTTATAAATAAACCTAGAGTTTGACGGTAGATTTCTGTTGTCGTGGTTATTTCGTGCACACTTTTACTTTGTCACAATAATAATTTGCATGAGTTATGTTACGGGTCTCATTACCATCCCCCCTAGACTGTCGGGCCAAAAGGGATTCGTAACAGAGAGTAAGGCTTCGAATAAACAAACTAAATGTGAAAAACTGAAAGATTTTGCAGAAACAGTCAAATATAGAAAGGTGAGGAAAATAAAAGAGATGAACAAATACAAATATAGGTGCATGAGAAATTAGTCACTCTGATATGCAACTGCTTATCTCCTCTCATTTCATGACATCTACATGACGTACCGCCCCCTAGTGTTGTAGCCACCACAGTGCTGGACTGCTGGCTGGCTCCCAGAGGGGAGTAGGCCTTGAGGTAGATGGAGTAGGTGGTGGCAGGCTCCAGGGTGGTGAAGTCATGCTGGAAGGTGGTCTTACTGACAGCCTCCTGCAGCTCTCTGCTGTCTGGCTCTGGAGGGGACAGCAAACAGGAAGTGAGGTCATCTTTTGCATCTTACGAGAGGAAGGTATTAAAAAGAGGCAGTCTTGTGTACTACTAGAGTATTACTAGAAGCTCTAGATGCATAACTGTCTGGATTTTAAAAATTAAATTCTCCATATGAATTACATAAGAAAGCAAAAATACGATTCACTTTGGACAATGAAGTTGTATTATATTATAACAGCCTCCTTACCGCCCAACATGCGGATGTGCAGCACATATCCGATTATGCCGTCGGTGACCTCTGGGGCAGGCTGGGCCCAGGTGAGCTGTAGAGTGGTGGGGGACAGGGCCGTGGCCGTCAGGTCCTGAGGGGCCTCGGGCAACTCCGTGGACTGGGTGAGGGCCAGGCGGGCACTGGCCTGGTTGGTGCCAGCGCTGTTCTCAGCAATACACTGGTAGATGGCCTCGTCATCCGTGGTGATGCGTGTCACCGCCAACGTGCTGTAGGGGGGTTAATTGTTAAGAGTTGGAGTGACTAATAATGGTGGTGTAATGAATCTATTAATAACATTACTTAATGTTTCATTTGAATCTTATATTTGCAGATCTAAAAGTATATGTAGATGAGTAAAAGCATACTAACTACTGTACCTGTTATTGTTGGTGAGCTTGACATTGTCACCAGGCGTCAGGATTTTGCCGTTCTTCAGCCAGATGAGGTGAGGCTCGGGGACTCCCTGGGCCATGCAGGTGAACACTGCACTGCTCCCTGCTGGTCTGGAGACAGACTGCGGCCACTGCAAAAACTCAGGAGGAGCTGGGAATAGAGAGAAAGAAAAAGAGAGTGAGCTTCTCCTATTTCGCTACGTGCTATGTAATTAATGTATGTGATGGAATGTTCCACCATCTTGTATTGTCTCAAAGTCTGCTTGGCAATATCTACATTATGTAGTTTATTTCAATTTCATTTAAATGAGAGGGGGTGCGGAGGGAGATGAATAGAGAATGAGATACTGCTTGCCATTATCGGGCTCAGTGGCTGTGCAGTGTTGCCTATGTCTTGCAATTACTTTAAAGCACAGTAGAGGGCAGCATAGATGTTTAAGCAATGCACTTGACACAGGTGGACTTGACATTATTCTGACCATTCTGGCTGAGACTAAGATGAGCTCTCAATTTGTCAAAATTATGTTTGGGCTAATGGACAGTGTACAAGAGATACAATCTTGATTTAAGTTCTAGGGTTCACTCAATATTTTGTATACCCTGTTTGTGCTCAAATTGTCAAAAGTTACTCAAAGAACTTGAAAAGGATGACATTTCATTCTGTTCTGTGTTTTCTGTGGTCAGAATGTGTGTTTGCCTCTGAATCCAAATCCCCAAATAATCCCCAAACAAGAAAAGCCAAAACATCTCCAACGAGATAAGAACATTAAGGTCCAGACTCGGACTCCAACTGATATGCCAAAACAAGGAGTCCAAAATCAAGTTCATGATCCATGACAGCAGCATCTCGTCCCCAAATTAAAGCGACACCCCTGTCCGTCCCTCTCGTGACACCCGAGTGGAGAGGGACACAGAGGCAGTCTTGCTGCCACAATGGCATAATGTCTGTGTGCAAAAACCTCAGGCATCTCCCCCCTCCACACGCATCTCATTGATCTACTACTACCCCCACCCCCCTCGTAAAAATTAGCCAGCTCACAAATCCATTGTCAGGACTCTGGGAAAAGCGGACCAAGAGGAGAGAGAGGTGGGGTGGGGGGTGAAGGGGCTGGGGGCATGGGGGGTTGGGGGGGCCATCAATCAATGGCAGGGATGGATTCTTTTTCTAACCAGGGCGCTGGGCCTCAATCTCTTTGCATTAACAAGGGACAGGAAAATAAAAGATGACATACAAGCTGGGCCTATAAAGCTTGTGTACCGAAAATATAAACATAAATGCTTGGTTTAATCTTGTGGAGATTTGAGGATATTGAGGAGATATATCTCTGTTAGGGTTCCCAGGGTAGCAGAACTTGGATATGACAACAAATTGTGTTAAACGTTTTTATATAACCAGAGGAACACATTTAATCTCCCTAACAGTTTTTCTTCCATCTCCAGAACAGAAATCCACCTGATGGCCAAATATTGGTTTAAGGAAAGTTGAAACATTAAGCTGCCATAAATGGCCCTCGAGAGATTTCCATCAGCAACAAACTTTCCAATTCCTTATGCCTAGACTGACAGGAGTACTCCAAACAGTCTAGAATAAGTGTTTAATAAGTGTGTATTTCACTTCAGCTCCAGCAGTGTGGAGAGCTGAAATTGAGTTAGAGTAAACCACTCAATCAATGGTGGGTGTGTGTGAGAGCCTGGTGACAGAATGGCAGTCAGGGTCATTGTCATTGTCATTCTGTTTGCAGAGAGCTCCCCAGCTGTCCCAGCCTGCCTCTCTGCAGAAGGGACCGATGGGGTAAAGAAGAGGGGGAGAAGGGAGACTGTGGTTAGGGTGAGAGTGCAGGTTTGCTCATTTGAGAGCAAAAAAAGATGGCTCCCATTGTGAGAGTGAATGGGGGCTGCTCCATACTACTGCATTTGGGGGAAGTTCGGGTAATGAATCTACCCTCTAGCATCTCTCTCTCCTGGGCTACAGTGCACTTCACACTTGAACTTGGGTGAGGCCATATATTTAGAGTAGAGATGCATTCAAGCCCTGTTATTTCAATGATGGTTAGTGGTTCCTATTATTTCAATGAACTGGAGGAGAAACCTGCAGTGAATGCTTTTATGTGGGTCTGCCTGTCCCTCTTTCAGGCTGCTGGTCTACCAAAGTTGTGGCTGGACGATCTAGAGTTTTCTGTGTTCCTGCATGTTGCTGTGACTCTTATTGAATATTGTCGACTTCAGCATCCTGGTCACACACACATTTAGGTCCTCAATCATGCAAACCAATCATAGTCATAGATTGGTTTTCAACTGTTTCACACCATTTCTCACACAGAACTAAACCTGAAATATACTGAATATGCTTCCCTCTCTGTAAACCTGATTCCAGTGTAATCAGAGCAATACAATGAGATGACCATCACGTGGCTAAAATCGAACATAACTTCCATCATGAGAATGTTCACGACACATAGGTCCCAATCAAACACCACATGGCAATAGTGAATTGTCCTATCTTCCCTGGAATATTATGCACATATTCAGAAGGTGTGAATGAAAGTGACTCATGGCTTTCTCTATGCATGAGGATGCTAACCAGAAGCCATGGGAATGGCCTGTAGGCCGACACATAGACGTCCCTTAGAATAAGCTGTTTTGCAAACACACAATGGCTGTCGTGTCCCTTTGTGTCCTGAGCCCTTCTGTGTGTCTGTCTGGCACTCGGTGGCCTCTGTCCCCTGAACTTGGCCTTGCCTGTGTCTGTCGCCTGCAGCTGTGACAAAGACAAGTGTCCCCACAGGCCAGGGAGGTGGAGCAGGGACTGTCTCGCTCCATCAAGGCCTGCCAATCAAAGGCCTATAGCACCCAAACCCCCATCATAGCCCCACCCCCAGCCACCAAAACCTAAACCCCACCCCCAACCATCTCATGCATCATTTCCTTAGGGCCTGCAGGAAGAGGGTTAGGGGTGGGAGGTCAGAGGTGATCCCTCACTCTGGCACCATCACTCTGCTCCGCCTCCTCCGGGCACTTGGGCTTTGCTAGCACTGTCTGTTTTATTCTGTTTCTATATCTTGTCTTTTTTCAGTTCTCTGTTTCACAATTTATTCTGTATCTGTTCTCCCTATAGCTCTCCTTTTCTCTCTGTCAACCTACAGATGTAGGATCTTAATTTGATCACCCGGTGGCAGAAAAACTTTCCTGCAATGCACTTGTAGTCTATTTGAAGTTTAAAAAGGCTTCTTAGAATGATTGTTTGTAAGTTCCACTTTAGCATTCCAAACTTGATTCTCCTCTTTTGTTTTGATTTTCCATAATTGTTTTTTTAATCAAACCTCCAAAAATGTCCATTAATGGCCACCACAGATGGTGGCTATGCAGCCTTTGTCTAACTGTGGCCTGCATCTGTCCTGGTCAGGTGGTCCCCTGGTGCAGCCAATTTATGACCCCCAGCAGCCAGCACCCCAAATTAGTTTGGAGGGGGGGGGGCAGGAGGCAGACGCAACCAGGGAGATGAGGTCTGAAAGGGCATCCCATAATATGCAAAGCCAGCCCAGACTGGCCCTAACTTGCCTTCATAAGACTGAAAAGGTCTGCAGAAGGTAAAGAATGGTCAAGTTCAAGTAGAATCAGTAAACTTGGGAGATTTTCAGGCACATTGAGGCAGATGGTATTTGACGTAAGATATCAAGTGATTGAGTTAAATATAATTCACATGGTATGTTTTATTGATGTTAGATTTGGGTATAGCCTGAGTCCCTGATATAGATGGTGTTAACATTATGGACTGGATTGTTGATATCTACCCCCACATTAACTGTATGAGTGGTTTTAGAAAGAGCAGAAATGGTATCCACACTGTAACATACAGCGCATACATGTAACATGCAGCACATACATGTAACATGCAGCACGTACATGTAACATGCAGCACATACATGTAACATGCAGCACATACATGTAACATGCAACACATACATGTAACATGCAACACGTACATGTAACATGCAGCACGTACATGTAACATGCAGCACGTACATGTAACATGCAGCACATACATGTAACATGCAACACATACATGTAACATGCAGCACATACATGTAACATGCAACACATACATGTAACATGCAGCACATACATGTAACATGCAACACATACATGTAACACGCAGCACATACATGTAACATGCAGCACGTACATGTAACATGCAGCACATACATGTGTTGATCAAGTTATGAAAAAGTGAGGGAAACTAAACCGATTCATATCTGCATATGAACACTGACTGCAGTTGTACTCCTCCAAACCTATTGATGGTTTGATCTCTTTGTTTTCAAATCAAGTTATGCTCTTTGTTCCTTTTCCAACATCAATCAAAAAAATGAATGAATATGTTCACCAAGCCCAATAAGGGTGCTATACCAGATCCTGATTTTGAAAGACACAGAAAGCATATATTGATTGATTGAGTTGGGTGGCGAGGATAAGCAGATAGATTCAGCCATTAACACCAGCTACCATTATACATGTACAAATGTGTGTACTACCGTGCCATTCGGCAGTGTATTACTGATGTACAGGAAAGTATCACCTGACTAAACACTCCACCTATGAACACACTCACTCTGAAACTCAAATTTGAGTGTGTTTGTGTTTGAGTGTTACTCTGAGTTTATATTTATGTAGGCATAATTGTGAGTTGAATCCGTGGGATGAACCACCATTAAGATGCTATAGTATAAAACAAGGTATTAAGAGCTAAAATAGGTAGAGCAGAGAGGTAGGTATATAAGGGAGGGTCACCAATAAACGGTATCTCCTCCTTTATCTTTGTCCAGCTGGAGCCCAATATCAACGTCAAAATCAAAAGAAAATGTTGGCCAAAAGCAGAACACTAAGGCTCCGTGCCAGGAGGTCAAAGGTGACCAGAAGAGTTGGGGGATGTCAGTTCACCCTTAAGGTCATTGTGAAATCTACCAAAGGTTAATATAGCCTGACCTTCCTAAAATAACCCCAGCATCCCCACCATCCTCCATCCTGCTTATTACCTCTCTCCATCTCCCCATCCCTCCCCCTATCTCTACCCCCCAAAACAGAGCCCTGGGAGAGTGAGGTGTTCCCCTGAGGGAGACTTGAGATGAATTTCCAAATTGACCCCCAGCCTCTTCTGTAGATCTGGAAAGATCACATAGGGTTCAACCAGATGCTAATAGCTTCAACTTGTCTCCTGATTGGCTGGGTGGAATGTCTAACATGTTTTTTCTACCTATCAACTCATTTCAGATCTAGAGGAGTGTTTTCGGGGTAGTGGCTAGGGGTGCATTCAGCATAGGCCTGGGAGACACCGGTCTGTTGAGTTGATGCTTGAGTGGTTCCTGGAGGCTGGTAATGGTGGGTGGGGGATACATATTGGGGTGGGAGATCTGAAAAGTGCTGTATCAATAAAGCCAACATTAATACTGGTGTGTTTGGTGTGAGATTGATGGGCACTACGACTCACCCTGCACCACCAGTCTGCCCAGCGCAGTACGCCTCATCCTGGTGCCAGGGCGGTTAGCAGAGCACACGTACACCCCAGAGTGTTGCAGGTTGGCATCTGAGATCATCAGGTTCCCCGTACCCAGCACCTGGATACCCTCCACCCCGATGGAGCGCCCGTCTGGTGGAGAAGAGAGAGATAAAGAGAAAGAGGGGAGAGTTAGAGAGCTGAAGGTCTCATCTGTAGCAAACATGGATGATCTATTTAGCACAGAACTACTCAACAATATTAAGGCAGCATTAAGGCAGCATTCAGTCAATGTCTGACTACCAAGGCCACATTGAAGTCTTATATCATGTGTATGTTTGCTGTCACTTCTGTAATCCTAAAAGGTGTCACAAAGGTGACAATAACAAATTGATTTTACCTGTTAGCGATAACAAATTGATGTTATGAGACAATACTCTCTGTGGTAGAAGGATCTGGTATTGGGTTTGGACAGTGATGTAGGGTGTGTGAGAGGGGACAGTGATGTAGAGTGAGATGGAGCACAGCCCTACCCAGCCGACTCCAGGACACGATGGGTCGAGGGTTGCCAGTGGCGATGCACTCCAAGATGGCGGTCTGGTGCACAGTGATGGTCAGGTTCTGAGGACCCGACAGAATCACCGGCTCCTTGTAGATCCGTGGAGCTGCCACTGTATATATATATATATATATAGAGAGAGAGAGAGAGAGAGAGAGAGAGAGAGAGAGAGAGAGAGAGAGAGAGAGAGAGAGAGAGAGAGAGAGAGAGAGAGAGAGAGAGAGAGAGAGAAGACAGGAAATGGTGAAGAGGCAAAAATACACTAAATGCACAAATCTATGGGCATATTTGTTATTATTTAAATACAAAAATGTTAGCCTTTATTTAACTAGGCAAGTCAGTTAAGAACAAATTCTTATTTACAATGACTGCCTACCAAAAGGAAAAAGGTCTCCTGCAGGGACGGGGCTGGGATTAAAAATGAATAAATAAAAATATAGGACAAAACACACATCACAACAAGAGAGACACCACAACACTACATAAATGAGAGACATAAGACAACAACATAGCAAGGCAGCAACACATTACAACACAGCATGGTAACAACACATTAGCAGACACATACAGACTCAGAAAGGACAGCTTCACTTACCAGTGACAGTGAGCTGGGCCTCATGGCTGAAGCGAGTGTTAGCGATGTTGGTGGCTACGCAGCGATACACACCACTGTCAGCCCGCCTTACACCGGTTATCTGCAGGATCCCTGTGGGCAGGATGGTGTACCTGAATACAGGAAAGGAGAATTATAGTGTGTGTGTGTGTGTGTGTGTGTGTGTGTGTGTGTGTGTGTGTGTGTGTGTGTGTGTGTGTGTGTGTGTGTGTGTGTGTGTGTGTGTGTGTGTGTGTGTGTGTGTGTGTGTGTGTGTGTGTGTGTGTGTGTGTATCCATGTGTTACCTGTTATCGTCAGTATTCACAGCAGTTCTGTTTTTCTCCCAGGAGATGCTGGCCTCTGGGATTCCGTTCACCTGGCAGGTCAGTCTGGCAACGCCACCCTCATCCACCGACATGGACTCTGGGTGTATGTGGAACTTAGGGAGAGCTGTGTGTGAGAGAAAATAGATCAGAGATTTTAAATAGGCACATCCAAGACCGTTTTCAATGTCCTAGAACCCGAAAAACAACAAAGTCCCTGGAGACAGGTCTTTCTGATAGACTTAGAACAACTGCCCAACAACCTATGGGATTTTGTAATCAATACGGGTAGGGCGTTTTGCCGTGAATCTCCATGGTAACCCCTTTCCCTGAGGGGAGCACCACCAATCCTCCCAAGAGCCATAATCCTGCTGGTTTACCCACAACCCCCTGCACCTCCCAACCCCCAACAGCCCAGTTCTGGTTTTATTTGGCCAGAGGGAGGGGTCAGGGGAGTGAGTGAATGAAAGGTTGTCCACTCAGTGGGGGGTTTAGAGTGGGGGGAGGTGCTGTGGTTATTAATGTTCAGTCCCAACTGGGGGGCTGGTCAAATAATGGAGGAAGGGGTGGGAAGGGAGGATTAAAGCAGACAGGTATGATTTAAAGGCACAATGGGCAGTATCAAATGAATGAACACACATAAAGAATGTCTTGACCAGCATGGGAGCCGGTTTATGTGAGATGTTATGTTCACTTCAATGGCTTGCTAGCCATTTCAAAGAGTTGACATATAACTGCTGCATGCCATGTAATGTGTAACACATGACTCTTACAGTATACAGTATGTGTATCATCTGTCTTATGTATGACTATTAATGTGTGTGTGTGAGCACTCCAATATGTATATGTGCCTGTGCGTGTCTGTGGTGTGTGTATAACTTACATGCCAGCTGAACCCTGGCCTTGCGGCTGATCAACATGCCATAGTGGTTCTGGGCAGCACAGGCATACTCCCCAGCGTCTGTCTCATTGCTCTCTCTCTTCTTCTGGAAGCTCTTGATCAGGAGAGTTCCGTTGGCCAACACGCTAGCCTTCGGCCCGGTGGGAACGGACACTCCATTGCGCCGCCACATCACAGAGATAGGCCCCTCCCCTTCTACCTGGCAGTCCAGCATCAGGGGCCGGTCACGCACAGCGATGACATCATTGGGCTCCTTCAGGAAGGCCAGCTCAGAGGCTCTGCCCAACACTGGGTGAGAGAAGAGGAGCATGGGAGGTCAGGTACTGCTGAAGTTCTCCTCCATTTAGATGATGATAAGGATGATGATGATGGAGGTAAGAGGGCTGATGAAGTTGACAAGGGAGATCCTCAGGACAGAATGGAGCATCTGATGAGGATGGTGGTGGTAGTGGTGGTGGTGTTGATGACGAAGAAGAGGACAATGATGAAAGTAAGAGGGCTGTTGAAAAATGACAATGATGAAGATGAGAATGAGGATGATAATAATGATTGCATACACACATACACACACACACACAAAAAATACTCTTGAAACTGAACCGACATAGGAATATGACCTATCACCTACTATTACACTACTACACCAATCAATCAGTGATTCCAGTACAGAGCCTTCGGAGGGCCAGAGGTTGAAACTCTCCCTGCCTGCAGGCTTTACAATGTTAACCTCAAGAAGCAGAGAAGGGCCAGGGGTGGTGCTCCTCCGTTTATAGAGTCATGAACGAATTGAAGACCACATTTTACGATGCCCACTCAACGTTAAGGTGGGAGGAGGAGGGAGGAAGACACTGAAAGATGGCTGATGAAGCCACCAAAGTGCTGATATCATCGATTTAAGTGGACTTTTTTCATAAATTATTCTCTGTTAACAACCTAACTATCGGTTTTGTGTAGTGCCCTAAGCACATTTGACAGTGTTAGATCACCATTGTAAAATATAGCTTCTAGATAGTTAGCAAGTTTAGGAGCTTCCAATACCGACAATATATGGCCATCCGGTTCTGGGGAAATATTGTGAAGCACCTTTCTTGGTGGATAGATTTATAAGAAATAAACAGTGTGTTTTAGAGTTCTGAGGAATCTACCATTACGACCCATTCTCTACTGGCATTTTGTATCTTGTTTAATGTATTTTCCATTGTTCCTCTTGCCCTACAGCTCCTTTATATTGAAATATCAAGTAAAGGTTAAGTTTTTAAAAAACGTAAAAAGACCCAAACTTTGTAAACCAAGTTGTGCATCTCTGCCCAACTAGATGTTGGACATAATCCAGGCCCTTGTGTTCTTAATAACACCTTAATTACCGCTGAATAACAGGGTTGTTAATGAGAGATTAAGAGGGGAAAAAGAGGACGCTGGATTACTGCTTGGCTGGGTTTATAGCGCTAGGCTGGGAATCACACACTGATAAATGGCCAGTTTCATTGAGCAAGAGCAGACAGCCTGAAGCCCTAACTCTACCCCACAATGAGACCCTGTGAAAAGTCAGACTGCCTCTCTCAGTGGTGAGCACTGGTGACAGCTTCATTCTCCAAGCGTGTGTGTGTGTGTGTGTGTGTGTGTGTGTGTGTGTGTGTGTGTGTGTGTGTGTGTGTGTGTGTGTGTGTGTGTGTGTGTGTGTGTGTGTGTGTGTGTGTGTGTGTGTGTGTGTGTGTGTGAGAGAGAGAGAGAGAGAGAGAGAGAGAGAGAGAGAGAGAGAGAGAGAGAGAGAGAGAGAGAGAGAGAGAGAGAGAGAGAGAGAGAGAGAGAGAGAGAGAGAGAGAGAGGGGGGGGGGGGGTATTGGGCTGAAAAGAGAGAAACAACAGCACAGAGGGAGGGGAGCAAAGATAATGTCTTCAGAGGAGTCTGTTTGGGTAGTTTTCAGAAGGGTGAACTTGCACTTGACTTTCCTCCAGCCTGATTGATAGCTCTGTTAGTCACCTCCACCCCCCCATCCTATTCTGCCTTTCACGGTGCCCCCCCTCCTTCCCCCACACGCAAACACAATTAATTCCCAAAACTGCCTTACAATAGTGCCGAATGCCATGGAGCCATTGATGCAAGAGAGGGCCTGAACAATGCAAGAAGTGGGAAGAAGGGGGGAGAGAGAGGGGTTAGGGGTCAAGTTTGGATGACTTCAATGGAGTCTGGTTGGATGACTAGTGATAGCCCCCCCCACACACCCCTCTCCCCCTCTATCCCCTTTAGTCATCGCCCACTCAGATGAGAACATCTGCCCCCCTCTTCACTCTACTGCACCCCCCTGTCCCCCTGTCCCCTTTTTAACTTGAACTTGGAGGTGACTTTCCCATGCCACCCCCATCTCTCACACTACATCGAACCCCGTCACCGATTCCGTCGACACGCTCGTCCCCCAATTATACGCACCATTTGGCGATACCCCTTCTGTTCCCCTTGATTTTTAACCCTCTCTCTTTCCCCTGACCCATTCTAAAGACCAATCCACCTTTCCCAGCTGTTCAAGATAAAAAAAGGAGAGATGCTGAGACGAAGAAAAGTTTCAGTTCATTTTCGGTCTCTTATGTTTACGTGGCGAGCTGTGGAATTGTAGCGTGTGACGTCTGGATCCCCTGAACCTGTGACCCTTCCGATGAACAACAATACACACTACCCAGACACAACAAACATCAAGACGGCCGACCATAGCAAACCTCTGCAACCGTCAAACATCCCACCAAAACACGCCAGACAGCTGCTCTTTCTTTCCCAACTCCTTCCCCCTATCCATCCATAGTCTTCCCATCCTCGCCATAGTCCTCTCCCATAGCCCCCTCTCCCACATCAGCCCATTCTGGGAGACCCAGTCTAAACTCCAGCTCTTGGCTCTGCTCCAACACATGCTGTGTAATCTCCACTGCCTCCAGTTGTTTTTTTGTTTGTCCAATTAGCCTCCATTTACTCCATTTAATCCCTCCCCATTTTCCCATTAATCCACCTCTATTGACTCCCTCTGTAACAAATAACAACTAACCATAAACTACGGTCTATTCACAGCATAGCTGTGCATCCACAGGACTGATCCTTAAAGCATCTTCATCTAAATGAAGATATCTTCTCGCTCCAGTAGATACCTGATCATTACATTTAGATTCTGGTTATAAACTTTTCAATCACTCATATACAATTATTCTCAATCACCTGCACCTTCCAACAACTTTATATTATATGAGTGCTTGGGCCATTCTGGGTAAAAGTCCATCATTTACACAATCAATGCACACATGGATGCATGCCAAACAAGCAGCCGCATTACAAGCAATCTCAAACCCTTCGAAAACATAACTTATTTTACAATCTCCTTCATATCTGCTTTGCAAAATAGATCAATTCTGGATTTTAATACTATGACCCAGGACCAGGTCGAAGCTTAAGTCACTCTGGCCTGGAGTCTTAGAACAGGCCCCAAGTCACTCTGGCATGGAGTCTTAGAATAAGCCCCAAGTCACTCTGGCATGGAGTCTTAGAACAGGCCCCAAGTCACACTGCCTGACACAGCTGAGAAGTTTGGGCCCCAGGTCTTTGAAGTTCAGAACGACTACTTGCACTACCCAGAGACACCCAGTCAAGCTTAACATCTGATGAAAGGGGAAGCAGTGGATAATGGAATACCTGGGGATGCAATGCTGGGGATGTAAAGAGAGTGACATGTCGGTCACGGTAACTAAAGATTAGCTGCATGTCAGATCTTCTGTGGGGACATATTGGATTAGAGATATCTGGGGACTTCCATGCTGGGGATAGAGGGAGACTGTAATGTAAGAAGGAACTACGAGGGAAGCAGTTAAGACTGGTGTCAAATTGTGTTGCTTTGAGGGGTGAGAGTGCTGGAAACAGCATTATTTTTAGGGTTGCTCAAGAAGGAAACTTTAATCATTTGTTTTTAGTAGTAGATTTGTTTCATTTGTGCTTGAAATCAGAGGCATAAAGTGAATGATGATATTATTTATCATCAATGTATGCCATATAGAAGCAGCCAAGCTCAGCTGTGCCTTATGAGTTCAAAGCTGTATTCCACACAGTCAGAACGCAAAGCCCATCTTTACCACTGCAGCCCTGCATTCGCCCCTGTGCCACAGAGTGTGATTAAGTGTTAAGTTTAGGGATAAATTCACCACCCATCTGGGTGCTCATAATAAGCAGAAGGGGGGCTATCCAAAACACTGAGGACAGGGACCCCCGGCCCCATCCCCCTAGCTTTCCTCACACTCCACCCCCACAAAATCCCAAATCTCTACCCCACAGCCCCAGATTGTGACCCCAACCCCTAAAAGGTCATGAGAGAGTTGGGTGAGGGGACCGAGGGGGCCGGGCGGAGGACAGCTTGCATTCGGTCACCAAAGCAGCCCCCTACCCCAGTCCCTTCATTGTTTATTGTCGCCTCAGACTTGGCAGTGAACTTCACAGTTTCCATTGTGACTGTGGCGTGAAGGTGGCTAAGCCCCCCAGGACGATGAAAAGGGGGTTCAGGGTCGAGGCAGAGAAGGCAAACACAAGTAAATCCCTTCATTGGTTGCGTCCTCTCTATATTTTTCCCTGTGTCGGTTTGTATGTTTGTGTGTGTGTGTGTGTGGGGGGGGGGGGGCTGCTAGTGAGTCAAGCCGAGTTGCAAGTGTGTCGCAGAATCCTTAATTGACTCGTCCCATACTATCCCCTCTCCCTGACCCTGGGAACCCCTGCATGAAGGGGAGAGACCGGCTTTGGAAATAGACTGATGCCATAGTGAAAATTAACATCTTTTATGTGTGCTTCACTGTGTTCACAGTGCTTTCTCACATTTTTTGTGTTGATAAGCTCCATTATGAAATGGATAGGATCAATGACCATGCTATAATAAGCATAGAATGCTAAAGGCTTAGTTGTATTATCAGCTCAAGTCGTACCACAGGAAGACAGGCATAAACATGTCTTATTACCAGTGGATGTTGCTAAAGCCAGCAGCTCTCCCTCTCTCCTTTCATCTTTTCCTTCACTAGCCTCCTTCACTCTTCATCATAGCAGAGGGATAGGCACAGATGATGTCTACTGAATTAGGCCCATGCAGGCAGGCAGGCAGGCAGGCATAATGGATGGAGGGGAGGGGGGGAAGATAGGTCTGTATAAGTATTGGGGACTGATTCCTGGGCCCAGCTGGGATTGAGGATTGGGGGTGCTGGGTCAGGGGGCTGTGTGGATTTGGGGACTGACGTTGCAGGGCTGGGCCTATTGTCCCACTAATAGGAGTTAAACTCCCCTCTCTAACCCCCCCCCCCCTGACTAGCTGCGTGGCACGCTCTTCTTTATGGCTGGCGATGGTGCGCCAGCAGATCTGCTCCCAGCATAGCTCCTCTCCTATTGTTTAAACAGCCAGTTCTTCATTAATTGCCAGCCAATTTGGCATTAGCGTGTGTGTGAACACAAGATCCTTTTCCCATTGCGCTAATCAATTCACTTACACACCCATGGGTGTGTTCAGCAAGGGTAGGGGGCATTTCACGAACAATAATTACAAGGGGTGGCATTGTAGGAATGTGGGCAATGTTGGCAACAGACCAAGCATCCATTATGCAACGTTTTGAGATAACATATTTAGCTTGTCTGTTATTCGTCATTCAACAACCCTTGATAGCCTATTTAATGACAATACATTCTAATGACAACACACTGTGATGATTAATTCATCAGTATTTTAACCCTTGTTCTGACTACATGCTCCAAGCGTATTTTTCATTTATTTTGAGTCTGCTGTAAATGGGTTAGGCATATAATGTTTTCAGCACACTGTGGCCATGTAAAAACAGCACAATCAAAATAAGAAAGATCCGAAATGATCCAACTTCCCTTTCCCTCGGCCTGAGTTCCTCAGAAACATATTAGAGAGATGCAGTGGAGCGCATTTTGGCAAAGCAATCGCAACCGGAATCGGGATGACCAAAATGTATTGACATTGTTGCACAGAAATTGCCTATCTCATCTTGAACTGCTGCTTGTGAAAGTGGCTTCTGTCAAGAAGTCAACATCAGGTCTCATTGACCACCAGCATTTGATTGAATAGATTTCACTTTCAAGAACAGGAAGTCTAGTTTATCTTTAATTGAAAACAATTCCAGAACAAAGGTTGTTCCATGTTTCTATTCAGTAAAAGTGGCATCGGTATTGTTTCATTTAAACTGGTAGATCGAGATGGACATGTTTTTCCAATACTGTCCTCAGAATTCACTTTTACAGGCTTTCTTGATAACTTTCTTTCTTGAGGTCATTAAACCTCAGTGTGTCTTTCTCTTTCTCTTATAAAAGGTTTCATTGTACACAATGTTATTTTCAGTTTGTGTACATTCCACCTCAGAGGGCCTTGGGAGAATTTTGCTCTCAATGTATGAGACCCGTGGTGTAAATTGTTCTTTCACCATGCCCATGATACACATCGAGATGGACATGTTTTTCCAATACTGTCCTCAGAATTCACTTTTACAGGCTTTCTTGATAACTTTCTTTCTTGAGGTCATTAAACCTCAGTGTGTCTTTCTCTTTCTCTTATAAAAGGTTTCATTGTACACAATGTTATTTTCAGTTTGTGTACATTCCACCTCAGAGGGCCTTGGGAGAATTTTGCTCTCAATGTATGAGACCCGTGGTGTAAATTGTTCTTTCACCATGCCCATGATACACAGGCAATTTGTTGCCGAGGCAATAACAATCTTATTGACTAATTGGCCCTGCCGATTACATTTCCCCAGATAATGAAACGATTCTCATTTGTAATGGAAAAAGTTGCAGCAACCATTGCTGACAACATTGCTTTGCACTATTGCATTAAAAAAATTGCCAGTGTCGCAAAGGCCTTTAGGTCTTGCTTAAAGTTCTATAAAATATAATGCACCTTGAAACGTTCAACCTACAAACTATACGTCATTCATTACTGCCGTCAAAAGAGGGTTATTGAATACCTGCATTATATATGGTCAATGCATGTAATTAACTCAGTTTGTAAACTATGGGGAATGTTCTTATCCCTCATACACACAGCAATAACAGCCGGCAGCACTGTTTCTATGAGCCAACTTCAGTCTTATTTGTTATATATGAACCCAGGGTGGGTCCAGCCACATAAGAGGTGAAGAAGTGGGGAGGCCAACAAGAAAGGCTATGGCACAGAGAGCAAATAAGTCTGAAGGAACCAGGGCCAAGCTTTTGGGCCTCATGGCAGGGTAGAGCCTTGGCCCGGATTCCACCTCAATGTAGATCTTTGGGATTAACACCCCCAGTCAGAGGGGTGTCTGGTTGAGATTTTGAGAACACTGTCTGTGCAGGCTGGGGGAGAGTGTGTGTGTGTGTGTGTGTGTGTGTGTGTGTGTGTGTGTGTGTGTGTGTGTGTGTGTGTGTGTGTGTGTGTGTGTGTGTGTGTGTGTGTGTGTGTGTGTGTGTGTGTGTGTGTGTGTGTGTGTGTGTGCATAGGTTTTAGGGGATATCTAATAAGGCAGCTGCAGGGGGATTACTGAACACCCAATCCCACACACACCATCATGCCCCTAAATGAGGTGTGTGGGGGATGGGGGGACAGACAGAGAGGGTCTGTCTGCTTTATGTAAATGAAGGTGTGAGGAGGTCAATCATTGTTTAACCCCAAGTCCAACTGGCTGCCCTGTGTCTGACCATGACGGGTAGATGAGTCTGATCTGACCAAATATCCCTGATGAGATTTCAATACACAAGTCGTAGCCAAAACATCGCCATTTCCTACCCTACAGCTATTAGATCTCCAGATATGTTCTTTGCCTGAGTTCAACACTTTTTTTATGTGTAGTGTAAACGTGGTTCTAATGGAAACAGTTGCATACTGCACATATTGGTTAAAAGATGATACAGTGTTTTGAATCAGATGGAGACTTAAACAGCCTGATTAAGGAATAAATGCATGAGAGGCAATAATCGGGTTCAGGGGATGAGTCAAATTTACTAACATGTTCAATGTTAGAATTGAAAGGTTGAATTGGATTATCGTTGTGATTATTATGTAAAGTTTGTTTCGTGGATAGCCTTTGCCATTCATTTGTCTTAAGTGGGGTAATCAGAGAAAATAATGTGGGAGCTGACTAAAGTCAATAACATGAAGCCTGACATGATAAAGCACCGTGAGTTCCTGTCCCCGAATTGCCTTACAGAGAAATAAACTTGTGCGTAAAAGGAGAGAGCATAGGCTAGTATCTTTACGCATCGACTGATTGGTGCATCATGGTAGCACACCATTGAAATCTGTGATCAAACATATGTCAACTTTTGTGCTGATAACACATAATTAATTAAACAAATTGGAATGAAAAACGCTTTTAAAAAGTATCTAATGCTCTTGTATTTCACCTTTCCCGAATCAATAACAAAAATGTTTTCTGTTTTTTGAAGGCTCTCCATTCTGCTATCCACGCATAATGTCAAAGTAACACTACAGACATGTATCTTGAAAGTCAAAAGCCTCCCTCCAAAGACACAGTTGTAAACATCCTAACGGTTCCAACTTGGCCATTCATCTTTACGCGCGCCTTAACAGCCCCCATTGATTTCTCTAATTACACCCATGGTATCCCAGAGGCTGCAAACTACACATGTCCCCTAATCGACACCAATGACTTTATGGAAGACATATACAGACGAGATGGAGTCGACAGGAAAGGAAATAATTGCTATTACGCAGTGCAATAGTCTAGAGAGCCAGGTGCACACTAAAGACGCATGGCTCCGCGTTCACCTCAAATACATTAGATACTGAGGCTGCATGCTAAAATCATTTCAAAATCACATGCAAGTAGCAAAACATTCAGTGGGTTCCACATGGAGGACATTAACTCGACGTATACTATCATTACCTATTCAAAGCTCGAACATTCATCCGCTTAAATATGAAAAGCATTACCTGAAGATATGACCACCAATAGAAAAAGCTGAAAATTCCTCGTCTGGTTCATGGTTTAGTATGAATCCCTTTTCGTTCGAAGTCTAACTGTTATAGCGACGCTTTAATAGCGAGCTTCACTCCTTAAAATGTATTAAATAAAAATACCAACACAAATCTCAAAAAAACATTTGCGCAGTTTCAGTTCCACTGTCCAGCGAACGGCTGGCTTCTGGACGAGGTTGCTTTGAGAATGTTCTGTTTGCTATTGTAGAACGGCCCTCGCTGGGTTCTGTGGCTATTAGTTATGCGTAAGGTATTGTTGTCCCCGCTGACATCCCGGTCAATGAATGGACACCGACACAACAATAGAACTGGCCAGCGGAGACTGGGGGCATGTAAACGAGCCAATGGCAGGATGGGGGCCAGTCAAAAGGGGTGGCCCCTTCTAAACCGCAAATCATCACTTGAGGGAACTTGCTATGAAGAGGCTCCAGAAGCCAAATATTGTCTTGATATACAGGTCATCATCATTCTATTGTCAACCTACTCCACCATACATACACTTTAATGCTGTTATAGTGGTTATTGCTGTCAGTTGTTGAGGTGCTGATGATTACTGGCAATGACAATGTTACTGGCACTCCACTAACCACTTTCCAAATGACATTGTGAGCATCTGTAAAAAATAAATATATATATAGAAATGTCCTTGTTTTTGAATGAAAGGCCCACTTTTTGTCCATTAAAATAACATCAAATTGATCCGAAATACAGTGTAGACATTGTAAATGTTTGTAGCTGGAAATGGCAGATTTTTTATGGAACATTTACAAAGGCGTACAGAGGCCTATTATCAGCAACCATCACTGCTGTGTTCCAATGGCACATTGTATTAGCTAATCCAAGTTTATCATTTTAAAAGGTGAATTGATCATTAGAAAACCCTTTTTCAATTATGTTAGGACAGCTGAAAACTGTTGTTCTGATTGAAGAAGCAATACAAACTGGCCTTCTTTAGACAAGTTGAGTATCTGGAGCATCAGCATTTGTGGGTTTGATGACAGGCTCAAACAAATAACTTTCTTCTGAAACTCATCAGTCTATTCTTGTTCTGAGAAATGAAGGCTATTCTATGCGAGAAATTGCCAAGAAACTGAAGATCTTGAACAATGCCGTGTACAACTCCCTTCACAGAACAGCGCAAACTGGCTCTAATCAGAATAGAAAGAGGAGTGGAGGCCCGGGTGCATAACTGAGCAAGAGGACAAGTATATTAGAGTGTCTAGTTTGAGAAACATACACCTTACAAGTCCTCAACTGTCAGCTTCATTAAATAGTACCCGCAAAACACCTCAATGTCAACAGTGAAGAGGTATCTCTGGGATGCTTCCAACCTTCCAACAGGACAACGACTCTAAGCACACAGCCAAGACAATGCAGGAGTGGATCTGCAGGGAAAAATGGGAGAAACTCCCCAAATACAAGTGTGCCAAGCTTGTAGCGTCATACCCAAGAAGACTCTAGACTGTAATCGCTGCCAAAGTTACTTCAACAAAGTATGAGTAAAGGGTCTGAATACTGTAACATCTCAGTTATTCTTTTCAAAACATTTGCAAACATTTAAAAAAAAAAACAGTTTTTGCTTTGTAATTATGGGGTATTATGTGTAGATTGATGAAGAAAAAAAACAATTGAATACATTTTAGAATAATGCTGTAACGTAACAAAATGGGGAAAAAGTTAAGGTGTCTGAATACTTTCCGAATGCACTGTATATATATATATATATATATATATATATATATATATATATATATATATATATATATATATACAGTGGGGAGAACAAGTATTTGATACACTGCCGATTTTGCAGGTTTTCCTACTTACAAAGCATGTAGAGGTCTGTCATTTTTATCATAGGTACACTTCAACTGTGAGAGACAGAATCTAAAACGAAAATCCAGAAAATCACATTGTATGATATTTAAGTAATTAATTAGCATTTTATTGCAAATAGTCCGGGTTGCCATTTTATTAATTGTTCAGCAGTCTTATGGCTTGTGGGTAGAAGCTGTTAAGAAGACTTTTGGACCTAGACTTGGTGCTCAGGTACCGCTTTCCGTGCAGTAGCAGAGAGAACAGTATATGACTAGAGTGGCTGGATGGCAGGAAGCTTGGCCCTAGTGATGTACTGGGCTGTACGCACTACCCTCTGTAGTGCATTGCGGTCGGAGGCTGAGAAGTTGCCATACCAGGCGGTGATGCATCCAGTCAGGATGCTCTTGATGGTGCAGCTGTATAACTTTTTTGAGAATCTGAGGACCAATGCCAAATCTTTTCAGTCTCCTGAGGGGGGAATAGGCATTGTCGTGCCCTCTTCATGACTGTCCTGGTGTGTTTGGACCATGATAGTTTGTTGGTGATGTGGACACCAAGGAACTTGAAGCTCTGAACTGGATCCACTACAGTCCCATCAATGAGAATGGGGGCGTGCTCGGCCCTCCTTTTCCTGTAGTCCACGATCATCTCCTTTGTCTTGCTCATGTTGAGTTAGAGGTTGTTATCCTTCAGGAGCAGGACAAGACACCCTCTTTTTGATTGATGACTGACATAAGGGCATGTACTGTATGTGATAGGCCTATTTGGCATTATGATGGTCAATGATTCTTGAAGGTGTCATAAAGTCTATTTTCTTGGTCAAAGTAAAGTGGCACAGGATAGTCATAATGCTTCATGACAGTGCCATAAAGTCTATTTTCTACAAGTTATTTAAAATACGATGAAAAAACATCACTGTAAAGAATTCATTACAACAACAACAACAAAGGATTTAAGAAACACACTTTCAAACGAAAGGAAACTTCTTAGCAGGGGATAAACTCATTTGAATAAAGTCATCATGTTGTTCCTCTTTGATGTTTTTTTTTCTCTCCTAAAAAAGTGGATTCTTGATGATGAGAAGGGGAAGCATATTGTACTGCAGCTTTACTAAAAACACAGTCATAGTAGCTACAAGCAAGTTGAAGGTCTGTTCAATGAAGACCATTCACCAACTCAAATCATCTCAACTCCACCAGCCTCAAAGAAGTTCTCAACCTTGGGTACAATAACGAATGTTTAAAAAGAAAAACACATTCAGCCACCCTCTGCCCCAACGGTCCTCGCTATGGCTCCATTACCAAAGCTGTTGGAATGGAATGCAGTGTGGCTCACAGTAGGACAGACCAGCCAATTAACAGGCATCAGCCCCCCTAACACATACAATACGCACCCCTCTTAAGGGAGAACAACAGGCTAGTAGCAGCGTGCTATTCATTAGGTGGTCTTCTGCTCATATAAAGGGATCTAATTGGGGGTCGGCCCAAGTGGGAATGGGCCTGGTCTATTATGAGGGAGATATCAACATGCAAAACAAGGATCTGGGAGGAGAATGAGGCATGTTTCTTTTAGCCATCTGAGGGAAGAGGCATAGATCCTACCTACACACAGTTGTTTTGTATCTTCTTAACTAGCTCATTAGTAAGTAGCTCAGTGACTGTTCCTATCCTAATCCCCCTGGTTCTCACCATCATTAAATCTGATCCTCATCATCTGAGGAAGATGACCGTTTTCTTCTTCTATGTAATGGTAGTGTCTAATGAAAGTTACATTTTGCATCTTTTATCAAGTGTATGAATGAGTATCTAAAGAATTGTTTTAGATATATCAAACGTATACGGTCTTTAGAATAGCAGTTCACATATAATAATATTGCGCAATAATACTTAATAGACAGATGTATTACAAAAATGAACAGATTATCTGGTCACTCATCCTGATCTAAAACCAAGCTTACTGTCCCATGCTCCCCACCCACAGTACAACTTTTATTAAACTCACCGTACAATGTACTCCCCCTTAAAAAATGTTTTACACATCTTGAACACCAAATATAATGTTTTACACAGTCTGGTAAGGGAGTGAAGGTGGTCATGCTTGCCAATTTTACTGGACAACAATCAATCAACTGTCCCCCATGGGCTCGTTAAAACTATACTACAGCTGTATCAGCATCTCATATCATATTTTCTCCTAATCTGGCCATTAAAGTTGCTGGGGAGATAGAAAGGACATGAAAATATATATATAATTAGGGGTCTGGTCCAACTGGGAATGTCCAGAGATATATACATGCAAAGAGTCAGAGAGAAACAGACACAAAACATGTCTACCCATTCCAGTTTTTTTTTAAAGGTATAGACAGTCACCCCGCAGCCCTCACCCCTTTGTGATTTTTTAGCAAACTCATTAGGCAGCCCAATTTTGATATTATTCCCACTATTAAGTCTTTTGACCAATCACATCAGATGTTTCAAATCAGCACTTTTTCAAAACTGATCTGATTGGTCAAGAGACCAATTAGTGGAAAATAAATATCAGAATTGCGCTGCCTTTTGTGATTTCTCATAATCATCCTCATTCTTCTCACCACCATTAAATCAGTTCCTACTGAAAATGTCCCTTCATCTGCTGAGCCCAGTATGTTTAAATCTACATACTGCAAGTATCATAGGTTGTCAATGTGTACATAATGTTTTGTAGACTCGTCGTGAAGTCGGTCAGGCTTTACTGTGCAACATCACTCAAATAACCCTCGTTGACAATAAACTTCTGTATGATGCAGTAGGTTTAAGAACAAAACATCTAACCTCATATATTGTCCTAATCTAGCCAGTAAAGGTTGGTGTCTCAGAGATCAGATGAGAGAGAGCAGATGGCTTGAAGATGGTTGTTGCTATGGTATTACAGATCTGGACAGTGCGAAGTTATCCATGTCTTATCGACCAGTGAGGTTATTATGTCTCGAAGGGCAACATCATACATTTCAGAGTGTTTCAAATTCATATTTTGTAGCACATAACATATAATGAATAGTATCACAATTGAAAGGAATTCAGGTCTTCAGAATGAAGTTAGTTTGGATTCAACATTCAAATGACAGGGATGCTCAACACTCAACAAACTGACATGAACCTTCAACCTGTAATGCATCAGATGATGTGAATCAGTACTCTTACCCTGCAGGTACATCAGCTTATAATAGCCTATGATATTTCACCCAAGAGGAAATGGCAAAGGGCATTTCAATCGATAGGACCACTTTATCCTCCATAGTATGCATACATAGACTAATAGAGTTATTCCCAGGCCTCTGTGGTTAAACAGTGAGCAGTAAGCATGGCTGTATTGAAAGCCATCTGTAGCTCATTGTCCGCGCAGCAGTAGCAAAGCTTTATCCTGTTAGCCACATAATGGGGTTTAGGGTTTCACATAGCGACGATCACAGTGTTCTAATCTGAGCTGGCCTGGCAAGACCTCTCACTGCATGCATACGGCTCAGATTTTTAGGCCATTCCTCTCTACAAGGCTTGTGGTCATGGAGGAAATAGGACGGAGAGGAGTAGAGATAAAGATGAAGATTATTTGCTTCCCCACCTTTGACATTTCCCTGTTTACATTTTAGAAAACCAATATTTCCTGCAGCAGACTACATCAGGAACTTACATTCCATTTCATTGAATAGTACGTCGTCAGAAAATAAACAAGCTGAGGCGTATAAAGAAGACCAGAAAACAGGGGGCAAAACAACCCAACACCCAACACCCTGCCCAACCGAGCAGTGAAAAAAGACCACTTTGATATATGTTCTTGAAATAAAGGTGTCATGTACTGACTTATACTGACAGTGGAATAAAAAGGTCCATGGCAACTGGACCAGATGAACTGGTTTGGAACGTATATCCCACTGGGCTGATACAACTACTGTACAATGTAGATCAGACAGAGCTTTAGTGTAAGATGACACTGCTACATAACCTTATGCAGGATACAATGGTCTCATACTGATTATGAGTATATTATGAGTGGAAATATATATATATATATATATACACACACACACACACACATACATACACACACAAACTCAGCAAAAAAAAAGAAATGTCCTCTCACTGTCAACTGCATTTATTTTCAGCAAACTTAACATGTAAATATTTGTTTGAACATAACCAGATTCAACAACTGAGACGTAAACTGAACCATTTCCACAGATACAGTGGAGCAAAAAACGTATTTAGTCAGCCACCAATTGTGCAAGTTCTCCCACTTAAAAAGATGAGAGAGGCCTGTAATTTTCATCATAGGTACACTTCAACTATGACACACACAAGGAGGAAAATAAATCCAGAAAATCACATTGTAGGATTTTTTATTAATTCATTTGCAAATTATGGTGGAAAATAAGTATTTGGTCAATAACAGAAGTTTCTCTCAATACTTTGTTATATACCCTTTGTTGGCAATGACAGAGGTCAAAAGTTTTCTGTAAGTCTTCACAAGGTTTTCACACACTGTTGCTGGTATTTTGGCCCATTCCTCCATGCAGATCTCCTCTAGAGCAGTGATGTTTTGGGGCTGTTGCTGGGCAACACGGACTTTCAACTCCCTCCAAAGATTTTCTATGGGGTTGAGATCTGGAGACTGGCTAGGCCACTCCAGGACCTTGAAATGCTTCTTACGAAGCCACTCCGTTGCCCGGGCGGTGTGTTTGGGATCATTGTCATGCTGAAAGACCCAGCCACATTTCATCTTCAATGCCCTTGCTGATGGAAGGAGGTTTTCACTCAAAATTTCATGATACATGGCCCCATTCATTCTTTCCTTTACACGGATCAGTCGTCCTGGTCCCTTTGCAGAAAAACAGCATGTTGTTTCCACCCCCATGCTTCACTAGGTTCACTAGGTCCCCCTGTGTGGTTCTGTGATTATTGCTCACCGTTCTTGTGATCATTTTGACCCCACAGGGTGAGATCTTGCGTGGAGCTCCAGATCGAGGGAGATTATCAGTGGTCTTGTATGTCTTCCATTTCGTAATAATTGCTCCCACAGTTGATTTCTTCAAACCAAGCTGCTTACCTATTGCAGATTCAGTCTTCCCAGCCTGGTGCAGGTCTACAACTTTGTTTCTGGTGTCCTTTGACAGCTCTTTGGTCTTGGCCATAGTGGAGTTTGGAGTGTGACGGTTTGAGGTTGTGGACAGGTGTCTTTTATTCTGATAACAAGTTCAAACAGGTGCCATTAATACAGGTAACGAGTGGAGGACAGAGGAGCCTATTAAAGACGTTACAGGTCTGTGAGTGGCAGAAATCTGGCTTATTTGTAGGTGACCAAAGACTTATTTTCCACCATAATTTGCAAATAAATTCATTAAAAATCCTACAATATGATTTTCTGGATTTTTTTCTCATTTCGTCTGTCATAGTTGAAGTGTACCTATGATGAGAATTACAGGCCTCTCATCTTTTTAAGTGGGAGAACTTGCACAATTGGTGAATGACTAAATATTTTTTTCCCCCACTGTATGTGACTAACAGAAAAGGAATAATGTGTCCCTGAACAAAGGGGGGGTCAAAATCAAAAGTAACAATCAGTATCTGGTGCGGCCACCAGTTGCATTAAGTACTGCAGTGCATCTCCTCCTCATGGACTGCACCAGATTTCCCAGTTCTTGCTGTGAGATTTTACCCTACTCTTCCACCAAGGCACCTGCAACTTCCCAGACATTTCTGGGGGGAATGGCCCTAGCCCTCACCCTCCGATCCAACAGGTCCCAGACGTGCTCAATGGGATTGAGATCCGGAACTCTTCGCTGGCCGTGGCAGGGGACTGACATTCCTGTCTTGCAGAAAATCACACACAGAACGAGCAGTATGGCTGGTGGCATTGTCATGCTGGAGGGCCATGTCAGGATGAGCCTGCAGGAAGGGTACCACGTGAGGGAGGAGGATGTCTTCCCTGTAACGCACAGCATTGAGATTGCTTGCAATGATAACAAGCTCAGTCAGATGATGCTGTGAAACACCGCCCCAGACCATGACAGACCCTCAAACACCAAATCAATCCCACTCCAGAGTACAGGCTTCGGTGTAACACTCATTCCTTTGGCATTAAACGCGAATCCGACCATGTGTTCGCCCATGGCGCAGTTGTTGCCGGTGATGCCCTCGGTCCAGCCTCTTCTCAGCCTATTGCGGACAGTCTGAGCACTGATGGAGGGATTGTGCGTTCCTCGTGTAACTCGGGCAGTTGTTGTTGCCATCCTGTACCTGTCCCACAGGTGTGATGTTCAGATGTACCAATCCTGTGCAGGTGTTGTTACACGTCGTCTGCCACTGCGATGACTACAAGCTGTCCACCCCGTGTCTCCCTGTAATGCTGTCTTAGGCGTCTCACAGTACGGATATTGCAATTTATTGCCCTGACCACATCTGCAGTCCTCATGCCTCTTTGCAGCATGCCTAAGGCACGTTCACGCAGATGAGCAGGGACCCTGGGCATCTTTCTTTTGGGGGTTTGAGTCAGTAGAAAGGCCTCTTTAGTGTCCTAAGTTTTCATAACTGTGACCTCAATTGCCTACCGTCAGTAAGCAGGTTACAAAGATAATTGTGCAAAGCTGTCATCAAGGCAAAGGGTGGCTACTTCGAAGAATCTGAAATATAAAATATATTTACATTTGTTTAACAGTTTTTTGGTTACTATATGATTCCATATGTGTTATTTCATAGTTCTGATGTCTTCACTATTAATTCTACAATGTAGAAAATAGTAAAAATAAAGAAAACCCCTAGAATGAGTAGGTATCCAAACTTTTGACTGGTACTGTATATTTACACAATTGAACAATAGTTGCTGCTTTATCTGGCCTGAAAACTTTTCAATACTTCAGAACAAAGACGGGTCAGAGAAAACTATTTTAGGATGTAATTTAGAGCCGCTCTAATACTATTGTTAGGCAGAGAGAAAATCATACATTAAATCACACAAGAAAACAGAACTTTGGGGAATCTGTTTGTATTTTCCTTCTATAAAACAAGACATTTACAACTGAAGTCACATCCATATAAATTACAACAGCAAACACAATATATTTTAAATACAGATACTCCGTATACTCTTCATTTCTTTGCTCACTTGACCAATAAAGGAACAGACAATATAAATGTCCCTTATATTCACTTGCAGTCCGGTGCATTGAAATAGTGGCCATAAATGTAATATTGCCTACATTGGGGAACAAATCTACCTACCTTATTTTTACAATCTAACTTCAGGCTGGGAAATCTCAAAATATACACCATTTTATCAACCTACTATCCATACAGTTCACTACTTTTGACCAAGAGCCAAATAGGGTGTAATTAGAGACGCTGACAATAACTCAAGTCTTAACTTTTAAACAGCATTCCCTCTTGGGTGTCCTTTACGTCATGACCACTGATAGGCAATTTGAATAAACAGGTTCCCACCATGTTATTACTAAAGACGTGTCAATTCCAAGACCAGGGTTGCCTTAGCATGATCAAGCCCAATTCACCCTACCAATGGCTAGAACTGGACTCTGTATGCCCTACTGCCCTCTACTGGCTGAGAATGCTCAATGCTTTGCTCCAGTCTGTATATCCCTGTTGACTGGATGGCTGTGTGCAAACAATGTCTCCCTTGTACTTTAATGACATATGGGTAGACTCACAATGATATCAGTGCCATCTGAAATATATCTCACCCTCAGGACTAAAATATGAGATCTGAAAATTGCTCTCGCAACAACTTCACATCCCTTAGTTGTAAATACAGCTTTACTTCCCAGGTGGGACAATAATTTCTGTCACTCACACAATCTTCAAAGGCAGAACACAAGGCGTTCTCTCGCGACTCTGCTATATAACACTGCAAGATCAAAAACAAGGTATGACGGTAACAGAGGCATTTAACAGTGTGGCAACATCATATGAAATTGAAAGAAAATGAAAAGTCCATTGTGCAATTAATTTGTTTTCATATACAAAGTCCAACAACAAATAAAGTGTTAAACTAAGAGGGGAAAAGGCCTCACAGGTACTGTACATTAAAACAAGAACCTAGTAGGTAAGTATGTGCTCCACAGTGAAGTACCTTCCTCTCCTTAAACCCTTCCACTCAACTGGATCTTCTGAACTTTGATCTCTGCCAAAAATTCTTAACCCACTACTGGCCTCAATGTGTGGTGAATGAAAAACTGGTGATGTGTGACTCAAGTTCCATCACAGTCTACTACTACTAAAGGTCCATCACAGTCATTTCCTTGTGGACCATCCTCCCAGACAAATCACTCCTGTTTAACACGGGAAAAGAGGTATGAGATGAGGTAAATACACGTAAAACATGAGAAAACACATCATACATACCATTATCAACCCCCCTTCTACACATTTTTCTTCTATTCTTCTGTCAGCCACTTTCTACAACAAATGCCTCAATCACTGAGAATCAGTTCTTGAACTGAGAACCCCCAATCACACTTCAAATTCACAAGAACAGTACAGGGAATTCAAAAACACAATACAACTGATAAATCCTGTATGCAATATGTATGTGTGTCCTTGTATGAAAAGTCCTTCCTGGTTGTGATGTAGGGGTGCAGGACTGGGGTTTTATAGGACTCGTGGATTTTCCTTGACTGTCAGTGTCTGTTCCCAGTCACCCCCCCCTCCACTTCCTGCCTAACCTAATGTTGCAGGCATTGAAAGACGCCTGAGCAGAGTTCCCACTTCCGTCAGGTTGAAAATACTGTATCCCTGAAAACCAGATGTTAGCATTTCTGGCAACTCTGCATAAACTATTTCCTGCCATACCCAAAGTTTGACCATAGCCCCATTCCACACCATGAGCTGTAAAACACACACACTAAGAAAACCATAGTGATAGTGATCAAACCATTACATTGCTGATCACCACAACTCACCATCTGCTCCCAAAACCGATAGTTAACATCATA
The DNA here is from genome assembly GCF_021184085.1 of Oncorhynchus gorbuscha. Lineage (NCBI taxonomy): Eukaryota > Metazoa > Chordata > Actinopteri > Salmoniformes > Salmonidae > Oncorhynchus > Oncorhynchus gorbuscha. The sequence goes on from NC_060191.1 coordinate 17,595,105, forward strand.
CTCTCCCAAAATCAATAGGAAACATCATCCTCCCCCAGTCAACATCATCCTTTCTTAGTTGACATAATTCTCTCCCAGATTCGACATCTGAGCTGACATAATCCTCCCGAAGATATCCTCACCAGAGGTCGATATTCAATATCATCCTCTCCCAGAGTAAACATCCTCGTTTTGGATTGGCTTGCTGAAGCAGTCTCATCCCAAAGTGATAGACTTTACCACCAATGTCCAGTTGACAGAATTCATTCCAGAGGGTGAAAAAGAGCAAGAGAGGCATGAAATGCGATCTAATCTAAAGGTTTTGACTGTGACTGTGAGTGACTGGTATGTACCCTTGCAATGTAATGTATGTTACAGTTCGATGATAGACACTTCCCATCACATCAAGGATCACTAGACATCTCCCACTCATTAGATTTTCTGTCTGAAAGCAATGCAAATTATAGAATATATTCACATTGAATGCATAGATCGCAGGTCGGTAATATGCCTTACATGTTGCATACGAATGAAATGCATTTTTTATGACCTACAAACCAGTATGAGTTATATTGGTGAGGCAGAGGCCATGTATATACGAGCAATGAGCAAAGTCCAAGGGGGCTGGGCTGTATGTACCAGGTCCAATAATCCCTGTAGCCAAACTATAGGACCAGTGGGTTGTGTTTAGTTATTGAGGAAGCTGTCCAAAGGCCAGTTGCACAATGGAAATTAATGAAGGTCAAATGTAGATATCGGGTTCACATAAACAAGGATAGTGAGGTGTGGTTACATAGTCAAGGGGCTTTTATAGTGTGGCCAAGCTGTGCTAGGTGGCAGCACAGCGGAGAAGTCCAAAGTGAAGGCAGAATTTTCTGTCTGTTGTTTTCGGTCTAACTTCTCCAATCCCTTCTTCTTGGCAGCTGGGTATCAGTGTTCTAGGGAGCGGTGGCAGCAGCGATGGGGGCGGATCTGGATTGGAGTGGGTGGAGCCTGCAGGTGGTATTAACACTCGAGGGGCAGAAGGAAGCTCCGTCTGCAGTCCACAGCCTTGGGGCTAGGTGGCTGGGCTCGCTTCCTGCGGAGCTCCTCGCGGCCCAAGGAGCCACTCAGCCGTTGGTACGCAGCCTTGTATTTCTTATCAAACGCAGCTAAAAGACAGAAAGTGCTGTAAGCAATAAGCCTGGTTGGTTTGAAACTATTGTGAAGTTCTAGTATTCCAACTGGGTTTAAAGTGTCAGATGCTGCTTACCAACGTGATCTCTACCCATGGCAGCCAGCGTGAGGAAGAGCATCTCTCTGTACAGACTCCTGGACACACAACACAAAGTACTATCGATCACAATTGTGCAATTATATAACCAAAACAGTGCCTTGAGAAAATACAGTATCATACCCCTTGACTTATTCCACATTGTTGTGTTACACCCTGAATTCAAAATGGATTAAATTGATTTTTTCCTCACCCATTTACACACAATGCCCCAAAATGATGAAGTAAAAACATGTTTAGAAATTTAATTGAAAATTAAATCTCATTTACGTAAGTATTCATACCCCTGAGTCAATACTTTGAAGACACACTTTTGGCAGCAATTACAGCTGTCAGTCTTTCTGGGTAAGTCTCAAAGAGCTTTCCACACCTGGATTGTGAAACATTTGCCCATTATTCTTTTCAAAACTCTTCAAGATCTGTCAAGTTTGTTGTTGATCATTGCTAGACAACCATTTTCATTGGTCTTGCCATAGATTTCAAGTAGATTTAAGTCAAAACTCTAACTCGGACACTCAGGAACCATTCACTGTCTTCTTGGCAAGCAACTCTAGTATAGATTTGACCTTGTGCTTTAGGTTATTATCCTACTGGTGAAAAGCAGACAATCAGGTTTTCCTCTGTGCTTAGCTCCATTCGGTTTCTTTTTTATCCTGAAAAACTCCCCAGTCCTTAATGATTACAAGCATTCCCATATCATGATGCAGCCACCACTACGCTTGAAAATATGGAGTGGTACTCAAGTAATATGTTGTATTGGATTTTCCCAAACCTAACACTTTGTATTCAATACAAAAAGTGAATTGCTTTGCCACATCATTTTTTGCAGTATTACTTTAATGCCTTGTTGCAAACAGGATGCATGTTTTGGAATCTTCTTATTATGTACAGGCTTCCTTTTCATTCTGTCAATTAGGTTAGTATTGTGCACTAACTACAATGTTGTTGATCCATTCTCATTGTTCTCCTATCACAGCCATTAAACTCTGTAACTGTTTTAAAGTCACCATTGGCCTCATAGTGAAATCCCTGAGCGGTTTCCTTTCTCTCCTACAACTGAGTTAGGAATGACGCCTGCATCTTTGTTGTGACTGGGTTTATTGATACACCATCCAAATTGTAATTAATCACTTCATCAAGGATATTCAATGTCATTATTTTTATTTTTTTACCCATCTACCAATAGGTGCCCTTCTTTGCGAGGCATTGCAAAACCTCCCTGGTCTTCGTGGTTGAATCTGTGTTTGAAAATCACTGCTCAACTGAGGGACCTTACAGATAATTGTATGTGTCGGGTACAGAGATTAAGTACTAAAAATCATGTTAAACACTATTCATGAAACTTGTGACTTGTTAAGCAATTTATTACTCATGAACTATATAAAATGCAACATGCAATAATTTGAATGATTTCACTGAGTTACAGTTCATATAAGTAAATCAGTCAATTTAAATAAATAAATTAGGCCCTAATCTATAGATTTCACATGACTGGGCAGGGGGCGTCTCTGCCCGCCTCTAATCAGAATGAGTTTTTCCCCCACAAAAGGGCTTTCATACAGAAATACTCCTCAGAAGTCGGGTGTGGAGGTCCTGGGCAGGCGTGGTTACATGTGGTCTGCGGTTGTGAGGCCGGTTGGACGTACTGCCAAATTCTCTAAAACGATGTTGAATTGAGTTTTTATAAGCTTTTAGAGCTTATAGTAGAGGAATTAACATCAAATTCTCTAGTAACAATGGAAATTCCTGCAGTCAACCAACGGCGCATCTGTGGCATTGTGTTGTGTGACAACGGCACATTTTATAGTGGCCATTTATTGTCCCAGGCACAAGGTGCACCTGTGTAGTTATTATGCTGTTTAATCTGCTTCTTGATTATGTCACACCTGTCAGGTGGATAGAGGAGACATGCTCACTAACAGGGACGTAAACACATTTGTGTACAACATTTGAGAGAAATTTGCTTTTGTGCGTAAGTAACATTTCTGGTATCTTTTATTTCAGCTAATGAAACATGGGACTAACACTTTACATGCATTTATATATTTTTTTCAATATATTTAGGCTTGCCATAACAAAGGGGTTTATTACTTATTGACTGAAGACATTTCAGCTTTTCATTTTTAATTAATGAGTGTGTAGGCCAGTGACAATTTTGTATTTTTTTAATCCATTTTAAATTCCGAGTGTAACAACAAAATGTGAAAAAAGTCAAGGGGTGTGAATACTTTCTGAAGACACTATTACTTACACAAACAAAAAATGCTATCAACAATTGATGATTCAGAGGCAATTTTCTGCACTCACCTTTGTATCTTGGGCGTGCCTGGTTGCTTGGCAATGGTTTCCAGGAAGAGAGTGATTCCCTTGTGTACCTCGTTCATGCCGACCCAGCGCAGCACTTCCTCCAGGAAGGCCAGGGTGAAGGGGTGGTTGTGCCTCCGCCAGCTGTGGTTCCGCATGGGTACGCCACCTGAGAGAGTGAGAGAGTGAGAGCGAGAGAGAGCGAGAGATGTAATTCATGAAAGGATCTGAACCTGTATCATCTGACTATTTCCAAGTGAATAACGTGTTTATCTTACTGTGTATCCTCCACAGGATGTAGAGGGGGGGCCAGTAGTCTGTGTCAGGGGTCAGTGTGTCCCACAGCAGCCTCACCCTCACTGCTGAGTTCTCTGAAGTCTGACACACAGATAGGAGCTCAACATTAGTATGAGGACATTATGTATTGTAATATACTAATGCTAATAATTAATCACTAGGCCCCAAGAAAAGCCTGGGAGTGGAGTTACCTGTGCTAGTTGGTTGGCCAGCGGTGAGGAGCGAACCAGCTGTAGCAGATTGCTGGGCAGGCCCAGGCGATGGAAGTACCAAACCATGTTCCAGAAGATGATGGAGTGGCTGTCCAGGAGCTGGCCCTGCGACAGCACCGCCTCACCCTCGTTCTCCAGCAGGCTCTCAAGCTCCTTGCGCAGCACCAATGGGCTCAGGTAGGCCACCGTCACCTGGGGCGACCCGCCCACCGATGATCCCTGGAGTCAATAACACGTTAACTGTGGGTATAGCTCGACTGAATATTTCCCAGAAGCCAACAGATAAAGATGAGAAATAAACCAGTGTTGGTAGAATACCATGGTAGCGCTGCTGCTCTCAGAATAACTGCTGGTCTCAGAGCTGGAGTCCTCACTCACACCGTTGTGACCCAGGATGGCCTCCTGGTCACCAGTGGACTTGGCTGCGCTTTCCACCTCCTCGTCCATGTTCCAATTGGTACGTTCCAGGCTGTGGTGAGCGTTTTGTTTAAAAAAAAATCTGTTTAAGAATCATACAGTCCTCACCATACGCACCATACAGTCCTCACCATACATCATACCGTCCGCACCATACAATCCTCACCATACATTACACAGTCCTCACCATACATTACACAGTCCTCACCATACATTACACAGTCCTCACCATACATTACACAGTCCTCACCATACATTACACAGTCCTCACCATACATTACACAGTCCTCACCATATGTATTTAGAAAGTAAAACCGTAGCTTCACTTTCCAAATACATATGGTGAGAACTGCACATGGCCCTGAATAGACAGATTGAATAAGAATAGGAGTCAAAAGGCCCTGGTCAAAAGTAGTGCACTATATAGGGAATAGGGTGTCATTTGAGACACACATAAATGTTAGGGTGATGAGAGGAGTAGTCCTACCTGCTGATGGGTCCTAGGTCACAGATCTCAGCGTTGAGAAGGGGGACGAAGGTGGTCGAGCAGAAGGGACAGCTGGAGTTGAGGTTGGAGTCGTCAGACGTCCACCCGGCCATTATCTCCTCATCATAGACCAGGGAGTTACAGCTCCGACACAGGGAGCAGCTCGACATCGACACCTCTAATCCTGCTCCCTCTTGGTTGGTGTCCCAGGACTTGCGGAGAGGAAAGGCCAAATTGGTGGTTTCAGGAAGGTCGACGTCACTCCCCACCGACAGAGAACTCTACAGAGGAAAAGGATGGAGAAACATTAAGCACATTTTGACAGGTTTGATAACTCTCCCTACATCTGCAAATGCAGTTTACCACAGTAAACTAAATCATTTGGGCAATACAGTAGAGTAAGACTATAAGCTACAACAACCCACATGTTGTCCCCTCACCTCAGAGGTAGCAGTGTAGAGCCTCTCCTTAGCCTTCAGCAGGCTCTCAGCCACCTGGGCTTTTCGGGACAGCCTCTGTTCCGACACCCTGCGCACCGGCCCGTTTTCACCCCCCGAGCGCCGAGCGTCTACACTTGCGGCCCGCCGCCCCGAGACTCGATGGCGAGTAGGTGTGAGCAGCTGCTGTAGTTTCCCTGCCAGGCTTCCCCGACTCGGAGGTGACACATTATTGTAGTTCTCATCCACGGCCTTGCGGCTCACGGTGTCTCTCGGCCCAGGTGGCCTACATTGAGAACAGAGGAATGGGAGACATACTCTTATAGTATATCTGAGTGATACTCAAACTGTAATCCAAAAACATACCAGAACATATCAGTCCCAGCTTCTCCACACCCTCACCTGCCGTCTCTGTCCTCAGGCTGGCAGCTGCAGTCGGGGTCAGAGACGGCCGTCTCGGCACAGTCTTTGTAGAAGGTGGACAGGCACACCTGGTCGCGGCGCACCAGGACACCACCAGGGGGAAAGGGAGAAGGGGTGGTGGTGTCTCGTGGCCCCACGGGGGGTTTACGGGAGGCAGGATTGCTGCAGCCATTGGCACCTGGGTTCCCGAGCACCGCTTTCATTGAGAGCTTAGATTCTGTGGGGTGGAAATTGTTAGGAGGGTGGTTCCCAAACATTAGACACAGTTGTTTGATGAGAGTGTTATGTTACATTAAACCTTAAATCAAATCACATTTTATTTCTCATATGCGGCAATAACAGGAGTAGACCTTACGGGGAAATGCTTCTCACATGCCCTTAACCAACAATGCAGTTAAAGAAATAGAGTTAAGAAAATATCTACTAAATAAAGTAAAAATACTGGGGGTACCGGTACCGAGTCAATGTGTGCAGGTATAGGTTAGTCAGTAATTTGTACATGTAGGTACTGGTAAAGTGACTATGCGTTGATAATAAATAGTGAGTAGCAGCAGTGTAAAAATGGAAATAGTCCAGGTGGCCATTTTATTAATTGTTCAGCAGTCTTATGGCTTGGGGGTAGAAGCTGTTAAGGAGCCCTTTGGACCTAGACTTGGCACTCCGGTACCACTTGCCGTGTAGTAGCAGAGAGAACAGTCTATGACTTAGGTTACTGGAGTCTGACCATTTTGTGGGCTTTCCTCTGACCTGGTGGCAGTGTCGATGGCAGAAAGTTTGACCCCATTGATGCACTGGGCCACACGCTCTACCCTCTGTAGCGCCTTCCGGTCGGATTCCGAGCAGTTGCCATACCAGACGGTGATGCAACCGGTCAGGATGCTCTGGATGGTGCAGCTGTAAAACTTTTGGCCAAATCTTTTCAGTCTCCTTAGGGGGAAAAGGTGTTGTTGTGCCCTCTTCACGACTGTCTTGGTGTGATTCGACCATGGTAGTTTGTTGGCGATGTGAACACCAATGAACTTGAAACTCTACCCGCTCCACTACAGCCCCAGCGATGTCAATGGAGGCGTGTTCGGCCCTCCTTTTCCTATAGTCCACGATCAGCTTCTTTGTCTTGCTCACGTTGAGGGAGCAACTCACGGCTGGGTTTCCCTTTGTAGTCCGTAACAGTTTGCAAGCCCTGCCACATCCGACGAGCGTCAGAGCTGGTGTAGTAGGATTCAATCTTAGTCCTGTATTGACGCTTTGCCTGTTTGATGGTTCGTCTGAGGGCATAGCAAGATTTATTATAAGCGCCCGGATGAGTGTCCTGCTCCTTGAAGGCGGCAGCATTTAACTCAGTGCAAATGTTGCTTGTAATCCATGGCTTCTGGTTGGGATATGTACGTACGGTCACTGTTGGGACGACGTCGTCAATGCACTTATTGATGAAACCGGTGACTGAGTTGGTGTACTCCTCAATGCCATATAACATTCCAATGACCGTGCTATTTCTATAAAATAGATATCCGTCACTCACTGTCTGTTGAGCCTCTCATGCTGTTCAGGCTGTTGCTCTTCACCATAGACCCCGTCAGCGATTCGTGGCTGGAGCTTTCACTCAGGCCGCTCCAGCTGGACTGACGAATCAGGTTAGATTGTGGGCGGGACCGTTGGTTACTGTCCATTGTATCTTTTTAAAAAGACAAAACATGTTTCACCTCAATGTTTTAACATATATAATGATTTGAATTAAAACCATTAAAAAGGCCACTCTAAAACCAATTACTATTTATTGTTACAAACAATAGTAAAAAACAAATAACATGTAAATATGTCCTGACCTGTCCGTGAGCGTACTGAACCACTCTTCAGCAGTTGTTTGATTGGCTGTCTGAACTGCGCCACGGCCATCAGAACGTTGCGCAACTTGGCCCAGCGCAGACGGCCACCCTGATTGGTGGAGGGCCACTTGCTCTCCAGCACTGCCTGAAGAGAGAGGGCCGAGCCAGAGGAGAGTCAATATGGAGAGAAAAAACACGTCAGATGGGATCACAGACGGGATTCAACTCTATTTTTAATTGAAGTAAATAATGTCTCACCTTGTTGTAGTATGCATAGGTGATGGTGTTGGGTGTGATCCCAGCTTTCTTCATCTCCAGAAGTACCCTAACAGCGAGCACTGGCTGCCCGTACTGTCCACACAGCTGCATCAGGATCCTGTAACACACCTCATCTGGTAGTACCACCTTCCTGGTCTCCATGTGCTTGAGCACCTCGTATGCCGTTTGCAACGCACGCACCTTGGCACTCTCCGCCCGCACAAAGGTGGGCAGGTATATGAACCACAGCCCATAGCAGTGGCCCAGCAGGCATTTGGACCACATGTCGGGCACTGCCGAGTATATCTGTGCCCGCTTCTGTGCCAGCTTAATCTCCTAAAGGAGAGAGAGATACAGAGGAGTTAGGTCATCCAATCTAGATTTACTAAAGCCGTAATAATGTGGTTCCTATGTGTCCTAGTAGGAGAACTTAACAACCCTGAAGGGTGCTTGGGGTATTCACCCAAAATACACAGCCGCCACTGTGCTTCCTGCTTTTAAATATTGAATGAAGGATGAAATATGAATGCTCATTAAATTCAAAATGGCATAGAAAAAAAGAGTGAAGCATGTTCCCTATTTAGCTGTGGAAATTGGGTTATCATAAAGCTAAATGGGGAGTCTTGAACAGATCAAGTTGATTGATGCCAATACAAATCAAATCAACGTTTATTTGTCACGTGCGCTGAATACAACAGGTGTAAGACCTTACAGTGAAATGCTTACTTACAGGCTCTAACCAATAGTGCAAAAAAGGTATTAGGTGAACAATAGGTAAGTAAAGAAATAAAAACCAAAGTTTTAAAAAACAGTGAAAAATAACAGTAGCGAGGCTACATACAGGCACCGGTTAGTCAGGCCTATTGAGTTAGTATGTACAGGAATGTATAGTTAAAGTGACTATGCAGATATGAGAAATAGAGAGCAGCTGCAGCGTAAAAGAGGGGTTGAGGGGAGGCACACAACACAAATAGTCCTCAAATGGTTCAACAGCTGCAACATCGAGAGCATCCTGACTGGTTGCATCACTACTTAGTATGGCAATTGCTCGGCCTCCGACCACAAAGCACTACAGAGGGTAGTGCGTACGGCCCAGTACATCACTTGTTTTGATTTGCAGGCAGGGTAATGCCCTTAATAAAATAATAAAGATTGAAATTAAACTGTGTGAGTCAGCCTCTTAATATTATTGTATAGTTGTGTTGGCTTTCAACGGGGTTGCAGTGTGTTTTAAGGGGCTCTGGCGCAGCATGTTGGGGTCTGTACCTGTTTAGTCCGTCGCGGGGCAGGGCTGCTGGGGGCACTCCCCTTGGTAGGGACACGTAGCTGGTCCTGAGGCCGGTCAAACAAATCCATGCAGAGCACAGGGAATGTCTCATAGCTGTAAACAGACAAAACACGCTGTCACTGGTCACAGCATCAGACAGAATAAAGTGCCGGGGCCCTTATTTGTGCTCATCTAGAATCAGATAAACCCTCTTATTCGTTATAATTTAAAAGACTAAACTGATCCTAGTCCCAGCCCTACTTTGAGAAGCTTAGTGAACACGAACTCTGCTATATGTAGAGCCTGTGTTACCTGTAGTGAGTGGGGCACTCTGAACCGTCTGGCTCCTGGGGTTCCTCTGGGGGCATGATGAAGACCGTGTGCTCCCCACTGTGGGCCTCGTCCAGGTCTATCAGACGCACCTCCTCAGGCTTCTCCACATCCGACTGCTTACACACACCGCATACATATATATATATATATACACACGCCGCCAACACAGGTCACATACACAGAAATACACAAACATTGACAACATAGAGGGCAGGAATGGGATCACACACATTTCTATTAGTTGTGCAAATACAAAAAAGGCTCATCCGGTTTCAGTATTAGAATCAACACACTAAAGGCTTCCATAAGATATGGTGCGTCACTAAACATCCTGTAAAACAAGAAGATGTGATATTGACCTTCTGGACACACTCGTCGAAGAACTCCAGACAGGCGTGGCGGTCACTGACGAAGGAGCACTCCTCGATGAACTGAGTGAACATCTGGGTCCTGGTCAGCTGGGTGTAGAACTTCTGGTGGGTGCGTTCACGAGACTTCAGGAAGCCTGCAAGAGCCAGGGAGGGGTTAACTTCACACATTAAAACACTAGCTTCACAGGGGTGTTGCTTATGGACACAGTAAGTAGGTGAGGTAAAACACCCACACACACACACATACTCAGCTAGAATGTTATATAATATTTGTGTACATCTAAAAAAAAATATGAGTCTCACACACACAGGCAACCACCCCCTCCCACCCTCACTGACCCTGCAGGTTGAAGAGGGAGCTGCAGTCGGTGGTCCTGTCTGAGGGGGCCTGGGTGATGGGCAGCAGGTAGGCACGGTAGCCCCTGAGCAGGCAGCTCATGAAACGCAGGAAGGCCTCCTGGATCTCCAGCTCCAGCTGCTTCTGACGCCCGTAGATCAGGTCATAGTCCGTCAGCAGGAACTCCAGGGTGGCCTCCTCTTGGCCAGTGGTGTAGACTGATTGAGGGGAATGTGTGGGAGAGGGAAAGTGATGGAAATGGGGGTAGTGGTGGAGAGGCACAGAGAGAAATTTATGAAGATACAAAGCATTGGCACATAGAATTATCAAGAGTCAGATGTATTGCACCAATATGTTTTAGCTTGTACTCATTTTCCAGCATCAGTCCCTAGATGGGCTTCAGAATAAGTAGGCTAGATTATGTAAAATGATTGAAAGAAGGGGGTTGAGAAGAGAATGCATGTCATGCATGGTCTCCAGCGATCACTCACTTTTCTCCAGTGTCTTCATCAAGTTGGTGAGGGTATTCACCAGCATCTTGCCTTGCTTCCTTGGTAGTGATCGCCATGACAACGGCTTCTTGTCCTCTGCTCTGCAGGAGAAGAGAAAACAAAACTATGGATTTCATCCTTTCAAACGTGCGTATGTTTGGGTTGTTGCTTCCTCTTCCGTCAGTTGCATTCTGGTCCAGGACTTCAAGGTCAGTGTACTCACTGAAAGATGGTGTTGGTGTCCAGGTCAACACACACCACGTCAGTAGGGGGGTCATAGAGGTCAAAGTAGCTGGAGTGGACGCCCACAATGAAGGGCATTGGGGCACACAGTACGTCTGCCAGCCGCAGCGGGCACAGGGGGATGTACGGGCAGTGCCAACGCAGAGGGAACGTCATCTAGAGGGATAGAGTGCATTCTTTTATTTTATTTTTTACATTATTTAACTAGGCAAGTCAGTTAAGAACATTTTTTTTATTTACAATGACGGCCTAGGAACAGTGGGTTAACTGCCTTGTTCAGGGGCAGAACGACAGATCTTTACCTTATCGGCTTGGGGATTCGATCTAGCAGCCTTTCGGTTACTGGCCCAACGCACCAATGACTAGGCTACCTGCTGTCCCCTTGGAATGAGTGTGTGTGTACGTATATGTCTTTGTATGTGTGTATGGCGGTGTGTGTGTGTGTGTGTGTGTGTGTGTGTGTGTGTGTGTGTGTGTGTGTGTGTGTGTATGTGTAGGTTTGGCGTGTGTGTGACTCACAGATACCAGGGCCTCGCTGACGGAGGTGAGAACGTCGGGGCGGAGGGAGTGTAGCAGTAGTTTGTGCTCCGTCAGCACAGCCAGCAGCAGGACACAGGCGTTCTCAGGGCCCAGGTTCTGCAGCAGCTTCACAAAGCTGGCACCACTACAGACAGAAAAGAACAGCCTCTTTATCAATGAATTATTGTTTTAATGGATTAACTTCAATATGATAATAGAAATCCCTCAGGGGAAACTAAGGCATGGTTGGAACAATAGAGCCTAGCGCAGAAGAACGCATTCCACTACAGTTTATTGCGACTCGACCTAATGCAGATTTACTGTACTGACCTGAGTAGTAAGGGGGAGGAGACAGGCTGACAGAGGAGAAGGTTATCATAGGGGGAGAGCTGAAATGACACAAACATTTTTCATTAACAAATCAACATGGTGGACAATAATCTATAGGTCTAAGGAAGAAAGTTTAGCCATGCTTCAATTTCATAGACCACCATTCACCAAATTGATATCTGTTGATTTGAAACAAGCCATTAGGAATCAAGTTTGAAAAGCCCCATGAGACTCGATTTGAGTTTTCTAGAAATCCCCAAACAACTTAAACAATCGTCTCTACTTTCTAGAGCCAGAAGGATCATTCAGCGATGTTAAATGATTTTAAATCCACAGTAAATTATCGATTGTTTTGATTGGCTGTTATTTTTACCCTGTCCATCTGCACACACTAACCAGTGAAACCATCAATTCATTAAACGTCCATTTCCTGTGGGGGAGGAAGTCAAATCTTTAGTGAGAAACACCACAATGCTACTGGTGTCAAGCTCAAATAGAACTCAAGCTGAGGTTCCGCTTGTAATGCACACAGAGCAAGATTTTGTTCTAAACTAGCACTAAAACACCTGATTCAGCTAATAATCACAGTCATGCCGTACTTGAATTAGGTGTTTTTAATGCTGCCTTCTGTATAGCCCTGAGCTAAACCAATGCTTAGCAAGGTTTTCCACTCCACCCGTCTGATGCTTTAAAGTGCTTTGATGTGTTAATAAGGAATAAAGATAACAAGGAGAATGTGAATTGAGTTAAAGACAGGTGTCCCTACCTGCACTAGGATGCGAGGTCGCTGAGGGGAGGGGAACGGGACGTTGTGCATGAAGCTGGAGATGTGCCTGGAGAGAGCAGAGTTCCTGTTAATAAATCAACCAAACAACCAACCATAACATGAATCAATGGCCAATAGGCTGAAGGTATGTCAGCCAGTAGATTAGCCAGTTTAGGTTTATAAAGTCACATAGCTGATATTTGCCATGAAGGACCACTGACTTCTCAAGTGGCAGCACGTGGGGTCCGGAGATGGAGTATCGGTAGACGAAGGTGAGGAACTTCTGGAAGACGGTGAAGAAGGGCCAGTGGGAGAGAACACACACGCTCTTCTTCACTTGCAGGGTGCGGTTGGTGATAGGCCGCCGGTCCACCACACTCACCAGGCCCAGACGGACGCTCTGCCGCTCCGAGAGGCACTCCCGTGGGAACGCCTCGTAGAACTGGATGGCAGCACCGTAAACCTGGGGCGGGAAGAGAAGACACGGGAGTGTTAAGAAGTAAGGATTCAGCTAACGCTAGATGCTTTGAACTGTGTAACCAGTTTGCATTTAGCAAATGCTAGATACTGTGAGAAATAGTGGAGTTACATTTTTAAAATTAAACTGTGAGCGAGTTCATACTGAAGTCATTTGCATCTCAATGTTGTTGTTTTTATAGCTTCTTACTGCTGTCGCAGATAAAGTCTATACAGTGGGCCAATTTAAAACTTGTAATTGAGGTAGGCAAGCATGATATTGAATAGCTGCATTGGTAAATAACTACACACACAAGTCAAGCAACAAATAGTTGGTATTTATCAACATTAGAACATTAGGGTTTGGCAATCTTCATATCTCACACTTGATATACATTTCTTTGTGAGTGTGTATTTCTGAACCTTGTCAGCCACCGTAGGTCAAAGGAATTTTGTGGAATTAGAAATATTTCAGCTCATTTGGTTCTAGAATTAGATTTTGTTGTAGCAACCATAGAATTAGCAACATACTCCTTACTGGTGGCCTCACTGGCGTGTCACTGTGATGTCATCACTCGTGATGCTGATTCCCTGATCACAATCAGATGAGTTCTGAGTTACCATAGTGATGATTACTATATCATCAAACAAAATCAATGGAACATCATATTCCAAAATTGTCAGTCTGTGAAAATTCCTTTGAAGAGACAAACTTGCTATTTCTGCAGATTTTTTCAAGCTGATATCACACATTCATTGGACCCTCTGTTCAACAAAGCAATGAATCGACGACTAAGTGTGTCCATGACCCGAAGGAGTGCAGTTTCTGATGATGAGAAAATTGTCAGCCGTGGGAGAGGCCGATCGAGGGCTAGATGCCACTGCCCTACTTCGGTAAACCAGCCAATATAGAAGACTGTAATTATTAATAACACAGATGTTCTGTAATAAACTTTTTCTGTTTTGTTTCAAATTAATGCAAATTTGAGAATGGTCTTGGCTGAGAGTTGTTTAATTTTGTCCATACAAAGGAGAGAGAAGGCCCTGACTCTGTGACCCAAATAGTGAAACACCCTCAGAAGGCAGAGAAGGACGTAATGAATCGTGGACGGAGTGCGTCTGTCCCTCGAAGAAGGGCAAGATCTGTAAATGTAAAGAAATCATATGAAAATGTTGTTTTAATACGATAGCTAAATCTCAGATTTCTTAATCTGATGCCATATACTAATCATTCTTGATCCATGTCATGTTCATGGTGATAAAACATGTTCTATTTTCAGCAGGACGAGAAATGTGTTTGCCGTGAGAGAGGCAGATTCAGGATCAGACGCCACTGTCCAATTTTGGTAAACCAGCCCTTCTATTCATCGATAAATACAGTATGGAGGAACAGACATTTTCTGAAAAGTATTTAAAAAAATATTTTATACCGGTTTCCGCCTCAACTTTCAAAGTAGTCTAAAAGTTATTTCATTGTCTTAAAAGATCCATACAAAGAGAGGCACTGACTCTGTGTCCCAAACAGTGGACTACTCTCAGAACGCAGAGAGGGATGTAATGACTCACGGATGGAGTGTGCCATCTATCCCTCAAAGAATAGCAAAAAATGTGAGTTAAAAAAACATACAAAAAAGCTTTAAGAACATGCTACACTAATCTCAAATTCTTAATATCATGACATATGCCAATCAATCTTGAACCATGTCATGTTCTTGTCATAATGATAATTGAAACCTTTTCTTTTTTCAGGAAGACGAGAAAGCTGTCTGCCGTGAGAGAGGCAGATCTAGGACCAGACGTCACTGCCCAACTTCGGTAATTCAGCCCATATATTCACTGGCATTTACATTTTTTTCAGATCTGTTTCAAGTGAAGGCAAATGTCAGAGTGGCCTTGGCTAAACAAACTCTCCATATAGGCTAAGTGTTGTTCCATTTGCCCTAACAGATCCGTACACAGGAGAGAGACGCCACTGACTCTGTGAACCAAACAGTGGAACAGCCACAGAAGGCAGAGGGGAATGTAATGAATCGCGGACGCAGTGTGTCTATCCGACCAAGAAGGCCAATAACTGTGAGCAAAAAAATTCACTCAGAAATATTGTCAAAACACTGCTGCCTATTGTCAGATTTTCTGATGCCATATGCTAACCATTCTTGATCAATGTCATGATTATATGAAAACCTTTTATTTTTTCAGGAAGACGAGAAAACTGTCTGCCGTGAGAGGGGCAGATCCAGGACCAGACGCCACTGCCCAACTTCCGTAAACACTGGCATTTTCTGATTCACTTTTCTCCTCTGTTTCAAGTGAAGGCAAATGTGAAAGTTGTCTCGGCTAAATTTCCATATAGGCTCATAGTCGTTTCATTTTGTCTCAACAGATCCAGACAAAGGAGAGAGATGGCACGGACTCCCAAACAGTGGAACCTGCACTGACTCCCACTGACTCCCAAACAGTAGAGCACCCTCAGAAAGCAGGGGGAGATCACATGAGGAAAAAACAGGACCTAACCCCTTTTGAACAGAAATGTAACAGAATGTTAAAGAGCGAGGGGGGGTGGTTGGAGGACAAGAGCAGTGAGATCAGAAAGAGGGAGATCCTATGGAGACAGAGAAAACTGGACGTCGAGGGAAGATACCTAGCCAAGATGGAGGGATTGCTAGAGGACATGGCTTGGCGAGTCCAGGCATTTGATTTGTTCACAGAGAAAGACGGAGAAACAAAGAGTGGTCAATCAAAGGTGAGCTTTAGTGACTATTTCAGCACTATAATGTTGATTCTACTATCCTTCTGTTGAGTAAACTATCATATTTTCAACAAATACAGTAGAAGCAGTAGTACAACTAAACATGGTTCAGTAGGTATACTAGTATTTAGTTATTGCAGTTAAACAATACTTGTCATCTTTCTTAGAAGAATGGCCAGGTCCCCTTGGTGACAGGACAGTACAAGGCAGGGGATAAGAAAACACGGCTTGAGAAAAAGGCTGAGAAGAGCAGAAAAGGAAGGATAGGGAACAGAGAAAGGAAAAGGAAAGGAAAGGGGAGGAGGGAGATGATGGAGATGATGATGATTGTGCAGGGAAAGAATAAAGGAGTGGTTTGGCTTGATATAGGTCTGAGGAGGGTCTGGAAACGGTTGAAGAAAGGGGTCAGGTTCATCCTGGGCACATCCTACTAGGATGATATGATTTACTTTTCGGAATAAACTGAGCTTTTATTCGAAAATTTTTGCTTGTTGTCTGGATTTAATATGAATTAGGAAACTTTACTATTACCATTATGATTATCACTGTTACTGCAGGCATCATGGATGAGTGAAGTATTTCAATGTCTGACAAATAATGGCATCTTCAGTTACTGTCATTTGTTGAAATTGACTGAACCGGTGACTTGCATATAGAGAACCTTCCTACACAGCTTAGCACATCACCCAATGGATTCAACAGCTCAGCCACTGTGCAGTGTTAGAGTGTGTGTGGAAGGGAGGCAGGTGGACCCACCTTGTCGCCACAGGCGCTGGTGAGGACGAAGGTAGAGAAGACAGGGAGCTGGTACTTGGTGTTGAGGGGCCAGCTCTCCACCGTCACACCCATGGGCAGACAGAACATAGGCACAGACTCTGGCAGGGGGAACGACTCCACGTCCGCTTCAGGATACCGACTGATCAGACCTGGGAAACACACACACAGAGACAGACGGTTAATAAAAAGTACCATTTTGATTAGTGATTATGAAAAAGTAGGTCAATAGGACTCTGTTTAGAACGTCACATATGGTGACGCAGCAGAATGAGTGCTGTGATACCATCAGAATGGAACAGTCTACACTCACCTGCTTCATAGACTAGGGCGTTGGCTTTGGCTACAGCTCTCTTGTAGCACAGGTATAAGGCTGGACCCCACTGTGGAGCCAAAACAACAAAGCACAGTGAGAGAGAGAGGGGATGGAGGGAGAGAGAGAGATTAAGAATTAAGTTTTAAAAAATAGAGTAGAAAAACAGAGCTCTTCAAACGCACTATGCCAGTGTTGAGGTTCTTCTCCACCCGGCAGAAGGTGTGGGGGGCCACCTCCCCCTTGCTGGGCAGCAGGAGGGAGATGTCTGTGACCCCCAGGGTGTGGAGGGCCTGGGACTCTGGGGCCCGGCGGTAGGTCAGGAAGGTGCGGTGGGTGGCAGGCCCCCCGGAGCTCAGGCTGGCTGAGCGGCTGTAGGGGGTGGTCTCGATCACATTCCAGCCCTGCTTCACCACCTCTTTGCCCTCGTACAGCACCCTGCGGACCGGGGGAGGGGGCAGAGTCAGGACAATGAGTCAGTCAATGTCACTAGTTACCCAGTTCACAGAAACCAATTTCTATCACTCAATCAAGGAAAGCTTTTCTTTTCATGTTTAAGAAGACATCCCACACTTTGTCCAGAATGAATGTATCATGTGACGTGCATAGCTCTTTCATTAAATAATCAATGGGTATATATACAATTACATTTTGCAGTCATGTATGGCTTGGCCAGACATACTTAATTGAATGACTATGGCAGTTTAGGGCTACATAGCAATAGCATACAATAAAAGCTTTGTGGTCACACGTACATGGTTACAGCATGCAGTATGTCAATAATTGCATAATGCAAGCTCAAACCTATGTTATGCATTAGCTATAGTATGTGAACTCCAGTCGGTGAAGTCCAAGAATCATGCATAGCTTTAAATTGATGTTGTGGCTAATGTCTGACTCCAGCACACAGAATAGAATGATCATTTTTTTCATCACTGCTGGAGTGTCTCACCCAAGGTCGAGGATGGGTGGCTTGTCATGCCCACGGCGGTAACACAGGTACATGTGGGGGTTGTTGATGAGCCCGGCGCTCAGCCCGGCCGGGTGGCCCCCCTGGGTCTTCTCGATGCAGGTGAAGCCCTCGGGCACCTCCTCCCCCAAGCCCCGGGCGATCACCGCCAGGTCTATGACCGGCTCCACCACCCGGCCCCCTCTCTGCTGGCCCTCTTCGTCCAGTGGGGCCGAGCCCCCCGGAGACAGCCCTGCCACCACAAAGTAGTCCACTAGCTGGGGGCATTTCTCCTCCGTCATGCCGCCTGTCTGCCAACTTCTGTGGAGAGGGAGGGAGAGGGGGAGAAAAAGAGAAGGAGAAGTAGAGGGAGGGGGAACCAAGGTGAGATTGTGCAATCTCGTTTATGTAAACATACAACTGGCTTAACAGTTGATGAATAATGGATTTCTTCCTTCCCACTGTCTTATAGAAACATAACATTATTATTATTGGCAGTAGATCAACAACCAGGACAGTGATAACAATATCACTGCATGTGGATGCACACACAGTCCCACACACAAATATTTATTTTTGACTCAAAGGCCTTTAGTCATTCTCATTTCATACAGATCTGACCAGTCTAAGAGGTCAACAATAAGCTGCTGAGTTCTGCTGAGAGGGGAGATCCCACCAATTACCACTCACCCATTAGTTTAGTTAGTTTATTTCAGTATACATGGCAACTAAAAGTTGGATTTCATATGCATCAGGAAATACAACAAGAAAACAAAAATGTGATAGTTGGCAAATCAAGAAAGTTCAGAAGTCATGGATGGGATCCGGCTCGTTGTTGCTCTTCGGATGGTCTGCGGAAGTCCGTAGCCTCAGCAGCATAGAGCACACCCCTCCATTACCAACTTCCTCTCCGTCGGTTGGGCTTCGTAGATAAGCCTAACCCTTTGTAGATGCCACTCCTGCCACTGGTGCACAGGCTCACCATACATTTTGTGCCAGTCAGAGTAGTGGACAACCTTCACTACTGCAAGCCATCTCTGCTAATGCAGTCCTATTTGCTTCTGCAGTGTTGCGGTATTCAAAGCTAGTTATTTAAAGCTAGCTAGCTAGTTAACATTGATAGTTTGGTAAACCAAACCAACCAACCGATACGTCAAATCTAATTAAAAACGGATTTAAAAAACAATTCAGCAAATTATTAGAAACAAATAATGTGGATGAAAAGTCAGTAATTTTTTTTTATCATAAGGGGCCATTCACATGAATGTAATTTTCCCCTCTGGATTCCCTCTCCAATCATTTCAGAGTGAGCATTAGTCTAGAACAGCATTTATACGGGATGGATAGGCCATCCTCACAGAGCGGATGAGTCATTTAGTCTCGACTGTTAGGAAGACAGGACAGTGTGTTGCCTTTTTATTTCCACTGTTTTTATTTTTTTATTTCACCTTTATTTAACCAGGTAGGCTAGTTGAGAACAAGTTCTCATTTACAACTGCGACCAGGCCAAGATAAAGCATAGCAGTGTGAACAGACAACAACAGAGTTACACATGGAGTAAAAAATAAACAAGTCAATAAAACAGTAGGAAAAAAAATGAGTCTATATACATTGTGTGCAAAAGGCATGAGGAGGTAGGCGAATAATTACAATTTAGCAGATTAACCCTGGAGTGATAAATGATCAGATGGTCATGTGCAGGTAGAGATACTGGTGTGCAAAAGAGCAGAAAAGTAAATAAATAAAAACAGTATCGGGATGAGGTAGGTAAATTGGGTGGGCTATTTTCCGATGGACTATGTACAGCTGCAGCGATCAGTTGGTGAGGGAGATAAGTCTCTAACTGTGCTTAGTTACAAAATGAATGTGTGATTAAACTAAAATTGCACTGAGCATGGAGGGGAGAGTTGGAGGGCATAAAAATAGGATGCTGTTGTGTCACAGTCAGTAGAAACTGTACCAGTAAACCCCTCTTATGTAACCTAGGCACTCCCCCTCTCTTTCGCTCTCTGCAACCAGCCCAATGTTTTTCTCTTGTTCTTTCTAGTCGTAATAGGCTTGGGATGACTGGGGGTTTGCTTTGGGCTGTCAATCTGTTGCTCTCTGATAAAGCACTGATAGAACTGCTTTTCAGGAATTCCCAGAACGAGAGAGCAGAGTCATTAGAATGAACAGAGATTAGGCTAACGAAAGTTGTAGCCTGCTACCAGGTACACTTGAGACTAGTAGCCTACTGTAGTTAGCACATCTAACATGTAAGAGTACTATACATGCCTAGAGAGTGAGAGAATGACTAAAAGGGCCTTGAAAAAGTGAGAGTAGAGGAAATCGATGCAGGTTGGGCTCCAAAGGTTAACTGGCAAACAGGAAGTGGCCACTGGCAGCCTGTTTCCTGTTATATTCCAAGAGTTCATCAGTAGCTTCCTAGTGACACTGGAGCATGGTGACACTTCTTCAGGGGGGAAATTATGACAGGACACAGGAGGTGGTAATATACAGTGATGACAAAATTACTATTTTTTGTTGTTTAACTGTAGATAGATATTTGATGGATGTATTTGCTCTTTGTTTTGGTTGTCTTTCAGATCATTTTGTGCCCAATAGAAATGAATGTTAAATAATGTAGTGTGTCATTTTGGAGTCACTTTTATTGTAAATAAGAATAGAACATATTTCTGAACACTTCTACATTAATGTGGATGCGAGCATGATTACGGAAAATCCTGAATGAATTGTGAATAATGTTGAGAGAGAAAGTTAGACGCACAAATTTAATACCCCCCAATAACGCTAACCTCTCCTGTTATTGTAATGTTGACAGGGTAGTACATCTTCGGGGTATGATATTTGCACGTCTAACTTTCTCTCTCAACATTATTCACAATTCATTCAGGATTGTCCGTAATCATGCTAGCCTCCAAATTTCATCCAATTTCTAAACGGTTCCCCCGATATGTATTAAAATAGCCTCAGTTTGCACTTTAACCTCAGTGTCATTGTATCATTTCAAATCCAGTGCTGGAGTACATAACCAAACAGCAAAAAATGTATTACTGTCAAAGGTTTGAGTTCATTGTATTATTATCTTATGAAAATGAATATTTCAGTGCAGAATTTGATTGCAAAACAACCACACCAGTATAACGGATCTGTTAGGCCTTAAGGCCTACAATGGTACTATAACAAAAGGGTGTTGCCCTGCTGGGAACTTATCAAGGACACTGAACCTCGGGGTTTTCCAGAAATTGCTGATGTAGGCTAATAATTGTTGGTTCCCTTTTCATAATATCCTACATACATGGTAACGTGCACTGTCTCTCTCTGACACCCACGCTTGCGCTCGCGAATGTACACACAAAACACACACACTGGAAAAACCCTTTTGACTACTGAATTGCCCCAATGTCCCACATGTCTTAATATTGGTCACAATCCTTGCAACTGCAAGTCATTTCAATATCCTTGTCAACATAAGTGAGAAATGAATTCATTTAAATTGTCAGTAGTTTGAGCGAGAAAGCAAGCGAGAGCAAGCGAGAGCGAGCTCTGGAACTAGAGTGCCCACATCCTGACGAGGCTTTTGAAGTCCCATTCGTATGAAACCCAGTGCATCATAGATATAGAATTGAATACGCCATATTTAGACAAGCAACAAGAAAGCAGTAAAGGTCTTATTCCCCAGAATGGCACCGTGTCTGACAGTGCCCTTCAAGCCTGGAAGCAGTGGACCACCACCATGATCACACGAGCTGAATGTGAAGTATTGGACCATGGCCTACTATGGAAGAAGAAGTGGAGCTAAGAAGAGGGGTTGTTTTAGTCTGTCATTCTGCTCGTTCTTTCCTCCCTGGCACTTCATTGATAAATCAGACTGATCAGTGCTAAATCAGACTGATCAGTGCTAAATCAGACCGATCAGTGCTAAATCAGACCAAGTGCGGACATCAAGGACTAGAGTTATGCATCCCTGCTTGGTGGAACTAATGTCAAAGAGTTTCTGACTCATAACTCATAAATAACATCCATAGAAATGACATAAGATTCAAACAAGTTGAGCACATGAATTCAGGTCGCTACCCACTTCTCCATCTAGTCTGTACTGCATCTTGAACTTATCAGCCAGCTGTTTTTCCAGATAATAATTTACTGATGTGATTATTCAGTGGGGTGATACAATACTTAAACATAGAAAACAAAGTGTGTTGTGTGCTGCCTGAGGGTTCACCAAGAATTCATTGAGAAACAGTGGCTTATGCAATTTCTCAAAATAGGCTAGCTAATGCTCAGAAACAAAAGTCAATTGAAAGCCTTCCAGCAACTCGCATCATACCTCAACCTCCTCAGAACAGTAGCTTCAAACAAGCAGGAAATAAAAAGAGCCACAAGATATTTAAAACAGGTCGTGGGTTTGGTTCTTCTTTTAATTCACCTGCTTTTGTTGAGCACCAGCCAGGAAAGGCTTGAATATATATTTCCACACGATTATAAACCTCTAAACGCAAGCTACTGAGGAATGAGTCATCTCAATGAATGTTTGAGGAAAGGAGAGATTCCCTACCTTACGTAGGTTAAATCCCCATACCAGTCAAATATAGCAGTTACTTATAGCTCACTGTGTATGTGTGTGTGAATTACAGAGTAGCCTTGCCTCCAACGGATTGAGAAGAGTTATTTCTGAGCCAGTGGAGTGACAACACTCAACCCGCGCCCCCACATCTCTCCAGGTGTGAGCTTGTGATAAGAACACCCCAAACGGACAAGGAGAGCTCTGTTCAGGCTTGGCAGCTAGAAATCCTGCCCCCGAACTGGCAGACTGGCCCTCTCACTCTTCCTATACAGCAGGTTCTCAAACTCCTGACATGTTTGAGAATGTGTGAAATTGTGTGTGTGAAGAGGGGCTACACTCATCATTTCACATGTCAACATTCCTGCATGGATTTGTCAATATTACCCTCAAAAGTACTGATTTTTACTTTGTGTTATGCAATAGCTGGGGCAACATTTTGACATTACAAAATTGTGGAGATCTAAAAAAAAAAAAAAAACTAAAAAAAACTCCCAGATAATTTCAAATACTCACCACAGCACTCACAAAATGTATTTTAAATACAGCAGAAATGTACAGTGCTAACAGCTGTTACAAATACTTGTATCTTGCAACTTAATGCAAAACATTATTTCTCAAAATATGCTTGCCAGATGATTTACCTGTCTAAACAATGCTTAAGATAAAGTTGTTAGGGATGAATGCTGCCAAGAGGCAGTGCCTTTGTGCTTGTCAGAATGCTGCTGCCATAGCTGGCCTTCAACCAGAGCCACAGCTAGTGACAGAGGAGGTATTCAGGGTTGCTCTTCCCAGCGAGATGATGCTGGAAGTCAGCGACGGGGAGAGAGATGCCTGGTAGCTGGTACAACCACGCCCACAAACTCAGGGGCATCACCACAATACCACCCTAAAATGGAGGCCCGGACAGCCCACAATGCTCCTTTTGTGTGCACGGGGCAAGCACGTGATGATGTTAAGAGGGGAAATACATTCACACACACACACAGTGAACAGAGTGAGGCCCAGAGGGGAGTACTGTACCACAATGGTCATTTCACAAGCTCACCACAATAAATAGCATTATCCAAAGCGTTGACAGTGGGAAAAGTACATTATCACACACTGTTTACCAAATACCACAACTCTGACT
Organism: Oncorhynchus gorbuscha; assembly: GCF_021184085.1. Lineage (NCBI taxonomy): Eukaryota > Metazoa > Chordata > Actinopteri > Salmoniformes > Salmonidae > Oncorhynchus > Oncorhynchus gorbuscha. The sequence continues at coordinate 17,618,609 of NC_060191.1, forward strand.
TAACAGAGCTGCCTGGAGCAAAATGTAGGCCTAGAAGAGCGATAGTGGAGCCTTCCATTAGTGTGAACTTAACTTGAAGGGTATGATGATTAAATACTGTAGGGTGGTGGGGGGACAAATCCTTCTCTGTCCAATCAGCATGTTGTTATGAAGGTGATCTTGGCCCATTAGACCACTGAAGAGAAGGCATGACCTACACCAGTGTATTTGGAAGTTATCAGGATTCGACAAGCTATGCTTCTCCTTCTCGGAGTAAGTACTTCTTAACTAAAACTAGCACTAGAGGGTAGACTAAAATTTGTGTGAGATCATCGGATTTACGAGTAAGTGACATCTCATGGGCCAGTGCCAGTCCACAGTCCAGGGGTTGGGAAACACTTATTGACACCTCTCTTGATGACACATGACACATGATGTCTTGCAACACAGACTGGCAGAACTTAAGGATCAGGGAGCAAGAGTGTCTTCGATGTGGATAACTTCCAGAGTTGATCCTTGATAATGCTTTGATCAATCTAAATGCCATCCACAATTCAATTCAGGAAACTTGATAAATGACTAACCTTTCCCACTGTAGTTGCATGTAAGTGGGGAAGGTTTGTCATTTAAGTGGGAAAGGTTAGTCATTTCACTTACTACAAAAAAGTATGACTAGGCCTACTTGGTCTCAATTCTCAACCTCAAACAAAATGTATTCCTCTGCTAGTCACTCTCCTCCTACTCATTTTCCTAGGCCATAAACTAAAAGGGTTTGAGAACAAAACCAACACAGAGATCCTCTCAGGCTGCATGGTCCCCTGACCACATCAAAACGCAACATTGTCCAGGGTGTCTGAATTCACCCTGGTAATACCTCAGGGCAAGGAAGACACACCACTCTAAAGACCACAGAAGATTCTAATAACAGTTCTAGTTGGTTAACCCAAAGTCATAGAGCCAAACAGATTCCGAGGTCTCGGTGGCCCTAACACCAGGGTTCATGCCACAAGCGCTGTTAATTCCCCTCCAGCAGCATCCATCGAGCCATGTGGCTGGCACTGTCTCTGACTATCAGTACTCCTGAAAGCAACACATCTGCCACGCTGATCCTCAACACTGGAGCTCCCCAGGGGAGCGTGCTCAGTCCCCTCCTGTACTCCAACACCAATACCATCATTAAGTTTGCAGACGACATAACAGAGGTAGGCCTGATCACCGACAACGACGATACAGCCAATAGGGAGGAGGTCAGAGACCTGGCCGGGTGGTGCCAGAATAACAACCTATCCCTCAACGTAACCAATACTAAGGAGATGATTTTGGACAACAGGAAAAGGAGCACCAAGCACACCCCCATTCTCATCGATGGGGCTGTAGTGGAGCAGGTCTAGAGCTTCAAGTTCTTGGTGTCCACATCAACAACAAACTAGAATGGTCCAAACACACCAAGACAGTCGTGAAGAGGGCACGACAAAACCTATTCCCCCTCAGGAAACTAAAAATATTTGGCATGGGTCCTGAGATCCTCAAAAGGTTCAACAGCTGCAACATCGAGAGCATCCTGACCGGTTGTATCACTGCCTGGTATGGCAAGTGCTCGGCCTCCGACCGCAAAGCACTTCAGAGGGTAGTGCGTACGGCCCAGTACATCACTGGGGCAAAGCTGCCTGCCTGCCATCCAGGACCTCTACACCAGGCGATGCCAGAGGAAGGCCCTAAAAATTGTCATAGACTGTTCTCTCTACTACCGCATGGCAAATGGTACCGGAGTGCCAAGTCTAGGACAAAAAGGCTTCTCAACAGTGTTTACCCCCAAGCCATAAGACTCCTGAACAGGTAACCAAATGGTTAACCGGACTATTTGCATTGTGTTCCCACCCAACCCCTCTTTTACGCTGCTGCTACTCTGTTTATCTTATATGCATAGTCACTTTAACTATACGTTCATGTACATACTACCTCAATTGGCCCGACCAACCAGTGCTCCCGCACATTGCCTAACCAGGCTATCTGCATTGTGTCCCACCACCTGCCAACCCCTCTCTTTACGCTACTGCTACTCTCTGTTAATCATATATGCAAAGTCACTTTAACAATACCTACATGTACATACTACCTCAATAAGCCTGACTAACCAGTGTCTGTATATAGCCTTGCTACTCATATTTTCAAATGTCTTTTCACTGTTGTTTTATTTATTTTACTTACCTACACACACCTTTTTTTCTTACTATTGGTTAGAGCCTGAAAGTAAGCATTTCACTGTAAGGTCTATGCCTGTTGTATTCGGGACACGTGACATATAAACTTTGATTTGATTATTTCAAACAACGCTTCTATTTAAAGCCTGCTCAGAGTCGGTTCTGCCTCTAATAAAGAGACCTGCTTCAGACAGCTTCAGCAGCTCTCGTCTTCTCTCTCGGTTGTTGCTGAAGTATTAGAATTCAAATTCAAACGTCTCCAGGTATTGGTGTGATAACTGACTAGCACTTCAACAAACAGCAGCTTCTCAGGATTTCTGGAAAACTGTCTCCCGTGGGCCACGTCAACATTTTAAGGATTAGCCTATTGCCAAACAAAAACATGGGAAAAGCCGACAGACCTAACTGTTGAAATGGGAGAGAAATGACAGACACTTGAAGGAGATTAAGATATCTAAAGTTATAAATATCCAAGACTCCCTACTGTGAGAGGCTGAGAGCATCATGAAAGGCACTTCAGTCAATGCTGGCTTAAGTTTACAATATGATGCACCAACCAACTGTCTCATTATCTCGATTTTGTATAGTATCCATGAAAATAAAGTGTCTGTAATTTTTTTTAGACGCTAGAACCAAGATGTATCCATCCACATTTAGCAGTAGGTAGGGTACTAGACAATGCTAGAGATTTTGGTGTGGGCAATTGCCAGTAACTGTGAGATAGGTCTTGGAAGACCTCTTTTCCTTGTTGTGATATGCACTGGGCTTTTACCTAACCCCTATGGTAATGTGGCTAAAGTGTTTATGCTAGTTTAGTGGATAGAAGGAGGGACAGACTGTGCCTTTAGCTGGCAGAGATGGAGTTTGGAAAGAGAAAGGAGGAATGAACTACAGGCTGTAGCAAGAGAACTGGATCTCTGTGTGTACGACAGGGGGGATAGGTGCAAAGTGTGTGCGTATTTGTGTAGGTGACACACTGACGGTTGCCATATCCAGCTAGGGCTGACAGAAAGTATGAGCAGAGGAAGAGAGTATTGAAGGGACAGATGACAGGGCAGTGGCAGAGAGCATGATAGACAGAAAGAGAAAAGGAGAGGAAGGAAGTGTAGAGAGGTTTATTTTGAGGCGTCGCCAGGTTTGATTTAGCAAGCACAAGTCGGATGATCATTACATTACAGTGGACAATATACTCCCTGACGTTGAATGAGGTGGACTATAAAAGTGGCTGGCTGGTGCAGTGTTTGCTTTGTGTTTGAGGCTGTGTGAGTATGTGCATATAACTGATATTCATGCATTTCCCTACTAAAACATAATTTATCCTCTTTGTGTTGCATAACGCAGCATACAGTAGTCCAACATATTACACACAGTATGAGTCTTAAGTGATGCTCTGTTTTGAAAACAGTCATTTGTACTGCGTTAGCCATACAGGATGCAAGTGAAAAGAGGAGACATCCATCGCAAATGGTTACATAATCTTGACATTGGCCGTTTGCCAATGGAGCTGAAGGCTATAGAGCTGTTCTCAGAGCTAATCAGAGTGTATGCGAGTGCAGACGACCCAACAGTTGCAATACAGGGCTAAGCATTGTGAACCAGGCCCTAAAGCACAGTGTATAATGCTGCTGTTACAGCAGTACAAAGGAGAGATTCTTGAACAGGTGACAGACTGGCTGACTGTTACTAAGTTTGTTTCTTCAACAACATCAGGTTTGCTTTTAGGAGTGACCCTGTATGAGAGGCTGCACCTGGACTCCACCAGAAGTAGACCCAACCTGCATCATCCCACAAACCTACTCACTTCATATTGTCCCAACACTACCCCCACTTCCGAATCTGATATTCAGTAGTTGGATGACATGCCACTTCCTCAGATTGTATTATTTCTTTCTGGCAGCTGCCTAAAGCACTTTCAACACGCAAATGTAAGACCTCGTTCCTCTTTCCTCAGAAAGCCATTTCTTAAAGATATCCATAAAAAGTGTCATTTAAAGTTTGCCACAAGCCACCTGGGAGACACACCAAACATGTGGAAGAAGGTGCTCTGGTCAGATGAAACTAAAATTGAACTTTTTGGCAACAATGCAAAACGTTATGTTTGGCATAAAAGCAACACAGCACATCACCCTGAACACACCATCCCCACTGTCAAACATGGTGGTGGCAGCATCATGGTTTGGGCCTGCTTTTCTTCAGCAGGGACAGGGATGATGGTTAAAATTGATGGGAAGATGGATGGAGCCAAATACAGGACCATTCTGGAAGAGAACCTGATGGAGTTTGCAAAAGACCTGAGACTGGGACGGAGATTTGTCTTCCAACAAGACAATGATCCAAAACATAAAGCAAAATCTACAATGGAATAGTTCTAAAATAAACATATCCAGGTGTTAGAATGGCCAAGTCAAAGTCTAGACCTGAATCCAATCGAGAATCTGTGGAAAGAACTGAAAACTGCTGTTCACAAATGCTCTCCATCCAACCTCACTGAGCTCGAGCTGTTTTGCAAGGAGGAATGGGAAAAAATTTCAGTCTCTCGATGTGCAAAACTGATAGAGACATACCCCAAGCGACTTACAGCTGTAATCGCAGCAAAAGGTGGCGCTACAAAGTATTAACTTAAGGGGGCTGTATAATTTTGCACATCCATGTTTTCAGTTTTTGATTTGTTAAAAAAAGTTTGAAATATCCAATAAATGTTGTTCCACTTCATGATTGTGTCCCACCTTGTTGTTGATTCTTCACAAAAAAATACAGTTTTATATCTTTATGTTTGAAGCCTGAAATGTGGCAAAAGGTCACAAAGTTCAAGTGGGCCGAATACTTTTGCAAGGCACTGTATGTAAATCAAAATCAATCAAATCAAGCTCAGTTACCTTAGCTTTCTTGGGAACAGGAACAATGGTGGCCCTCTTGAAGCATGTGGGAACAACAGACTGGGATAGGGATTGATTGAATATGTCCGTAAACACACCAGCCAGCTGGTCTGCACATGCTCTGAGGACGCGGCTGGGGTTGCCGTCTGGGCCTGCAGCCTTGCGAGGGTTAAAACGTTTAAATGTTTTACTCACCTCGGCTGCCGTGAAGGAGAGTCTGCATGTTTTGGTTGCGGGCCGTGTCAGTGGAACTGTATTGTCCTCAAAGCAGGCAAAAAAGTTATTTAGTCTGCCTGGTAGCAAGGCATCCTGGTCCGTGACTGGGCTGGTTTTCTTTTTGTAATCTGTGATTGACTGTAGACCCTGCCACATACCTCGTGTCTGAGCCGTTGAATTGTCTGAGCCGTCGTCGATGCACTGATTGATGAAGCAGGTGACTGAGGTGGTATACTCCTCAATGCTATTGGATGAATCCCGAAACATATTCCAGTCTGTGCTAGCAAAACAGTCCTGTTGTGTAGCATCCGCGTCATCTGACCACTTCCGTATTGAGCGAGTCACTGGTACTTCCTGCTTTAGTTTTTGCTTGTAAGCAGGAATCAGGAGGATATAATTATGGTCAAATTTTCCAAATGGAGGGCGAGGGAGAATCTGTGTGACACTGGGTCATAAAGCAAGGGTCAGTGGTTTGATAAACTTGGTGAGGAATGATGCCAAATTTCACTATTGAGAAGAAATGGAATATGACTGCTGGCTGGTACGATGACATCATACTGACACCCTCCCTGTATTAGCCAACTGAACATGTCTCAAGACAAACCCTGGTTCCTCCTTCTAAACATTCCGTTTCCACTTCATTGTTATGACATTCGACATGGACCATTATATTTTGCATTAACTTACAGGCTTTTATGTAAATGTAGCACTAATGTGAAAGGTTTAGCAGAAACATACGCAATCCCTCATGCACAAAGCATAGCCTACCTCTGCAATGAGATATGATGTGAATGGGAACTGGGAGTCCTGGGAGGTAGTGTAAACACTAAAGGTGGAATGCTGAGGAGAGTAGGTAAGAAGTGAGGCACAGACTGTTGAAGACTAGGCTCTAACACTTCATGATCAGACTATACTTTGAGAATTCAGATTCTATTCAGAAATTGAAAAATCATAATTCAAAGTAAAAAGCAACCTTCAATTCTGGAATTTGAATTTCTTGACTGAATTTAAATGTAATTGACCCCCAACCCTAGTGAAAGTTATAAACACTAACAATGTGTTGCTTTGAGGTGCCTTTCTTCAAGAAACATTCCCCAGCTGTAACAAACCCCTAACAAGAGGTGACAGGTCCCAGGTGTGATCACAATCTCAGGTATCATGCAGACAGACTACTGTCTACTGACATGAGGAGGAGGAGTCTGAAAGAACACTGGAGAGCCATGGAGAGGTATATTTAGCAAAAGCTGATAGGTAGGCCTAAATGAGGACTGAGAGTACACTCCGGAAACTATGTCCCAAATTCTACTCCTGGGCTACATTGAGTGCTTTAGATGCATGGGGGTTTTGAGAAAGTTGTCACTATGCCTTATGGGTTTTGTGACGATGAATGGAAACATAGTCAGTAGACTTTTAGTTGTGTCACAAAAAGACTTCCCCAAAGAAACACACATTATCCTGCATGACCTTGTTCATAAATGTATGGGTAAACTTTTGTGTTACAAAGTCGTTAGAGGCTATTCATTATGAAGATCCCAAACTAGGTAGAGGAATTCAGATGGTACTGTACCAAATGAGTTTTGCTAAATCAATGCTGATTAATTAGTTGGCGTATGGTTAATCTAACCTTACACTAGTGGAAAATAGGTGACAAAGATATGGAACAATCAACAATGCAAGCCTCCGTTGTCTATGCAGAGTTGCAGCTAAGTAGGTCAGCCAGCAGCAAATAGCGGTTGCAATATTACTAATTTCATGTCAAGTAGGCTCAGTTCCTCTACTACTTAGCTAATAGCTAATCTCCATTTTAGAAATTAGTGTAAAGAAACATATCATCTGAACCATCTGTCCAAACCTGTGCCCACAACATCTAGATACATTTAGATAGGGTGCTTCTCTATGCCAGCTCAGTACACCACAACAAAGTAGGCCCACACATCTACAGCTTATTTTCCCCTACATGAAAATCTAAGTGTGTCAAGTTGAAATCGTATTTATTATATTTTGTCTGGAATTGAGTAATCTGTAAGGAATGAAAGGGCAAGAATAGATGGTGAGGATTACTGACAGCATGTCGAAATTGAGCTCAGGGGCGGCAGGTAGCCTAGTGGTAAGAGCGTTGGGCCAGTAACCGAAAGGTTGCTAGATTGAATCCCTGAACTGACAAGGTAAAAGTCTGTCGTTCTGCCCCTGAACACTGTTCCTAGGCAGTCATTGTAAATAAGAATTTGTTCTTAACTGACTTGCCTAGTTAAATGAAGGTTAAATAAAATACAAATATGACATGTGCAAATTGTTATTTTAACAACAGGGGTTTGTAACACAGCAATGTTTAAACATCAGGAACAGATAGTGAGACCATGCCATGAGACCGACACTATACACTGAGTGTACAAAACATTCCATGACTTAGACTGACCAGGTTAAAGCTATGATGTCACTTGTTAAATCCACTTCAATCAATGTAGATGAAGGGGAGCAGACAGATTAAAGAATAATTTTTAAGCCTTGAGACATGGACATCATGTTCCTTGTTCAAATACACCATACTTAATTGGGTTCTAGAATCATAAAGCAACTGTTGATTTTTTTGTTGTTGATACTGTCTGTGTGTACCACTTGAATAAAGACGAAAAAATGTACTATTTTTGTCAACTCCGTAAAACAAATTCCATCAGAATGCCTGAAGATCTGATAGAATGGTTGAATAGGGTATTTTCAAATGAATCATTTACTATATTTTACAAATGTATTTATATATAGTTTCTAAATGTTTCAAAAAGTTAAGATCAACAAGTATGCCTGTCTTGAGTATCTGTTGTCAACTCCGTCAATGATTGAAGTCAATATTTTTCCTGGTCAATATTCTGAATAAATATTGCTCGAACCTTGAGGGGCCCACGAAACTGCGCTACGCAACTGGTATTCCCAAATAATCGTGGAATATGAGGCGTCTGCAGGATTTATGTATGCTGAATACTCAAGCAGAAACACGATAAATGCACATAATGCATTTTCATAATCCACAAAGTACCATGAATGGACAACACAGTATATGAGATGGCAAATGTAGAAAATGCGTTCCAATGCAAAACGTGATGCACGCGCAGTACAACGTGAAATTGATTAATGTCCGCACTAGCGGACATATTTTAACATTTTGGACTAGGGGCAGGGAGCACCAGGCGATGTAGTATAACTACCAACCTTTAATTGCTTTAAAATCCATATACCATATACATTTGGGTCAATGCTTGGTACCACTCATTGGATCACGACAATAGCCTAACGTTACACCCAGAAATAGCCTGACGTTACACACTAACGTTACTGTTGTATCGCTTCGCACATTAGCCGGTTAGCGCAGCACTACGACCACAGATACGTTGGTATAATGGCTAACAACTATTATTGTGGGTTTCGAATAAAACAAATCGGGAGGGGATTTGGGTTTGAGTTGTCACCGCTGGCGCACCATACCTGAATTGTGTGCCATTAATCTAAAGCAGTTGCAAGCATTAGCTAGCTAACGTTACTTAGCCTCCTAGCTAGCTAACAAAATATTGTGGGGACACTACCACTATTTAACTGGCAATCTATTTACCTTGTAATCCTTGCTGGCTGTTCCGATTGCTCACTTTGGATATCATCCTGCTTAGGTAATATTTAGACATTTAGCGTCCATGTTGGAGGTCGTGTGTACCATGGAGTCGGTTTCTAATTAGAGCCAGTGTAGATGTCTGTCGTATCAGTCCGCTTCTTGCTGGCTGGTCGGGAGGTTAGCTGCAAACAGCTCCTGCGGTCGAGATGGGAAACTAAAACACTGTCGTACTTCCAGTGCCACAGACCGAAAGAGCTCTCAGAACACAGACACTTGCGCTACTATTTCAATAATACATACAAACTAGTTATTAATTTGTGAAACTCCCTGCAGCCTATTGTTATGCATTTAAAAACATGTTTGCTGTGGTAATATTATAAAACTAGAGGAAAGGAAATTGCGTGAGTACAAACAATTTGGTGGACACCCGCGTGCATGCAGCTGTCACTGTACTGGAGACCAGTGAATCTGTTATGACAACGCAGATAATAATACAATATAAAACCAGCCTTTGACAGGATTTTTTAAATGCTTTATTTTTTTGTAAAATAATGTGAAAAGGTATAAATATTTTCTTGTTAGGTTTAAGATGCAGTGGTTTAGGAACATTATTTACAACATCGATGGGTTCCCTGGATATTACAAGTTTATTTTAAACTTTTAAATGTAATTACATATGGTTTTGACCCTAAACATGAAGCAAAAACGTTAACTACAACCGTAGAAATCACTGAACAATAACACAGCAATTAATATGGCCATCTGACTGATCCCTATCACACATAGCTTCACTGTTCAACAGCAACCCCTACTGGCAATGTTATTGCCGTGCATGGTCTTCAACTACAACGTTACTGCATAACACAGATGCTGAGAGATCAATGAAGTTGTTAGCGCAGCCTCCTTGTAGTCTTAAAAATCGGAAATTAAGCCTCAGGTTCGTTCAGCCGTTCCTATGGAGGAAATGAATGTGGTTTGGGGATAAACGCCGAAAATAAGGTCCGAGGTTAACACATGCTTTGATGATTTTCTATGTTTCGTTCAATGAGATATGTCTATGAACACAACCTTTATGAATTATGAAGCCTATTTTGATTACATAAATGCTTCAAAATGTACAAAAAAAATAACTTGGTGATAGATGATCTCATAGAACAAAACATAAAATCTCCCAAGCCTGTGTTCTCCACACAGACCTGATGTGTTTATCAAAACAAACCACAAAATAATTTCTCCATAGCCTAGCTCTGTTAGTGCCTACAAAACGACCACATTATTATTGCTTTCTAAAGGCATGACAGCTAAAGCATCAAATTGCAGCTGTGAAGAATTGCCAAGATGTGAGACAAATTCACTTGGTATAACTAAATAATGCAGAGGGGGAAACCATGATCAATTATTGCTCCTTTTCGCAGCAAAAAAAACTGCAGTGTACATAATCAAACTTTTGGATACACATGATAATTTTGGCCTCTCGAGTGGCACAGCGGTCTAAGGCACTACATCACAGTGCTTGAGGCGTCACTACAGACCCTGGTTTGATTCCAGGCTGTATCATAACCGGCCGTGATGGGAGTCCCTTAGGGCGGCACACAATTGGCCCAGCGTCGTTAGGGTTTGGCCAGGTTAGGCCGTCATTGTAAATGAGAATTTGTTCTTAACTGACATGCCTATTAAAAAAAAAAATTTTTTTTTATTTTTTTATTTAAATATAATAATAACCTGAAGAAAAGTGACTTATATTTCTCTGAGGCATTGCGTAATATTGTCACAGATTCGAAATCAAACAACTGGTAGAGCAAACATGCTTCACCCTGGACTAATCAAGCAGGACTATCAATGGCGGGCATGCTCTTGGATTTTCAAATGACAATGTGCAGAATAACAGTAAAATGACTTTCTCTGCATTTCATGTCTGTTCTCACACCAGGTGAAGATGGAGATCATATAATCATCACACCTCTCGAGTCAACTGCCAGCGCTGACACTGAAATTAACTGGTACTTCCTCAGAATACCCTTCAGACCAAATCCAAAATATACCACCCACACTTACATGATTCCTCCTAAACAGACAAGACATTTCATCCACTCTTCAGTCCAATTTTAAAAAGCCTCAATAAAATCTCCATTGTATAGCCTATCAATTCAAATATCACTTCAAAATAATATTTTCAGTTTTGGTTAGGAATGGTCCACGTTGCAGTACTAAACAAAATCAGAAAATACAGGAAACATGCCACAGAAAATAGGGAACACAGGACTAAGCAATGCGGAAACACTTTCAAATATGATTTTCACGCTAACTTTATTTTTATACCTCCCCTCATTAATGGCTAAATTGGAAATGCATTATTATGGCTCTTCAAAACGACTTGTGGGCTTGCCAATACCACCAGCCTAGTAAGAAGCAAGATATACACCAAGGCACAACATTGGCTCACAGTGGTAAAAGGGACTTTGCAAACGCACACTATTACTGTTGGATAGGAGGCCGTAGTGAATAGGTTTTTCCATAGGTTTGATACTCAAACCACTTCAACCACCACTCCCTGTCAAAACAGATTTGCATTTGGCTCATATGATCAGTGTAAAAGCAATATGGTAGAAATAAAGCACACCGGTAATTAGAGGTACTTCAATATCTGTCAATAAGGGGGTTAAACTCTATGTTAGCACAACGTCAGAACAGCACTACTTCATTTTAGGATGGATGTTACCACCAATCTATGATGTAACAGTTGCATACAGCTTTCTATATCCAAGTAGCAAAGCTTGTGTTTTATTAAGTCTGTCAAACATGGCCTCTTTCAGTCCACACTGGAAAGAAGGGCTGATTTCCATAATCTTTGTCATTATGAAAGTTAAATGATATTATCTCAAGCGCTCTAACTTCCTGTTGCTGCCACACAATGTCAAATTTACAGTAGTCTTTAGACACCAATATCAAATTGTCACCAAAGCAAAATGACAATTTAAAAACGCAAAAAAATATTTGACAAAAAATGTATTTTCGCTACAATAGTATGATGCAAATGTACTATCTGAAAATTTGTATTTGACAACTCCCAGACAGTCACAAGACATGCACAAGAACATTTTGCATAGCAAATGGACTACATTGTTCAGAATATGTTGCTTTTCAAATCATGCAACCGGTTTCAGGGTGTTGCGGAACCAAACGGCTTCTCTTCTTAAATATATTCAGTTATTTATACATTTATATACAAAGACCACCTTTAATTAAAAAATAAAACTTCATAGTAATAACTACTTTGTTACATAAAAATATGTTACTATAATCTGGCTATGGCCCTTGCTGTGGCAAGACAGGTGCAGTAGGTGGGAGGGGTTAGAGGTGTCAATCACAGTGGCTAGGATTACCTGACTAAAACGGACACTAAAGCTCCAAGGCCTTAGGATAGTAGTAACAGTTACAATACATACTATGGCAAAAATGTTGCTATGCATTCACATGGTTTTGGCCTTGTCGTTTCCCAATTATTCAATGATAAAACATACAACTAATGTCATTGAAATGTATTGAGGGCTTTTGTCCCCCTTTCTTTTTCATGTCAACAATGCCAATTCTCTTGATGGAAGGCAGACACTTTGTGAATAGTACACATTTAAAAACAAACAGTCCCTAGTTGCTTCAAAGGGAATGTGTAGAAGAGGGTAGGTCTAAGATCTAAGGGGGAGCTAGCAGGATAGCAGGCACACAGAGGTGGTACATAGCAAAAGGCTGGCAGAATGGCAACAGCTGCCATGTTGGGACATATATAAAAAAAATACATATACAAATGTTTGTCACATACACCAGATAGGTGCAGTGAAATATGTTATTTTATGTGTTGTTTTTAATAGACAGGATAATGGACTCTAAGGACTACTTGATTCAATAGGAGGACAATATCCTTACACGATCGATTTAGTTATTTTTTAGATTCGGAACGATCAAGATGATTCGAGTTAACAGACGTCAAATGAGAAAGGTCAATTTAGCTGGGTCTAGAACACAGACAGTGATAATCTTACAGACGAATATGCTGTCCAGACACTAAAATGGCCCCGTAAGTGCCAACTTGTCCCAAGGGACTGAGAAAGTCACCTCTCCAAAAACACACTTTCTTCTCTTTGTCCGTTGAAACACTGAACTCCATCTGAACAATAGCTAGCAAGGTCCGCCATTGAATTACCTTCACCAAACTTAAATAAAACAGAAACACTTAATGACATGTCAATTGGCCACTATTGGTTGAACAGTCTCTGGTTGGGTTGATGTAATCCAGAAAATACCCCAGATCTACTGTATGTTCTTGCAGTAGAATGATGGCAAACATAGCTGATATTCCAGCCTCCCCATACTGGCGTTGGAATGATGGAACACCGACAGACAAAGCCAAAATACCAGTCGGAAAAGTCCTGTCTTATAGAATGCATATTGTATGGTTTTCAAGGCGGCATTTTCAAGTGTAACTGACCTCATGCGTGATCCCTGCATTTATGCATTATCCGAAGTGCATTTGTTTACATGCAGATAAGACTCGTACAAGCTAATGCCGATATTTTCTTTTTTTCTCTTAAGCATCATAAGTGCGTTTTCGATAAATGCCTGGATGTAGCAGAAAGAACCTTTAACAAACTTGCTCCACCACTGACATGTCAGTCCTGTCCTCAAACCTTCCCCACCACCACATCACCTCACAAAAAGCATGTGGAGACGTCCCCACTAGACCAGGTGCCTCCAACTCTGGTCCTGGAGAGCATGTAGAATTCTATTCAAGCCCAGGACTAACACACACGATTCAAATAATCAAGGTACAGATTGAAGACTGCGATTAGCTGATTATTTGACAGGTATATTAGTACTATGGTGGATCAAAAGCCTGCTCCCCAGTTTCTCTCCAGGACCAGTCAGAGAACCCTGCACTAGACTGTCCAAAACCTCCCACCTGACCTCGTATTCGCAGATCCTGTGGTTGGGTCAATCGCCAAGGAGGGGGAAGCAAAGCAGGGCTCAACCCCACCTGTTCTGCTTCAGCCCGGGGTTGTTCCAAGCCCCTTCCCTCCACACTCCTCAGTATCCACTCCAGGCCAGGGGGTGGGGGGTTACTTGAGGCGGTCGGAGCGGAAGGAGTCTTCCACGGCGGGGTCGGTCAGCATGAGGTCCCCATCCAGCATGCCCAGCCCTTCAAGGGCCAGAGGGTCCATCCTGAGGGGGTCGTCCAGGGCAAAGGAGTCCATCTCAAACCCTGGCACGTGGGACAGTGCGCTGGCGATCTCCTTGGAGAGGCCCAACGAATTGTCTCCTGGTGAAGAAAGAAAAGAGGGCTAGTAATACATAATAATAAATGTTCCATTGAGCAGACGCTTTTATCCAAAGGGACTTACAGTCATGTGCGCATACATTTTTGAATGGGTGGCCCAAGCAGGAACCAAATCCACAACCCTTGACATTGAAAGTGCCATACTCTACCCACTGAGCCACTCAGGATTAGATTAGTTAGTTGTAGGAAAGCATTCCTCTCCTACAAGGGAGAAATAGCCGAAGTGGTAGCCCATATCTCACCTGTGAGGATGATGTTAGGGACGTTGTGGCATCCCTCTCCCCCAAAGTTCTGGTTGTTAAGGTGCTGCCTATCCCCTGAATCGTGGAGCTCCAGGAAGCCATGGTTGGAGTGGTATGATTCCTCCTGGTCCTTTCCACCACTCCCACAGCCCAAGCCACCATGGTTGAATGACATGTCTCCTGGAGTCTCCATGTTGAACTGAGACGGGAACAAAACACCAAACGTAAACTCAGGCAAACAAATACAGTATAACAGAACTCAGCAATGAAAGCAGAGATGCAGTAGTCAATATAAATATGAGCCAGAGAGAAATAAAGTGTCTGCAGATATAGTATACCTGCTGGTTCTGTCTGGAGGCGATCTGCAGGCCCAGGTAGGGATCATTCAACAGAGAGTTTAACAGTAATGTGTCCTACAACACAAAACACAGGTACTTTAGTGTAAAGGCAGAACAACACGACATACCAAGTTATGTTGAGTAACATCACCTACAATATGTATTGTAGTAATGAAGTGGGGCTTCATTGATGCTACATCCTACAGGCCAATTTCACTGTGGTGCCAATGTCACAAACCCCCAGCACACAAAGATAGTCTGCTCTCTGGACTGCTATTAATAGAGCCATTCAACAACAGAGCCCGGGATCCATTTCACCTCACTTGGGCATGACATCAGCGTCCCCTCTCAATTTCCACCCAGCACATTCTACAGCGAAATAAACTTGTGCGCATGTTCAATGACGTCATCTGTCAGAAGGAAGTTGTGAAACAATCTCCAGTGGCTAGTTATGGAGCCGACTTGAGTGAGCATTGGAAATGTATTGAGAAACTATACAGGTCCAGGAAATGTGAAGCATCAAGAAGGAAATTATTGAGCCGAGGTTATAATAAGGCCTCCTGAATAGCCCAAGTTCTGTTTAATAAATACAGTACCAGTCAATTTATTTTTAGAACACCAACTCATTCATGTTTTTAAAAATATTTTAAACTATTTTCTGCATTGTAGACAGTGAACACAAAACTATGAAATAAGAAATCATGTAGTAACCAAAAAAAAAAGTGTTAAATGAAAATATATTTTATATTTGAGATTCTTCAAAGTAGCCACCCTTTGCCTTGATGACAGCTTTGTATTCTCTCAAACAGCTTCATGAGGTTTTCCTGGAATGGTTTTCCAACAGTCTGGAAGGAGTTCCCACATACAGTTGAAGTCGGAAGTTTACATAAACAAGTTTTATTGACTCCAACTTAAGTGTTTCAACCGCTCCACAAATTTCTTATTAACAAACTATAGTTTTGGCAAGTCTGTTAGGACATCTACTTTGTGCATGACAAGTCATTTTTCCAACAATTGTTTACAGACAGATTTCACGTATAATTCACTGTATCACAATTCCAGTGGGTCAGAAGTTGACTGTGCCTTTAAACAGCTTGGAAAATTCCAGAAAATTATGTAATGGCTTTAGAAGCGTCCGATAGGCTAATTGACATCATTTGAGTCAATTGGAGGTGTACCTGTGGATGTATTTCAAGGCCTACCTTCAAACTCAGTGCCTCTTTGCTTGACATCATGGGAAAAATACAAATAAATCAGCCAAGACCTCATAAAAATAATTGTAGACCTCCACAAGTCTGATTCATCCTTGGGAGCAATTTCCAAATGCCTGAAGGTACCACGTTCATCTATACAAACAATAATATGCAAGTATAAACAGCATGGGACCACGCAGCAGTCATACCGCTCAGGAAGGAGAGGCGTTCTGTCTCCTAGAAATGAACGTACTTTGGTACGAAATGTGCAAATCAATCCCAGAAAAACAGCAAAAGGACATTGTCAAGATGCTGGAGGAAACCGGTACAAAAGTATCTATATCCACAGTAAAACGAGCCCTATATCGACAAAACCTGAAAGGCTGCTCAGCAAGGAAGAAGCCACTGCTCCAAAACCGCCATAAAAATGCCAGACTATGGTTTGCAACTGCACATGGGGACAAAGATCGTACTTTTTGTTTAAATGTCTTCTGATGAAACAAAAATAGAACTGTTTGGCCATAATGACCATCGTTATGTTTGGAGGAAAAAGGGGGACGCTTGCAAGCCAAAGAACACCATCCCAACCGTAAAGCACGGGGGTGGCAGCATCATGTTGCGGGGGTGCTTTGTTGCAGGAGGGACTGGTGCACTTCACAAAATAGATGGCATCACGAGGTAGGAAAAGTATGTGGATATATTGAAACAACATCTCAAGACATCAGTAGAGGTCTACATCGCGGCAAGTGGTCACATGAGTTTTGCTCGTGCAACAGAATTTGGACAGCCATTGTTTTCCCCTCTCCTACTGTGAAGTTAAAGCTTGGTTGCAAATGGGTCTGCCAAATGGACAATGACCCCAAGCATACTTCCAAAGCTGTTGCAAAATGTCTTAAGGACAACAAAGTCAAGGTATTGGAGTGGCCATCAAAAATCCCTGACCTCAATCTTATAGAAAATGTGTGGGCAGAACTGAAAAGGCGTGTGCGAGCAAGGAGGCCTACAAACCAGACTCAGTTACACCAGCTGTCAGGAGGAATGGGCCAAAATTCACCCAACTTATTGTGGGAAGCTTGTGGAAGGCTACCCAAAATGTTTGACCCAAGTTAACTTTTTATGGCTGCAGGGGCAGTATTGAGTAGCTTGGATGAAAAGGTGCCCATTGTAAAACGGCCAGCTCCTCAGTCTCAGATGCTAATATATGCATATTATTAGTAGTATTGGATAGTAAAACACTAAAGTTTCCAAAACTGTTGTCTGTGAGTATAACAGAACTTATATTTCAGGCGAAACCCTGAGGAAATCAAAACAGGAAGTGGCTTCTATTTTGAAAACTCCATGTTCCATAGCCTCCCTTTGCTGGATTTAAAGGGATATGAACCAGATTCCTTTTCCTATCGCTTCCTCAAGGTGTCAAGTCTTCAGACATAGTTTCAGGCTTTTATTTTGAAAAAATGAGCCAGAACGATAACATCACTTCAAGTGGTCACATGAGTTTTGCTCGTGCAACAGAATTTGGACACCCATTGTTTTCCCCTCTCCTACTGTGAAAGACATTTGCGGTTGATATATTATCGATTATGTATTTTAAAAACAACCTGAGGAATGATTATAAAAAACGTTTGACATGTTTCTGTGGACATTATGGAAACTATTTGGAATTCGTGTCTGCGTTGTCGTGACCACTCTTTCCTGTGGATTTCTGAACATAACGCGACAAACAAACGGAGGTATTTTGGTTCTAAAAATAATCTTTATGGAACAAAAGGAACATTTGTTGTGTAACTGGGAGTCTCGTGAGTGAAAACATCCGAAGATCAAAGGTAAACGATTAATTTGATTGCTTTTCTGATTTTCGTGACCGAGCTACCGGATGCTAAGTGTACTCAATGTTTTATTGTGCGATCGATAAACTTACACAAACGCTTGGATTGCTTTCGCTGTAAAGCATAATTTAAAAATCTGACACGACAGGTGGATTAACAAAAGGCTACGCTGTGTTTTCTTATATTATACTTGTGATTTCATGAATATAAATATTTATAGTAATATTTATTGCATGTAGCGCTATGCTATTCAGCGGTTGGTGATGACACATATCCCGATATCGGGATTGCAGCCATAACAAGTTAAACAATTTAAAGGCAATGCTACTAAATACTAATTGAGTTGAGTGTATGTCAACTGACCCTCTGGGAATGTGATGAAGGAAATAAAAGCTGAAATAAATCACTCTACTATTATTCGGACATTTCACATTATTAAAATAAAGTGGTGATCCTAACTGACCTAAAACAGGGATTTTTTTCCTGGATTAAATGTCAGGAATTGTGAAACTGAGTTTAAATGTATTTGTCTAAGGTGTATGTAAACTTCTGACTTCAACTGTGTGCTGAGCACTTGTTGGCTTCTTTTCCTTCATTCAGCGGTCTAACTCATTCCAAACCATCTCAATTGGGTTGAGTTTGGGTGATTGTAGAGGCCAGATCATCTGGTGCAGCACTCCATCTCTCTCCTTTGTGGTGAAATATATATCTTACACAAGCCTGGAGGTGTGTTTTGGGTCACTGTACTGTTGAAAAACAAATGATAGTCCCACTAAGCCTGAGTTGACAAGGTAAAAATCTGTCGTTCTGGCACTGAGCAAGGCAGTTAACCCCACTGTTCACCGGGCACCAAAGACATGGATGTCAGTTATGGCAGCCACCCCGCACATCTCTGATTCAGAGGGGTTGGGTTAAATGCGGAAGACACATTTTCAGTTGAATGCATTTAGTTTTACAACTCACTAGATATCCCCTTTTCCCAAGTGCAAACTAGATGGGATGGCATATTGCTGCAGAATGCTGTGGTAGCCATGCTGGTTAAGTGTGCCTTGATTTCTAAAATCACAGACAGTGTCACCAACAAAGCACCCCCACACCATCACACCTCCTCCTCCATGCTTCACGGTGGGAACCACACATGCAGAGAATTTTTCCACCTACTCTGCGTCCCACATAGACACAGAAATCTCAGATTTGGACTCATCAGACCCAAGTAGATTTCCACCGGTCTATTGTCCATTGCTCGTGTTTCTTGGCCCAAGCAAGTCTTCTTATTGTTGATGTCCTTTAGTATCCTCTGCAGCAGAGGTAACTCTGAGTCTTCCTTTCCTGTGGCGGTCCTCATGAGAGCCAGCTTCATCATAAAGCTTGACGTTTTTTGTGACTGCACTTGAAGAAACTTTAAAAGTTCTTGAAATGTACCATATTGACCGACCTTCATGTCTTAAAGTAATAATGGACTGTCATGTCTCTTTGCTTATTTGAGCTGTTCTTGCCATAATATGGACTTGGTCTTTTACCAGATAGGGCTATCTTCTGTATACCATCCCTACCTTGTCACAACACAACTGATTGGCTCAAATGCATTAAGAAAATAAATTCCACAAATTAACTTTTAACAAATTGAAATGCATTCATGAATCTTGTTGAGAGAATGTCAAGAGTGTGCAAAGCTGTCATCAAGGCAAAGGGTGGCTACTTTGAAGAATCTTAAATATAAAATAGATTTAGATTTGTTTACCATTTTTATTCTACAATGTAGAAAATAGTACAAATGAAGAAAAAAAAAATCCAAACTTTTGACTGGTACTGTATATCCCATGACAGCAGAGTAATGTGTCATATGTAAAGAGATAAAGATATTATACTATTTGATACTTGAGGATGTCACACACTCATTTGCATGGCCAAATGTATAAATAAATCAGCTGATTATATAAATATACAATACAAAATAGTGAGCTAATTCTAGTTAGATGACAGAGTGAACTCTTAAAATATGTCCTGGTGTGACCAGAAGCCATCAGGCTGACACTTGTTATGGTCTTCATAATAGATGTGCAGATGATTACATCATCCAGATCATTCTAGTTGACCTCAGTTTCTATCACAACATTGCGCTTGCTTTAAAACCATGCGTTTACAAAGACATCAGCCCACGCTGGCTGTCATGCCCCTCTGTCCCAGAGTGGTGAGGTAGGTTAACCGTGACGGACCGATAGTAGGAGGACAGAGGAAATTGTGGCTTTATTCGGCCAATTGGCAGGAGTGTGTTGTGTGTATGGGCTGGCACTGACTCCACTCACGTTGTAGAGGCCCAGGTCTGTGGCCAGGGAGTGGCTGATGTGCTGCAGCTGGGGAAGACTTCCCTGCTGCCTTTGCTGCTCCATCTGCTGCTGTTGGTCTTGCTGGTCCTGTTGCTGCTGCTGTTGCTGGGTCGACTGGAGGTCTTGCGTCTGCAGGCACTGGGAGTTCTGGCCCTGCTCACCCTGCTTCTCAATTTTGACTGACACCCTATGCTGCTGCTGCTGGTTCTGGACATTGCGCATGTTCTGCAGGTGCAGCTGCTGGAGGGCCTGCTGAGACTGGGCACGTTGCTGCTGGTGCAGCTGGTATTGCAAATGCAGCTGATGGTGTTGGTGTTGATGCTGCTGCTGTTGTTGTTGTTGTTGTTGTAGTACCACGGACGGCTGGGAGAGCTGTTGTCCTGCCTGAGAGGCCTGCTGGGATGTTGGAGGACCTGGCTGATGAAGCTGCTGCTGGGGTTGGCTGAAGGGGTAGGGAGGGAGCCTCTGGTCCATGGGCAGTTTGCTGGTGTCCAGAGGGACGCCCTGGGAGGAGATAAACACATTGATTGGAAATGGAATACAAACTCAATTGGCATGCAGGTCAGCTAATGATATGGTGCCATGTAGGCTTGAGCTGGATACAGTATAAACTATACACTGTGGTATTTTTGAAATACCCATGGCATGATTTTCAATACGTCAAAACAATTGAGTTCGTTTTTTAATCAATTTGAATACTTGTTATTTTTAAATAAACACCTACAGTCAACGTGTGCACGAGGTTAATAGATAAAACAGCATTAGCTACCCTTGCATGCTGACGAAAAGGGCAGTTTACTTAAACTAGCAGTATTTCAATCTTCTCGATTCATCATAATTAGAAGTACAGCGCCATCTCCCATCCCTGGATTGAGGTACGTTTTCCGAGCCATATCTCGCGCCAGCTCCGTGGCGTCCACATTCTGGCATAGCATAGTTCCAACCAGAGAGAGAAGTAATTAACATCTAGTCAGGCTCTTTTGGCTAACTAAGTGGCTAGCTTGCAAGATCAATCTTCTTGGTTACAGCAGAGACAAATCCCCTGCTGGATCAAGATCCCTGACATCCATTTGTTTTGTGTGCAGCACAGGAACGGCATGAAGGTATAAACATCTGGATACTGCCCAACCCCAGGGCAGTGCTTATTCTGGCCTGTGATTAAGTCATGGTAAAAGGAGAACGTAGGTAGACATTACCTGTGTTATGGAGGACAAGTTAGGAGAGATGGTGGGGGAGAACTGTTTGGAGTGGTGCCGGCGAGACTCCCCTCCCATGGGTAGGATCAGAGGGGAGAGCTGAGCTCGTCTCCGTGGCGACGTGCTGAGAGGCGACTGCCCCTGGCTAGTTAACAATGGCGAATAAGAGGCGCACGAGCCGGACCCTCCCACCCCGCTACTGTAACTAGGGTTAGTGGCTGCGGTCTGGAGGGACTGGCCACTCAGGGAGGAGTTGCTGAGGCAGGAGTGCAGGGATTGGTTGCTGAGGGAAGACTGAAGGGAGGGGGAGGAACTAAGGGAGGACTGCAGGGATGGGTTGCTAAGCGACGAGTGCAAGGAGGTGGAGCTGAGGGAGTTGGGGAAGGAGTGGCTACTGAGAGACGATTGGATGTTGGGGTTGCTTAGCGAGGACTGCAAGGAGGGGTTACTGAGAGTGCCCTGAAGAGATGCCAGGAGACCTGTTCAAATAAGACAAATAAACAGATCAGAATATATAGCTAAATAAAACACGCATTTTCAGTCCTGGTGTGAAAAGTTGTGGTAATGCGTACATAATACACTGGACAAGAATATGTAAAGTTTTGGTCCCATGTTTCATGAGCTGAAATAAAAGATCAAAGAAATGTTCCATTTGCACAAAAAGCTTATGTCTCTCAAACTTTGCGGACAAATTTGTTTGCCATTGAAAAGGAGTGGGACAAAATTGTACAGGCCACAATCAACAGGCTGATCAACTCTATGCGAAGGAGATGTGGGAAATGGTGGTCACACCAGATACTGACTGGGTTCTGTTACACGCCCCAACCCTTTTTTAAAGGGACTATCTGTGAGGAACAGATGCATATCTGTATTCTCAGTCATGTAAAATCCATTGATTGAAATAAATTCCTATTGCCTGGTTTCCTTATATGAACTGTAACTAAAATCTTTATATTTTTGTTTAGTATAGAAGACTACGAACATCAAAATTGACTGAAGATGTATTGAGACAGATTGTCTCCTGGCGATCATATCAGGAGGTATAACGCTAGCTCAGTCCCCTGAAGAGGCCCTGAGCTGCAGGGTGCATCTCTGGAGTGAAACTAGGTTTCCTTTCATTGTCTCCTATCCTTAATTTGTACTGATGTGAAAGAAATACAATAATAACAGCAAATATCTGGTAAGCTTTCACCATACTGTTTTCACCTGTTTCCATCAGTGACGAAGAGACAAGACGAGAAGAGCAAGCCACCTCAGACTATTGACATGCACCCTAGGCCTTGCCTCTAGACTGAAGTGTGTGGTCGGCCAAATCACCTCAACACAGCTAAGGTCGGTTAGGCCATATAAAATCTGTTTAATTTCTTGCCCGATTATAGTTAGTTTTATTTACCCAAATTCCGTAGAGTTTTTCCAGGTCTCCGTTTTCCCCACAACAATGCTTAAACCACATAAGGAGACCACTTTTGAGGTCTGGGAATTTTTGGGGTAACTTTTGAGTGTAGTTACCCTTTAAATCCAGCGCACACCTAGCAAGAGGCTGTTCAGCTGTGTTCTTGTTATGATAGATTTTGCAAAACAAACACCCACTGGATTGATGCAAATAATCATGATATCCTTCTGCCAGGTAGGCATAGGCTTTGCAGTTAACATTTAATTTAGAAGGTTTTTGGGAAAGTCTTTCCATCTACCAGAAGACTGTTTTCATTAGCATCATCGCTAACAGCTTACACAAAGTGGTAACTGCGTGCACCGCACATATACAGATAGGGGAATTCTCGTTGCCTCTTCAGAAAGTTGCAGGAAATACCAATCACTGATGCATTCTGGTCATGTCTTATGATAAACCTGGGCAAATTCATTCATTTTCACTACATTTCGTTGACTCCCTACTAAGTTCAATACATTTTTTTTTACATTGTTGAATTACATTTTATTGTCTAGATTATCTGATTCTGTCCACGTTCTCTGCATCAGGGATTTTTTAGGGCCCTAGGACAGCTACTTCTTCCGAATGCACAGCCCTGCACTTAACCTACAGTTTCACTTTCTAAATAAATCGTACACGCACCCACCTAAATGAATATCGGCCTGTCTCCCTCTTGCACCCACTAGCTTCCTCTGTTTGATTCACAACTTATACATTTTAGCTTGTGTGACAGAAAGGGTTGTAGTATTGTTCCTAGCATGCCTGCATGAGAGCACACACGAACATACACGCAAGAGAGAGGTGCTGAAAATCAACATGGGATACAATAGCACACACACTCTTCAGCCTCTGTCCCACCGCCCCTCCCTGTACCTGGCAAGTGGCGGAAGGCGTTGCTGGCATTAATACCCAGCTGGGTGAGGGTAGTGGCCAGGTTGCCAGTGCTGCTGCCCCCACTCAGGGACGAAGGGTAGCCCGGCTCGTCTGGGTCCAGCGGGGTGGGCAGCGGCGACGGGAAGTGCAGGCTGGAGAGGTCGGGCAGGGAGCCCCCCGTGTTCAGGGCTGAGGGGGCATGGGGGGTGCTGGAGTGCTGGTCCGGGGAGGGGAAGATACTGGAGGAGGAGATGGAGAAACTATTTAGAAAGACAAGAGAAACCACAGTGGTCTCTCACATTCGGCAAGAATTAGACACTGTGGTGCGTGTGATTTCCAGACAGATAGTTTAGTTCTTGGACACTGAGGTCACCCTGACTCACACCCAACATCAGCCTCCAGACACACACAGCAAGAAAGAGAAAACAGAGAGAGAAAAAGAACAGAAGAATAGACCGAGGGGAGAAAGCGAACAAGAGAATAAATTACAGAGGAGAGAGAACAAGAGGAAAAAAAGACATGGGAGATAAAGAGCAAGTGAAAGAGAGGGAAAAATAAAGTCCACTCCACACATTCCAATCTAAACCCCAGCTATAAGAGAAAGATAAAATAATGAGCAACGGAAAGGCTACGGGGGAGTGTAACGTCATGTCAAACAGCCCTCTGCATCCCTGATTACACCGACTGCTAGTCATGACCAAGAAGAGGAGGATAGACAAGAGGCTGAAAACGGAGGAAGATATTTCAAATGGCTGTTTCAATGGAGAACAAATGGAGATTGAACAGATAGTGTTCAACAGAAAATCAGCCATGGATTAATTGGTCATACCTGAGGGCACACGCCAGCCATAGGACAATACTGTCTCCTATCAGACTCCCCTCCATATATCGCTGATTCACATTAAATTAAACAAATTACATTAAATGTAAGCAGCAACGACATATTACATTAGGTCTACATTAATGCACAACATCGCAGGCTTTCATAACCGTGTGTCTCCACTGAAACAGATTACTGTAGATAATTGTGTTCAAACTTCAAAAGCCACAGACATTTCCACAAAAGTTATTCTATCCTGTGAGAAAAGCTGTAGAAATTATTTGGATGTGTTTTAGAAGGATGGACTTACTTAATACCGGGAACTTCACAGGACTTGGGTCGAGAAGACAGCAGGGGCAACTTCTTGGTGTCCCAGGGCTTGAGCAGTATGCCCTGATCCAGAACGTTCTCCTCAATGGGGGGAACTGGGTACGGAAACACTGTGGGTGACAAACAACATGATTGAGGAAATCAAATTCACCGTCTCCTGGTCACAAGGATTTCTTTCAATTGTCAAGATTATTTGTGGTGTGTTGAAAGTAGGACAGAATTGTTAGTGTACAGCGAGTGGGACTTTTAGGCTCACTTCTTCTCCCCTCTCCTTCACTCTGACCTGGAGGAGCACAGAGAGACACAAGTCAGAGCACTGGGGCAAACTGGGAATGGGCTTAAGGCACAATCACACTTAAGCAATTATAACAATATAGTCATTTAGCAGACACTTATCTAAGTTGCAAACCGTCAACTCCCACTCCGATTTGTTAACTAAAAACATATGCTCTAGTTTTAGTCTTTAGTGAGTCCTCACCTGTGAGTCTGCCCTGAGGGGTGAGTGTGTGTCCAGCACTGAAGGGGTCTCCTGCAGGGGGGTTCATCACACTGGTGTGGAGGGCAGAGTCTGAGTTGGTCCTGCATAGAGAAAAGCATCAGGAGAGGAGAAAGATATATCCAGGGGGTCTCTTTCCATTGCCACATCAACCACAAACACATTCTCCAAACTACTTAAGTCAATCCATGACTCATTAGAAAAGTCCTCCGGTAACCACATCATGACAATCACCACTTGACTTTTACTTCTACTCAGCCACAAACTAACTCCATCCATGATATGTTGGAACTCAGTCTTAAATATAAATTCATTCAATATAAAAAAGGATCAACAAATAAAATATACAAGCTCTTGGAAGATCTTTGAATGGCCATCTCGCACTGGCACAATCATCTGTTAATGTCTTCCCCAGGACAGTAAGTTGATGCCCTATGTTGAGGGGGAGAAGAGCAGATAGATGGAGAGGGCGGGATTCACCTGTTGAGTGCCATGGTGGGGAGGTGAAATAACTGGCTTTTGTCTCCTGGGAAGTTGCCCGAACAGTTCCTTTCGTGATCAACAACAAAAATGGCCATTAATCTCCAAAGAAGGATAATACATTTTTAAAAATGTAAAGATAGAAGGCTTGGGACACACCGTGAGCATAGGAGATGCAGAGACAGAGGGAGGAAAAGATGGAGATTGACATTCTACAGAACACATGGCCCATCCAATAGATACTTTTCACTCATGTTGGTGGATACAGAGAATATTGGGTGTGTGTTACTGCATGCTCATGTGCACAAATGTATGCATTCACAAGAGTGAGCTTGCGCTCATGCATCCGTGTGCTCATGTGCTTCTGTAAGAATGGCTATTATGAAAGAGGTTCTTAAATTCTCTGCTAAAATGGGGTCTTGCAGCGATTGGTTCACATCAGTAGAGCTTACGAGGCTGTTTATCAGTGTTTCCAGACTCCAGTGCTGATCTGGAAAGAATCGGACAGACTTGTGCCGACTCCACCATAAACAAACTTCAGGAGCAGCTCCCTCCATTCACCTGATTAATGGAGGCCATTCCCCAAAGTGCAGCATCCAAGCGAGCAGGGATGAGAAACGCTGGTTTAGAGCGGCCTTCATTTTATTCATGTCAAAGCAAATGTATATGTCTACTCGACATGCCTTTACTTTTTGCAGAGATTAAGATAAGTGGAACTGTTGGGAGATGTGTAAGAGTCATAATTTCATGTCAAAGCCAGCTTCCCTTTCTCAAAGAGTATGTCCTCTTCCATTTAGCAGAGAAAGAAAGAAAAGAAAGAAAAGAAAGAAGAGGACTGGCAAGAGAAAAGCGGTGGGAGTTTCTTTCCAAAACTTGAAGAAAAAAAGAGTAAGTGTATTCAGATGCCAGAAAATGGAGGCAAGTGGAGAAAATTAAACAACTAAAAGTTCTGAAAAGCAACTGAATTCGAGGCTTTGAAGGAAAGCTAAAATCAGGCGTCTTGTTAGTCAGTCCCAATTGCGTTAGTATGCATGGTTACCTTGAGAGCAAGCTATAATGCTGCAGAGAAAAACAACTAAGCACGATACATAAAAAAATGAACAGGCTTCCCTGGGGATACCCATGTCTCTGCAGATTGGGGTCCACTCCAGAACATTACCTTCTCCAACTGGTGTCCGGAGGTGGGGACAGATAGGCTGAGTTGTATGGAGAGCTGTCCACCTGAGGAGCACACAAGGCAACAACTAAATCTACTCTTCTCATCCACAATCAGGGATTTACAACCAGGGATTTGGTCAGCACAACATAGAAAATGACTAAATAATATATTATCAAAGCAGTCCTTTGCCTAAATAGAGCAAAACTCTAGATTAGCTCCAAGATTGTGCTTTGTGGAATACCTCCCAGACTCTGGTCTAAGAGGTATTGTGAAGGATACTTACTCTCCTGTAGGGACGCCTGGGGAGATGAAGCGTCTGTCCCTCTGGACCCGCTCTACCAGGCCGTGGTGCCGTGTGGAGCGACTGGAGTCCAGGTTAGAGTGGAATAAACCCTAAGAGAGGGGGAAAGATGAGAGAAACAAGTAGAAGAACAGAGAAACAGAAAGGGAGAGAGGATAAAGAGGGGTGCAAGAGAAGAGGGAGAGATGCCATGGTGTTTAAATTGGTGTCAAGTAATTGTATGGATAGATTTTTAGGCTATATATTAATGTGGACCTACACACACACTGAGTATTTTTTTAAAAGGTGAGCCTCCCTCACCTGAAAGTCGCCTGGGTTCCTGCCGATCTGATTAACGTTGGGTAGGGAGCCCCCATAGTATGGGCCCTGGGTTCTAGCCAGACGCACTTTCTGAGCCTGGATCTGGAGAACAAAGAGGCAATGGAGACTTTATGAATACCTAATGTCTTCTGTAAGACAAACTACAATATGTGTGTCCTTGAAATATTTCACTGCTGGATTGCTGCATAGCCTACACAGAGACAGATGCCACATCAGTGGATTGAGATAATCAAATGGGTAACAAGATCATCAAGAGTTTGTTGTTGTGTGCTTTATCACCTGCAAAGCTGTGGTTGTCCTATGTCACAATAGAATGTTTGAAATGAGCTGGCCCATTCTTTTAGTAAGACACTGTCCGGCCATTTTCATTAATGACACAGGCAAACATCTTGGTGTCTTTTCAGACCTTGTTCTTTTGAGTAAGAACTTGACATGTTATAATGTGCCGTCCTGCCTCTGACATCTTTCATGCAGTCTCTCAACCTTTAAAACAGAGGGCAGTGAGTTCATCATTGTAAAATATATGGACAATCATTCACAGGGAAAACCACACGTACTGAGGAAAAGCTGCTAAATTATTATTTCTAAGAAAAATAAGAACTTTGAAAACAGTCACAAAGCAACAACATCCCCACCAGCATATTGGATATTGATAATAACACCCAGGAGTTAACTAATACATTTCAAGTTGGACAAAACATTTCCAGCGAGGTGACAGTGAGAAAATACTGCTTTGTGTACCTTTGTGACATTAGCAGTGTAAAATATTATGACAGCAGAACAATTTGAGACAAGGTCTTCATAGGACAGAAGATTAAATCTGCTCTTACAACGTTCCCTTCCGAAATTGACTAATATGAACCACTACTGTTCCAGAATAGAGATTAGATAGACCTACTATATCATATTTTACAAACCCACCTAAAAATACCCAAAAGCATTAAAGTTGGAATCCTTAATTGTGAAACTGCAATATTACAACAAAGAAGTTAACAAACACAGTTTCTTTCCCCTCTGACATCACTGCACCAGTGATAGAACAGCAGAGTATGTGCTACAATTTTTACTATGATGGGTGACGCTCCTCACCTTCACTTCATCAACAAAACAAATGCAATAACAACGACCATGGGGCGGAAGGTGAAGCCGTTTCCCCTACTGCAGATTCAATCCCCTCTCTTTAACATAGGCCTAGCCACAGGCGAATAGGATTACAGTAGCTAGAGCTTTCAGTATTCATCACACTGGTGACAATATGAATTCTCCACACATATACAGGCTGTACAACCAAACTGATGAATAAATACAATAAATGAATGGCAGTGGGCAAATCCATGGTAACAGATTCGCACAGACTCCGATTAATACCAAACAAAGAAAACATTGATTTATAAGTTTAACAAACCATAGAACTCTATTCACAAGTACTACTTTTAACAATTTCCATTGAACATTGTACAAAAGCACATTTACAGGATGAACTGTGCAGATACAAAGTCTGGAAACAGAATAAAACTGAGTGAGAATTTACCGAAATTCTGTTATCAAACTTTGCACCTGCACAGTTTTTCCAGTTGATGTTTTTAATTTACTGAGTAAATTGTTCAAAGTAGTCATTGTGCATAGAATTGCATGGTTTGTTAAAATTTGAAATCAATTGTTTTTGTTTGACATACATATTAAAGTGAAGTCTCAGCATAATTCTGTACTACTTTACTGCATAGTTCGTGCCTGCGCACACACACACACACACACACACACACACACACACGTTTCGCAGCATGCTCCGTCTCCATTTACCGGTAACTGTGCCCCTGCCTTGCTATTAGGCTGATTGGACCACCCTGACAAAAAGTATATTAGATGGGAAGGTTGTAAAGGACAAGACTCAGCGGAATTCCCAGAAAAGGCAGTGGTTGAGATGGCAATGGGGATTTACCGTGAATGAAGGAAGTAGGGTGTTATGAGCCAAGACTTGAGCCATTGAATGTGCTGCTCAACAATGCAATTTATGAGAGGGTGAGTCTTTGGGCTCCAGAGTGGCGCAGCGGTCTAAGGCACTGCATCACTACAGTCCCTGGTTCGAATCTAGGCTGCATCACATCTGGTCATGATTGGGAGTCCCCATTGGACAGTGCATAATTGGCCCAGCCTCGTCAGGGTTTGGCAGTCATTATAAATAAGAATTTGTTCTTAACTGACTTGCCTAGTTAAATAAAGGTTAAAAAAAATTGAATCACTGATTTTGATTTGCCCTCTTCTCCTTTCTATTCCTCCGTCTCAGTCTCCATCACATTCACCTCAAAAAGTATAGGCTATTCGTAGAGGTGGGAAATTGTTGGCATTAACATGTTTCTAAAAGATTGAATGTTCAAAAGTTCATAAATTCATTAATAACCAAATTAATAATTTTTATCTGTTTGAAAATCAGTTCAAGCATATTTACTTCAAATTGAAAGATCCTTAGAATAAACTCTGGGGTGTATACATTGTCTTGCAACGGAAACCTGTTTAAGAACCAAACGTACACAAACAGAGCAAACGATGAAAAGTGGGGGAAGACCTACCGGAATTTGTCCAATAGAAACTCTCGTTTTCGTTAAAAAAAATGTTTGGAGTAAACGGCTTGCATCAGAATCGGCGTAATTAATGCAGCCGTGGAGTTCCTATAAACACCATTTTGTGAATGTTAAACTCAGTGGAAAAATAATTGAGTTGGTTGCAGTATGCCAAGAGTTTGCAATCTGTTCTGGTTGACAGCAGCCACTATGAACCACTTCACTTGATGTACAGTCTTATTTGACAAACTAGCTAACTAACTCAGCATTGAAAAGCTAACGTTATGCCAAAACATGGCTGGTAACTAACGTTATCAACCAGTCACACAATTCAGCAGTTCTTACGTAGTTTGGTTTGTAAATGTAGGAGAAATGAAAATATATATAAAAGTTGTTTATAACTACAATGTCTCGTTAACATTAGCTTGCTAAGTAGTTAGCTAGCTAACGTTAAGTAACGTAACTAACTAGTTAACGTTAGCTACTGAATTTGAAATACTATTTAGCCACAGGTGGCTAACTCAGGGCTAGCTAACTCGTTTATTTACGCTAACGTTAGTTAACTAGCTAGCTGGTTCTCATGACACTTTTGACAAGTTAGATAAGATAGCAATCAACATCGTAGTTAGCTAGTTAACGTTAGGTGAAATAACTAGACATTCAAACTCCAACAGATAAAAGGCAAATCGTGGATAACGTTCATTCTTGGCTAGAGTTAGTTAGCTAGCTAACGTTATACTAGTTTATAATGTTCTTATTTTTTTGTTTACCCTCTTGACAAGCCCCGGGCCTGTACTTACTCCAGCTTTCCTCTCTTGCCTCCCCCCTCCGACTTACCCTGGTAGAGGTGATGTCCATCATAACCTCCTGAAAAGCGGCAGTTTCTTCAGCCTGACGTTGGGTATGTAGAGCTATTTTCTCGCTAAATTTTCGAGGGTTTGATGCCCCGGACCCAGCACCCGAACTGGGTCCTGCTCCGGGTCCACAACCGCCTACATCCGTAGCAGACATCTTTGCCAAACGACTTCACGCAGTGGGATGATCTGACTTGGCCGTCACGAACGTTAGTTACCATAGCCACAAAGTGATAAGGGCCGCCTATTTGTACAATTTATCTTCTTAAAATGTTATTTTAAACCTAACATGAACAACACAGTTAACCTTAAACGAAGACCAAAAAGCTATTTTTTTCATGAATTTGTACGATAAAGCCCATGTTTACTTTATGTCTGTGGTAACTAGCTAGTCGAAACCATCTGACTTGTGGGAGGTCAAGAGTGGAGGAGAAAGTCAGAGCGCCCAAACGCAATCTGGGACATGTAGTTTATTTTTTATTTTTTTATATATATATATAAGGCTCGATCAATACATAAATTACAGTTCTGTATAATGGATATTTTGGATATTGATTAAAAAACGTTAACTATTGTATTGGTTGGTTTCCTCAAATAAAAGGGCTGCATATAAACAAGATTATTCAGTCGTAAAATACACTGCCACACTGGTTGTCTGATCACTATCATACTCATCACAAATCCTATCACTCTCCAGGGGAAAAATAACTAGGCAACATGTTGAAAAGTATTTCAGATTACTTTTAATCATCAGTCAACCAGGTACAGCTAAACAAGTCAAAGTTTAAAAGTGAACATAAAAACAAGAGCAGCCATTTCAATTATTCAAACTCAAGTTTTACAAGATAATAGAGGACTATATCTCAAAGCTTTCTCACCACATGGCAGTGAAATAAGGGCCTATATGTTTATCTCAATGTAAGGCTCTGACAAAGAGCAAACACTCCATTTAGCTTTTTAAGGATTTAAAGTAATAGCCAGCTGTATATGCTCTTATTATGTTTATGCAGGGGCTAGGCAGTCATACTACTGAACAAACAAATGTTCTGTGTACAATTCAGGACACTGCTAGTCAGATTTCACAGCCAGAACAACATTAGGATTGCTATAATATCAATCCAGGAGTTATAAATTACTCAAAAGTACTCATATTTCCTTTTTTAATTCTGTAATTTTGACCACATCATCACGGTATACATAAATATGTTTGTGAAGTATGTCATTGTTTATGTAAAAAAAATATAGATATATTAAAATTTTCAAATATCTAAAATAGAAAATGTTATGAGGATAATTTAAAAGCATGGCAGGATTAGCATATATCCCTTTTTTTAAATCATAATGAATAACATTCATCTACATAATAAAACTAAAAGACCTCTACTGAATCAAAAGTTTCCAGTGTAACCAGCATTCTCCCTGCACCTTAAGGAAATATGTTTGAATTAATGGTACAGTTGAGTATCTTTTGGTCTCATGCTGTAAACATTGTTTAATGCTTATCAGTCCAAATTGCATTCTCACGGTGCAAAGGGTTGTCAGTTTTTCAAAGAATCAGACTCTAAGGATTGATCTACAGAATATTTACATTTTGATGAACAGCACCCCAGTGACCACTGCGAAACCAGTGAGAATCATGGCCACCTTGGGGTTCTGCGGGGAGCTTAGCTCATGGAGCAGGATCTCCATGAAGGTGATATACATAAAGGTGCCAGATGCCAGGCCTTCTAAGGTGGACCTGTCCAGCTGGTGCTGGGGGGACGACTTGGTCTTGGTGACGGCAGTGCCCAACGGGGACATGAGAGCAAAGAGCAGGAGGCAACCTACCACGGCTGACTGCCGCAGCTTGCCCTGGGCCAGCTTTAGGGCTAGACTGAAAGAGATGATGCTCTTGTGGAGGAGTAGAGCAACACAGATCTCCAGCACCTCTTGACTGTCCTCCTGTAACCCCACAGCCAGGCCCTCGAACACTGAGTGCAGAGATAAAGAAAATACTAGAATGAAGGCCCGGATGGCCGAGGTGGAGTTAAAGTCCACATGAAAGTGGGAATCCTCTCCCCCTAGTTCCTCCCTACCATGGGAGTGGTGGGAGTATCTTGAAACACAACATGCTCTTGAATACAGGGCGGATGTCATTTTAATCATATAAATATAATTCATAGAATGGACCTATCCCTTCAGACCTCTCCAATTTAGCTGGTACACCATTGACATTTTAGCTTCTAATTACTAAGAGAAAATTGCCGCTGGTCCACCCATTGTCGAATGTCAACTTAAATGATCATGTATATTCTATGATCTATATTTCTATGATTTCAATAGGTTTCCTATGGAGAATTGACAGTATAATATTAAACAACTGATATTCCCAGACATGTCAACATTGTGTGTAATTGACATTTAAGAAAAAACGTTTTTTTTTAATTCAAAAAACATATTTTTAAAGAAATTATGAAATAATATTAAAACCCTGTTCATAAGCTTTTAAATATAGAAATCTCAACTGTTTATATTTTCCAGTGATGAAGACATGTATGTCTCATGGTATGGTGTGTATGCAAAATAGGTCAACTTTGAGGACTTTTATCTTTTGACTATTTTGGCATTCAGGTCCAAAAAGTAACTTTCTGAGCACTTTTACAATGGGAAAATATGTAAGGAAGGTTCTATTCAATTGAAAATGGGTGCTGTCAAAAAGTGATTTAATACAAATGGCTTTACCTTTAAGTCACATTCTCTAAATGAATTTTGATCTAAAGTGCCACTTACCTGGGTCTACATTGCACCTCCCTGCCCCCCTGACTAAGCACAAAGGGGCGAAGCCACAAACCAGTGTTATGGAGAAAAGAACAACCAATGCTCCCAGCTTTACCTCCAGGCCAGGGACATCAGCTGGGTTCATCTGCACTTCAGATGACCACCCCGGAGAGGGCAACAGAAGAAGATCCTTTTCTGAGAGCCATGTCTGCACAACCTGCTTCTCTCTCAAGTCTGAGTGAAACAGCAAAGTGTAGCTCTCAGACACCCTCCATTGGCTTACAGTCAAATGGGGAGGGGAGACCACCTACACCAGAGAAGTTTGAGGAACATTTGCCTACATTCAAATCAAGTCAATACAAATAAACGCAGTTTTACATTTATTGCATACATTTTCATAGTGCCCATGGTTTAGGGTGAGAGACATCTGTGAAAATGTCACATTGTAACATCTGCTCTAGGATCTTGGCAAACAAATAATATGAATTCCCAGATACACTATGTGAAAGGATTTGGAATGTAAAGTTAGTGTAGGAAAGGGGGGCATAGAAAGCATGTGACTGATCTAACATCAGATAACATTACAATGCTTTACTGGGCCTGTGATAATATCATGTATAGCTGGTTAGAAAGTTTTACTAGCTATTCCATCAAAAGTTTTCAACAATTTGACTAAACGTATAGCTTTCTGCCTATGGCATCTCTCACATTACAAATCGCAAGCAATAAATAATGTATTACCTTCTATCGTATTATCTCATAAAAGGACAGCCTTGGTGAGCAGCTTGTATTGGCACAGACTTAATAACAAGTGGGGAAAAGGCAGCAAAATTACATTACTGCTATTCCAAAAAATTGCACTCCGTATGGGAAGTGGTGAGTCAGCTGATCAGAATGAGGCTGGAACGACCTCGAGGGAGGGTCATATCATTGTTTCATCAGCGCTCAGTGAAATCTGATCTCAAGTCAGATCTGCGTTTTAGCTGTCGATATTTCATCTCAAGATTGGGGGTCAGCTAAACAGATCATTCATCAGTTGTTTCGGAGCAACTTCTTACTTTCGCGGTCTATTCATTCGTGGACTTTTGAGACAAGATACTGTACATTGTATCACTCATTAAATCGCACACAATTGCAACAGATGAAGGATTGAGAGGACATCATGAGCCATCTCTAGACTTTGTATCAGTCCAGTAAATGTGCAAAATATGACAATGTCATGAGTGCCAGTACCACACCTCTGCTGCATTCTCTAATCTAGTAGGATACATACCCGCGAAGCATGTACAGTCAGTCTGTCATGCCCTGGCCTTAGTTATCTTTGTTTTCTTTATTATTTTGGTTAGGTCAGGGTGTGACATGGGGGATTAATGTGTTTTGTCTGGTCTAGGGGTTTTGTATGTTTATGGGGCTGTTTCCTTTCTAGGTAGTTTTTAGTATGTCTATGGTTGCCTAGATTGGTTCTCAATTAGAGGCAGCTGTCTGTCGTTGTCTCTGATTGGGAACCATATTTAGGCAGCCATGTTCTTTGGGTATTTTGTGGGTGATTGTCTTCTGTCATTGCACCAGATAGGACTGTTTTGGTTTTTGCATTTGTTATTTTGTAGTGTTCTCGTGTATGGTCTTGATTAAACATGTTGAACTCTAATCACGCTGCATTTTGGTCCTCCTCTCTTCAGCGGAAGAAAACCGTTACAGTCAGGCAACGTAATTTGGACTTATTCTTTTCTGGTCCTGTGTGGAGCAGTTTTTTTTTTTTTTTTGCTGTGGTCCGGACTGGCCTTGATTTCAACGTCAACAGATGTCTTTGATTGGTTTAGATTTGGTCAGGTCCAGACTGAAGTTGATTTGGCCACATATAGACTTCTATTGATTGGTCTGGTAGGGTGTTTGCCTTTCACACCAAGAACTGAGTATGTTGTTCGCTACACTGGTGTCAGAAATGGGATGGCAGCCATGACCATGAAACATTATGAGTAGCCTTAGCAAAATGCTGGAATCTCCTTAGATTTGTGGGAAATACTGTAGCGAATGAGTGTAGGCCAACACATCCCATTAAGATTTTACAGACATTGATGTCTTTTCGATATCTAATTCTTTTTTTAATAGGTCTCTATTGTACCCTACTTTACTCTACTAAACTATACTCTACTTTTAATGTACTCTATTGTACTCTACTGAATACAACTTGACTGTCCTGTACCGTGCCGTACTGTGCTCTACTGTACTAAACTGCCATATGTAACGGATGTGAAATGGCTAGCTAGTTAGCGGTGTTCGTGCTAAATAGCGTTCCAATCGGTGACGTCACTTGCTCTGAGACCTTGAAGTAGTAGTTCCCCTTGCTCTGCAAGGGCCGAGGCTTTTGTGGAGCGATGGGTAACGATGCTTTGTGGGTGACTGTTGTTGATGTGTGCAGAGGGTCCCTGGTTCGCGCCCGGGTATGGGCGAGGGGACGGTCTAAAGTTATACTGTTACACATACTCTAATGTGATGTTTAAACTTGTTAAACATACTGGCTGAGCGTACCACTCCCTGTAGAGCCTTGCGGTCATCGGCGGTGGAGTTGCCGTACCAGGCTGTGATGCAGCCCGACAGTATGCTCTCAATGGTGCTCCTGTAGAAACTGTGATGGGACAGGACACATTTCTTCAGCCTCCTGAGGTTGAAGAGTCACTGTAGTGCCTTCACCACAGTGTCCATGTGGTTTGACCATTTTAACTCCTTGGAGATGTATAAGCTGAGGAACTTGAAGTTTTGGACCATCGTCACAGTGGCTCTGTTGATGAGGATGTGCCCAGCCTCGTTCCTACTGAAGTCCACAATCGGCTCCTTTGTTTTGCTGATGTTGAAGGAGAGGTTGTTTACCTGGCACCACGCCGGCAGAGTTCCTACCTCCTCTTTGTAGGCAGTCTTGCCAGTGTTGGTAATCATGCCTACTACTGTTGTGTTGTCAGTGAACTTGATGATGGAGTTGGAACTGTGTGAGGCCACACTGTGGTGGGTATAAAAGGAGTACAGGAGGGGACTGAGAAAGCACCCATGTGGGCCCCTTTTTTTGAGGATCAGTGTGGAGGTGATGTTGCCTACCTTCACCACCTGGTCAGGAATTCCAGGACCCAGTTGCAGAGGAAGGAGTTCAGTCCCAGAGCCGTGAGCGTTGTGGTGAACATAGAGGGCACTATGGTATTGAAGGCAGAGCTATAGTCGAACAGCGTCCTCACATATGCATTCCTTTTGTCCAGGTGGGTGAGGTACGTCTTGTGTCAGACCCACTGAATTGCCCCTCCACTTTGTCCCTATACTTGTGTCTTATCTTAATCGATCTGTATTGATCATATTTATTCTGTTTAACCATGCAATTGTGCCCGGTCACCTTGCCATGTTTATAAGAAGCATCTCTCTCTCTCTGTTTCCTCACAAGGCTGCCATCATTCCAAGTTTTTTATTTGGTCATTCAGCAGACGCTCATATCTAGAGAGACTGACAGTCAGGGCATTCAACTAAGGTAGATAAAGAACATATCACAGTCATAGCATGAAAAAAAACATCTAACTGTTACTAAGAATGTTATTGTAGTTGAAGTGGTCTGTTGATTTATTCTGGAGGTTGGACTAATTTGAACATCATGGCCACAAGTTAAAGCTTTTGAAAAAGCTAACCTTAAGTGCATGTGACAGATGGGAACAATAATAAATATTCTGTTGCAGTCTTCAGTTGCAGTCTTTCCTATATTTTTGTGATAGAACGCTTCATTGAGAATGTATGTGCAGTTGAAATTTGTCCATAGAATCAATGACAGGAAAATAAATGGTTTTTCACATCTGTAAATAATGTCTTTTTGACATCTGTTACAGACATATTTGATGTCCCTATAAGATGTCTTCTAACCTTTCATTCAGCACCTGAAATGCACATATGGAAATGTTGCTTACTAGGTAATGTATGTTATTACTTCCTGTATTGAATAAAAATATCTTGATTGCATATAATATTGTTTAGAATTTAGGCCCATCTGTGTTTTTCAAAAGATCACCAATTATTTTCTGTATTTATTGAGAGGCAGAAATTGCTGATGCCACAACCCAGTTCTTATGAGGTGAGATCATAAAGAGGCAAACCTTGCCTTGTTTAAGAAAACGGAGTTGCATGAGTCATAACTGCCCTATTTTGCAATAGTATACAGGAGATCCTATCCCGTGTATATTTGCCATAATAAAACAAACACAATATAAAGGACATTAATATATTAAATACATTCTCTGACATTTTGGCTAAAGGCCTGGTTTGGGATTCAGCATGTAGATACAGCTTTTGAATGTATGGTGTTATTATATGTACATGAATGCTCAACGACACTGTGTTTCCTCCAGCTCCAGATATTGTTAAAGGTCTCTGGCAAAAGCTCCTCTCAATAATCCTTGAAGAACGTGACACTGGAAGGGTTCTAACAAAACTGCTTTAGCCCAGGATGGATACTGGGATGCACACACAGTACCGGGCAAAAGTTTGGACACACCTATTCATTCCAGGGGTTTTCTTTATTTTTACTATTTTTTTACATTGTAGAAAAATAGAAGACCTCAACTATGAAATAACACATCTTTCTTTTGTAAACAAATCAAAATATATTTGATATTTTAGATTATTCAAAGTAGCCGCCTTGATGCCAGCTTTGCACACTCTTGGCACATTCTCTCAACAAGCTTCATGAGGTAGTCACCTGGAATGCATTTCAATTAACAGGTATGCCATGTTAAGTTCATTTGTGGAATTTCTTTCATTAATGCGTTTGAGCCAGTCAGTTGTGTTGTGACAAGGTAGGGGGGTATACTGAAGATAGCCCTATTTGGTAAAAGACCATGCTCATTATGGCAAGTACAGCTCATATAAGCAAAGAGAAACGACAGTCCATCATTACTTTAAGACCTGAAGATCAGTCAATCTGAAAATTTCAAGAACTTTTTAAGTTTCTTCAAGTGCAGTCGCAAAAACCATCAAGTGCTATGATGAAACTGGCTCTCATGAGGACTGCCACAGGAAAGAAAGACGAAAGGATAAGTTCATTAGATTTACCAGCCTCAGAAATTGCAGCCCAAAAAAGAAATGCTTCACAGAGTCCAAGTAACAAAAACAACTCAACAACAACTGTTCAGAGAAGACTGCGTGAATCAGGTCTTAATGGTCCAATTGCTGCAAAGAAACCAGTACTAAAAAGACACCAGTAAGAAGAGATTTGCTTGGGCCAAGAAACACGACTAATGGACATTAGACTGGTGGAAATCTGTCCTTTGGTCTGTTGAGTCCAAATGTGAGATTTTTGGTTCCAACCGCCGTGTCTTTGTGAGACGCAGAGTATGTGTGTTATTTCATAGTTTTTAGGTCTTCACTATTATTCTGCAATGTAGAAAATAGTGAAAATAAAGAAAAACCCTTGAATGAGTAGGTGTTTCCAAACTTTTGACTGGTACTGTAAGTACCAAGCATCAGTGGATTCTAAGCTGTGCCAGGATCAGAGCACAGACTGAATCAAGGCGGTGACCAAAAATGTTGATGTTTAAACGGAGGGCAATAGGGCACTGGGTATGGTGCAGAGACATTGGGCCTGAGTGGGCAGACTACTACCCAGTTCAGCCCCCTCCTGCGAAACACTTCCATATTAGCCTCTATTAGCTTCAGTGGCTCCCTGTCATTGATAATGGTGCCACACAACAGAGAGGTTTTCAACCACGTGTGCTCAGCACTGCTTCTTCTGCCTGCTTTGCCTGCTTTGCTCAGGGTCACTGGGTTAAAGGCCTCATACTTGTACTTGTACTTTTGGTCGAGTCTCTGTTGTAGTTCCTCAACGAAAGATCCTATGTCACCTACCTCACAACACCAAGAAAGAATTCCCTAACATAGACACAATAGGTGATTGAAGAGAATAGGCTATTTCAGCTCAAGATACATTGCATGATGCATGTCCATACATATAATTATAAATAACACAACTAGAGAATGTTCTATGTCAAATGACTGGACCTCAGAACTGTGGCCATCAAGGACTGCAGTTGTGCACATCCCTGCTCAATAAAAACCACACTGGCATGCAAGCTATGAAGGCCTACCTCTTTGGCCAACAGGCGATAGACCGTTTTTCAGATGATGGGTCTGTCCTGGGCACAGTTTTCGGGCAAGTGAGCTGTGGAAAGTGACTGCAGGCATACTCTGTCACATGTCTCTGGATGGCACCAGTAATTCCCTGGCCAAGCACACTAGGAGTCACCCCCAGCGCTTGCACCCAAATGGTCTCCCCACCATCCACCAGCAGGACAGACTTTGCCGCCACCTACAGGGTAAAGGGAATGATACAATTTCACGAAGTTGCATTCAAGATCACAACATTTGGCTGCCTTTTCCATTGTTGATCAGTCAATCAACTACAAAGAATAATGAGACAAAATGATCCGTGTCTATTGTAAATAGATAAGTGCAAAGAGAGCAGTGAGCACATACAAAGATTGACTCACCACCCTGCTATCCATTTTTGCAAGGAACACCAACAGACCAGGCTCTTCCAGCCATCATTGATGTGCCAGGCATGTAGTCCAAACCATCAAAACTGCTTTGAGATATCCATGACCTGTTCAAAGTCAGAACTCCAGGTGGTGTGACGCACTTTTAGATTTTGCCATGATCCCCTGAATGTTGGCAAAAGTATAGGCCTTTGCTTACTTCAGAACTCAATACGATACTGTAACTGATCCTTTCCAGTATGTCCAGTATCATCTCTAACACACTGCTACATTTTGCCTCCAAAGTATTCACACCCTCTTCTGTTTTTTTTATTGGTAAATTGCCCTGGCCAATCAAATGCGTAAAGTGGGAGGGACTTCGGGGTTATTTGACGATTATGAACTGCACAACGTCGGTGTAAATGTACTGATTTATAAAAGATACATGTTTTTGCATTATGGCATAAGTAAGAAACAGAGAGAAATCCATATACTCTATCAGTTAGTGATTTTAGAGCCAACAGGTTGCGCTTAGGCGACGCACATCCGCCGTGTTAGTATGGTTATTCGCCCTACGGGATGATTGACATAAGAATTGCCAGCTGGATTTTTGGGAGAAATGCGTCTTACACTGGTTGATCTTTAAATACTACTCGTCTGCATTTTTCTCCTCTGGTTGGGCCTACTATTGTTGTAATGCTCTTGAAGTAGACCTACATATATATTCTGAACAACATCGCTTCTGAAAACAGCAGCAGACAAGTAAGTTGTTTGTGGTGACATGAAGCTATAGTCGGGGAGTACAATGTAACTCTTACTTATACTGCTTGACAGGGAAGGGAATCCTACACATGACCGAGGTATAGTGTCAAACTCAACATCTAATTCGAACCAATAAGGCAATCGTTTACGAATGTTGAATTTTAATGGATCAACTTTATTCAAGTTCCGCAATGTAATAGTTTGAGATCATTCTCTTAACACTTGGCAGAAATATGCCGACAATGGCCTACAATACAGAAAACATACGTATAGACAGACTATAGTTTATTAAATAATACTGGTGTGGGTCACGTGATATTATTATTTTTGCTAGCCTAACTTGTAGGTCTACATATTACATTTGAGGTCAAAAAAGTCTAATGATTGTGATTTTATGAGGGGTTGCTATTGCTATTGAGAAAGCCTATCAGTTTTTTAATGCAACTGTGTGTGCGTGCGCGTGCGTGCGTGTACCAGGATGCTGATATCCGCTTGCGAAAGGACTCCCACTGATTAAACAGTAATAATATATATAGCTCCACCCTTTAACAGCTCAATGAGCAGTTGCCACACATTCTTCATGCTTTATAAATCTTAATTTACAACAACATAGATATGAGTTACAAATACTTTAATAACAAAGAGTTGTAACACTGACAGTGCAATAAGAGAAGTACACAAAAGTGAACTGAATTGCTAAATATTTTGTAGTACTTCTAACTGCTGTTTTGTTTCTTCTAGGACATGGATGTAGAGAATGGAGAGCTGTTTTTCAGACACAAGGAGGACAGTATGACAGAGGAGAGTTGGGGACTGGAAGGGCCATTTTCTTGCTCTGATGTCATCTATGCTGGCTCTGAAAAAACCCTGGATGAATGCACGGTAGACCCCCAAAGTGTGCGGAATGTTTCCAATTATAACTAGTTGTACAATATAGTGAGCAAATTTGCAAAGATCTGGGGCTATATTTTCTCAACTTTATTTCTTAACACATTATTAACATGTAATCATGTATTATACCATTTGCTTAAATTATTACCAAATTCCTCTTCATTTGTTACAGGGTCTAAACGACAGCGAGCCAGAGGATGTGCTTTATGCCATCAACCCAAATGATGTCTTCCCTACCAGAGCCCCAGTGGAGACCTCCTCAGAGAGCGACAGTGGCATCTCTGAGGAACCTTGCTCCGAGAGCCCCCTAGCTGCCACGGTGGACCCCTCTCAGGCCCCCACAACTATCTATCAGGTGGTCTATGACATCAGCACCCTGGCCAACATCAAGACGGAGCCAGAGCAGCATAGTGTCGATGTCATTTCCATAGAACTCGGTGTGTGTGTGTGTGTTTATGTATGTATGTGTACGCTTGCACACATGCATGTGTGTGTGTGTGTGTGTGTGAGTCCATGTGTGTTGGGTGGGAGTTTACTCTCTTTTCCTATGTCAGATGAGTGGCGTTCTCAGATGTTGATCTCGGAGTCCTGTATTGTCAACGAGTTACCTCAAGTATCCGCTGGGAGATTTGACCATGGTCACCTTTCTACCCACTCTGCTTCCACCTCAGGCCCCACCAGTCCAGATAGCCCACTGGTGAGACCTAAAAGGGGCAAGTTGACTCAAAAATCAGAATTTTCAGACCACAAAAGTGGTCTAATGCCAAGATAAGTCCATATTCAATGGCATCTGTTGTGAAGATCCTGCCGTATGCATTAGGACAAAGTTGCAGGGCTCAATCCCAAATGAATAGGGAATGTTTTTACCATCTAATTAGATGTAAACAGTGACAATCTTTCCTGCTTACTTATAATTGAGGCCTGCAAATGTATTGTAAAGATGTGGTGAAATCCATAGGCCTCAGTCCCTAATGAATGGACAAGATAGGCACACAAGATAGGCACAATATGAAGATAGTGGGGGAGGGGGATAGTTAGTCTGAGACCCCAGGTGGTTGTTCAAGTGTCTCTCTATGGGATTATGGCGGTGAGGATTATAAACACAATACTCTCTTCTCCTGATCAGCTTTACCCTGATCTCACGCTGACTGAGGAGGAGCAGAAACTGCTGAACCAAGAGGGGATCTCTCTGCCCAACAACCTGCCCCTTACCAAGGTCAGACACACACGCACGGTAGATGTTACACTATTCAATGTACCCAAATCCATTACTCCCCTGCATGCACTTGGATTACATTACTTTTGCATAACAACTTTGACATGACAAATGACTTTGTTGTATATTTTTTTATGATTTGACTGAAATTGTTTAGCTCTGAGTTGAATTGCATCTAAATGTACTGGACTGAATTCCCTTCTAGGCTGAGGAACGGGTTCTGAAAAAAGTGAGACGCAAAATACGCAACAAACAGTCAGCCCAAGACAGCCGTCGCAGGAAGAAGGACTATGTGGATGGGCTTGAGAGCAGGTGAGGCCTGAGGCTTCTATTTGGCTCCATGAAAATTGGACCCACTTTGTAGTTCATGGTGGATAACCTCTACAAACAAGTCACTTGCATTTCCTTAGCATTTTCATTTGTGTTACAACAGCGAGGCATGTGCAGTAGGAAGTTATGACAATGGGTCCTTCTGTTCTATTCTGCCACTGAGTTATTGTTGACTCTCCCCAATGGGCCGACACTGTCGGACAGTAGGAATACTTTTCTGTCAGTGACCCTAGGTATTTTCTGTGTCTCAGGGCAGCAGCTTGCTCAGCGCAAAACAAAGAGCTACAGAGGACCGTGGAACAGCTGGAGAAACACAACATGTAAGTAAATTGGCTATCACCTTTTTGCACTGATGATGCTCAATGATGATGTGTGTGTCTTGTTAGTTCTGGTGTTTTTATAATATCTCCATGCACAGGTCTCTCCTGGCTCAGCTGCGCAGACTACAGTCGCTGATCAAGCAGACGGTCACTAAAGCAGCACAGACCAGCACCTGCGTCATGGTGAGACCTCCATGCCTTTGTGTACTTTCAGGGTGATCTTTAAAATAAGTGAATTGAACGTGTGTCTGTTGTTTCCCCATCAGATTATCCTCTTCTCTCTGGGCCTCATCATCTTCCCAAGTTACAGCCCCTTCAACTGGGGCTCCTCATCAATAGAAGAGGACTATACACCAAAAGGGGGTTAGTTATCCATTTAGGAATTAATAATGGATTATTTCTCTTATGAAAACTATGAAAGTTAAATAGCCTTCCCTCTTCTTTACCGTTTCAGTTATCTCCAGAAACATCCTCACAGATCCTGCTTCATCCTTGCAAGCTGCTGAGGATGTGGATAACCATATCATTCAGCCAGATTCCCTACCCGTTTCCCGTGACCTCAGTCAATCAGATCCCCCGGATGCTTCCAGAATACTAAAGCAACCAATAGAAAGTCCCAAAATCACTGACATTGAGGGTGTGGCCCTGGAGGAGAGCCAACCAGGGAACAGCTCGACTCTGGTTGACGGGCAGACTGAACCTCTGGCCCTGGGCCTGCTGTCAGCAACAGGAAAAGGGAGCACAAGCCTTGATCCCACCAAACCAGCCCACGCTGATGAGATGTAGACAGTGTTGATGAACTAGTTTGACTGCATTCAATTTGCTTTATAGAGCTCTTCAAAGCTCCTTGCCTTCATTATGGACAATGGAAGGAATATGCTTGGGCGAGTCCAATATGCTGCCCCATTACCACATTGGTTTTCAACAAGACCCCTTTGGGTGCCTTCAATGCCTAACCATTGCCTTACTCTTTTTTGGTGCTGTGGTGCAAACAAGGTTTAATCTGGGATTCGGTGGAATGGTCTTCAAAATGGGTTAAACATTTTTGACTTTTCTATTTAAGTACCACTTCTTAATGTTTGTGTGGAAAAGGTTTCTAACTTTG
The DNA here is from genome assembly GCF_021184085.1 of Oncorhynchus gorbuscha. NCBI lineage: Eukaryota > Metazoa > Chordata > Actinopteri > Salmoniformes > Salmonidae > Oncorhynchus > Oncorhynchus gorbuscha. The sequence goes on from NC_060191.1 coordinate 17,663,426, forward strand.
AACTCTGAGGAGTTAGTTAGTACATCCTGTGGGAAGGATGAAGGTTGTTCGATTGTAGCTGGAAAAACACCACAGATATGAATATATTGTTTTGGCTATGCATTCTTAAAGCAAGTCTTAGTGTACACCACACACACACTCCTTGAAAGTGAGCCTACACCGATGGATTATGTTTTTGACTAACTACCTTACTTATGTGTACATTAACATGTTTGTGAAACTGCCTAGCTAGTTTCTGACTGGCATCTGTGCTCAATGTAGTTTGCAGCTCCCATAACTGAATGCTGAGAGACTCATTTTGCACTGTAAGCAAACTGTCATATCTTTTGCGCATACTTAAAAATGTCCTTTGGCCCTCATTCGGTTAAGAGATAAACAGTGTGTACAATCCAAACATATCCTTATCTTAAGCATGACATTGTGGTCCAAATGTATACTCTTCACAGAACTTGCTATCCTAATTTTAGTGGTTGCTGGTGTCCTATTTTATGTGCTTTACTTTACTTTTTATATTTATTAAATGGGAACAATACTGGTTTTGCTTTATGGTAATTAAATAGCCCACCTGAAGATTGATTATTCAGAGCATTGAAGAAATCCATAAAAAAATGTATTTGTAACGGCGTTCTTCGTTTGTCAAAAGAGAGTCGGACCGAAATGTAGCGTGGTGGTTACTCATGTCTTTAATGAAGAAAAACGGTACGATACATGAAATAACTAATAAATACAAAAACAACAAACGGAACGTGAAACCTATTACAGCCTATCTGGTGAACACTACACAGAGACAGGAACAATCACTCACGAAATACAAACGAAACCCAGGCTACCTAAATACGGTTCAAAATCAGAGACAACGAGAATAACCTGACTCTGATTGAGAACCGCCTCAGGCAGCCAAGCCTATACAACACCCCTACTCAGCCGCAATCCCAATAACCACAAAACCCCAATACTAAATACAACAAAACAAACCCATGTCACACCCTGGCCTGACCAAACAATCATCGAAAACACAAAACACTAAGACCAAGGCGTGACAGAACCCCCCCGCCCTAAGGTGTGGACTCCCGGACGCACCTCAAAACCATAGGGAGGGTCCGGGTGGGCGTCTGTCCCATGGTGGCGTTTCCGGCTCGGGACGTGGACCCCACTCCATTAAAGTCATAGTTCCTCCCCTTCGCGTCCTGGGATAATTCACCCTCGCCGCCGACCATGGCCTAATAGTCCTCACCCAGAACCCCACTGAACCGAGCTGTCCCTCAGCTCGGGACTGAGGGACAGCTCGGGACTGAGGGGCTGCTCGGGACTGAGGTGGCAGATCGGGACTGAGGGGCAGCTCGAGACTGAGGGGCAGCTCGAGACTGAGGGGCAGTCCGGAACTGAGGGGCAGCCCGGAACTGAGGGGAAGCCCGGGACTGAGGGGCAGCCCGGAACTGAGGGGAAGCCCAGTACTGAGAGGAAGCCCAGTACTGAGATGAAGCTCAGGTAGGTAGCCAGCTCCGGTAGATCCTGGCTGGCTGGCGGATCTGGAAGATTCTGGTTGACTAGCAGATCTGGATGATTCTGGTTGACTGGCAAATCTAGAAGATCATGGCTGACTGGCGGATCTAGCTGCTCTATGCAGACTGGCAGCTCCTTGCAGACTGACATCTCCTTACAGACTGACAGCTCTGGCTGCTTCATGCGGACTGACAGCTCTGACTGCTTCATGCAGACTGACAGCTCAGGCTGCTCCGAACAGGCAGGAGGCTCCGGCAGCGCTGTAGAGGAGGAAGGCTCTGATAGCGCTGAACAGGCGGGAGACTCCGACAGCGCAGGAGGGAAGGAAGGCTCTGATAGCGCTGAACAAACAGGAGACTCCGACAGCACAGGAGAGGCGAGGCACACTGTAGGCCTGATGCATGGTGCTGGCACTGGTGATACTGGAGCGAGGACACGCACAGGAAGCCTGGTGCGGGGAGCTGCTACCGGAGGACTGGTGTGTGGAGGTGGCTCTGGATAGACTGGACCGTGCAGGCGCACTGGAGCTCTTGAGCACCGAGCCTGCCCAACCTTACCTGGCTCGATGCCCACTCTAGCCCGGCCAATACGAAGGGCTGGGATAAACCGCACCGGGCTATGCACCCGCACTGGAAACACCGTGCGCTCCATAGCATAACACGGTGCCTGCCCGGTCTCTCTAGCCCCCCCGGTAAGCACAGGGAGTTTGCGCAGGTCTCCTACTTTACATTTACATTTACATTTAAGTCATTTAGCAGACGCTCTTATCCAGAGCGACTTACAAATTGGTGCATTCACCTTATGACATCCAGTGGGACAGTCACTTAACAATAGTGCATCTAAAACTTAGGGGGGGTGGGGTGAGAGGGATTACTTATCCTATCCTAGGTATTCCTTAAAGAGGTGGGGTTTCAGGTGTCTCCGGAAGGTGGTGATTGACTCCGCTGTCCTGGCGTCGTGAGGGAGTTTGTTCCACCATTGGGGGGGCCAGGGCAGCGAACAGTTTTGACTGGGCTGAGCGGGAGCTGTACTTCCTCAGTGGTAGGGAGGCGAGCAGGCCAGAGGTGGATGAACGCAGTGCCCTTGTTTGGGTGTAGGGCCTGATCAGAGCCTGGAGGTACTGAGGTGCCGTTCCCCTCACAGCTCCGTAGGCAAGCACCATGGTCTTGTAGCGGATGCGAGCTTCAACTGGAAGCCAGTGGAGAGAACGGAGGAGCGGGGTGACGTGAGAGAACTTGGGAAGGTTGAACACCAGACGGGCTGCGGCGTTCTGGATGAGTTGAAGGGGTTTAATGGCACAGGCAGGGAGCCCAGCCAACAGCGAGTTGCAGTAATCCAGACGGGAGATGACAAGTGCCTGGATTAGGACCTGCGCCGCTTCCTGTGTGAGGCAGGGTCGTACTCTGCGGATGTTGTAGAGCATGAACCTACAGGAACGGGCCACCGCCTTGATGTTGGTTGAGAACGACAGGGTGTTGTCCAGGATCATGCCAAGGTTCTTGGCGCTCTGGGAGGAGGACACAATGGAGTTGTCAACCGTGATGGCGAGATCATGGAACGGGCAGTCCTTCCCGGGAGGAAGAGCAGCTCCGTCTTGCCGAGGTTCAGCTTGAGGTGGTGATCCGTCATCCACACTGATATGTCTGCCAGACATGCAGAGATGCGATTCGCCACCTGGTCATCAGAAGGGGGAAAGGAGAAGATTAATTGTGTGTCGTCTGCATAGCAATGATAAGAGAGACCATGTGAGGTTATGACAGAGCCAAGTGACTTGGTGTATAGCGAGAATAGGAGAGGGCCAAGAACAGAGCCCTGGGGGACACCAGTGGTGAGAGCGCGTGGTGAGGAGACAGATTCTCGCCACGCCACCTGGTAGGAGCGACCTGTCAGGTAGGACGCAATCCAAGCGTGGGCCGCGCCGGAGATGCCCAACTCGGAGAGGGTGGAGAGGAGGATCTGATGGTTCACAGTATCGAAGGCAGCCGATAGATCTAGAAGGATGAGAGCAGAGGAGAGAGAGTTAGCTTTAGCAGTGCGGAGCGCCTCCGTGATACAGAGGAGAGCAGTCTCAGTTGAATGACTAGTCTTGAAACCTGACTGATTTGGATCAAGAAGGTCATTCAGAGAGAGATAGCGGGAGAGCTGGCCAAGGACGGCACGTTCAAGAGTTTTGAAGAGAAAAGAAAGAAGGGATACTGGTCTGTAATTGTTGACATCGGAGGGATCGAGTGTAGGTTTTTTCAGAAGGGGTGCAACTCTCGCTCTCTTGAAGATGGAAGGGACGTAGCCAGCGGTCAGGGATGAGTTGATGAGCGAGGTGAGGTAAGGGAGAAGGTCTCCGGAAATGGTCTGGAGAAGAGAGGAGGGGATAGGGTCAAGCGGGCAGGTTGTTGGGCGGCCGGCCGTCACAAGACGCGAGATTTCATCTGGAGAGAGAGGGGAGAAAGAGGTCAGAGCACAGGGTAGGGCAGTGTGAGCAGAACCAGCGGTGTCGTTTGACTTAGCAAACGAGGATCGGATGTCGTCGACCTTCTTTTCAAAATGGTTGACGAAGTCATCTGCAGAGAGGGAGGAGGGGGGAGGGGGCGGAGGATTCAGGAGGGAGGAGAAGGTGGCAAAGAGCTTCCTAGGGTTAGAGGCAGATGCTTGGAATTTAGCGTGGTAGAAAGTGGCTTTAGCAGCAGAGACAGAGGAGGAAAATGTAGAGAGGAGGGAGTGAAAGGATGCCAGGTCCGCAGGGAGGCGAGTTTTCCTCCATTTCCGCTCGGCTGCCCGGAGCCCTGTTCTGTGAGCTCGCAATGAGTCATCGAGCCACGGAGCGGGAGGGGAGGACCGAGCCGGCCTGGAGGATAGGGGACATAGAGAGTCAAGGGATGCAGAGAGGGAGGAGAGGAGGGTTGAGGAGGCAGAATCAGGAGATAGGTGGGAGAAGGTTTGAGCGGAGGGAAGAGATGATAGGATGGAAGAGGAGAGAGTAGCGGGGGAGAGAGAGCGAAGGTTGGGACGGCGCGATACCATCCGAGTAGGGGCAGTGTGGGAGGTGTTGGATGAGAGCGAGAGGGAAAAGGATACAAGGCAGTGGTCGGAGACGTGGAGGGGAGTTGCAATGAGGTTAGTGGAAGAACAGCATCTAGTAAAGATGAGGTCGAGCGTATTGCCTGCCTTGGGCTTGGCTACCTGGCATAGCCATACTCTCTGTAAGCCACCCCCCCAATAATTTTTTGGGGCTGCTTTTCGGGCTTCCATCCACGTCGCCGTGCTGCCTCCTCATACCAGCGCCTCTCCGCTTTTCCACCTCCAGTTCTTCCTTGGGACGGCGATATTCTCCAGGCTGAGCCCAGGGTCCTTTTCCGTCTAATATCTCCTCCCAAGTCCAGAAGTCCTTTGATCGCTGCTCCTTACGATTAACAGGGAGAGTTGGCTCAGGTCTGAATCCTGACTCTGCCACTCTCTCCCTGAGCCCTCCCCCAATACATTTTCGGGGGGTGACTCTCGGGTTTCTTTCTGCGCCGCCGTGTCTTTCTCTTCGACTCCATTCTCCTATAGCCCTCTTCGCACTGCTCCAGCGAATCCCAGGCGGGCTCCGGCACTCTCTCTGGGTCGACCGCCCACCTGTCTATTTCTTCCCACGTAGTATACTCCATACCTCTGCTGTCCATAACGTCTTCCCATGTCCATTCTCCAAATAATTCATCCTCCTTTCGCTGCTCATGCTGTCGCTGCCTGTTAACACGCTGCTCGGTCCGTGTGTGGTGGGTGATTCTGTAACGGCGTTCTTCGTTTGTCAAAAGAGAGTCGGACAGAAATGCAGCGTGGTGGTTACTCATGACTTTAATGAAGAAAAACGGTACGATACATTAAATAACTAATAAATACAAAAACAACAAACGGAACGTGAAACCTATTACAGCCTATCTGGTGAACACTACACAGAGACAGGAACAATCACCCACGAAATACAAAGCGAAACCCAGGCTACCTAAATACGGTTCCCAATCAGAGACAATGAGAATCACCTAACTCTGATTGAGAACCGCCTCAGGCAGCCAAGCCCATACAACTCCCCTACTCAGCCGCAATCCCAATAACCACAAAACCCCAATAAATAAATACAACAAAACAAACCCATGTCACACCATGGCCTGAACAAACAATCAACGAAAACACAAAACACTAAGACCAAGGCGTGACAGTATTGACTGCCATAACTACGCTTGCCCTATGGATAATCTCATGCTTTCGAATGCTGTTGAAGATGACTAGTTCCCGTCTTTACCGGTTACTCAGTGCAAACCTCCACCCTCCAAAAAACCAAACATGGACTCTGACATCGTGGCTACCCTCTCCTTACTCATGAACTCCAGGTCTGACGCCATTGAGAAAATGGTAGGTGCGAACCCCATGGTTATCGAAGGCTTGAAAAAGACTGTAGAGTTTGCATGTGGTGTAATCAAGGATGGGAAAATGAGAGTGGCTAAAGTTAAAAACGTGTGTTAAAGGTGGAACAGAATAACAATGTCTACCATAGACGTCTCACTGATCTGGAACAATACACAAGAAGATGGAACCTGAGACTACGGCTTGCCAGAGGTGGAGAATGAAGATGTGCGACGAGAGGCTATCCGCATCTGCCAAGAAGTTATGCCTGCAGAGAAGAACGAATTTGGTGATACCATCAATGTTGTGCATTGTCTCGGCAAGAATGAACAGCAAAACGATTCAAGACCAAAGGGTATCATCATCCTCTTGACTGACAGATTATACATGGATGCTGTCTGGAAAGCTGCTAGGAAGAAGGCGTTCCTTCAGAGTCATAGTTTGCGTTTCGCCAAGCATCTCAGCCCGGAGGACATAGAAAGAAGGAACAAGTTATGGCCAACATTCAAGAAAGCACGAAATGAGGGAAAGGCTGCTTACTTTGTCGGAGGACGAGGCTTCATCAACGGTTCGAAAATTGATATTCCTCCCTAGAATCTCACCAGAGAGAACACATTGATGGTTTCAGCCATGGTATTCTCATTTTCCTTGTACTGATTACCTAACAAGCCTCAGGTGACTATTTTTCAGAACACTCAGGTACCTCAATAATTTATTAGCTTGTTCTTGTATGACTGGACCAGAAGAAAGCCTATTGTGTTTACAAACTCACGAAGAAGACTGAAAGTTGTATTTTTTTATTTTATTTATACAGTAACTAAGATACTGTTTTAAAGGGGCATACAACTCTGCTCTGACTTTACACAGTTATTGTTCTATTTAGATATTAATACTTATTTCCAAGTAAAATGGGTCTTAGAATGTGTAAATGTAAAACCTTTTTACTCTTAATTTTTTTAATGATCAGTTTTCATATTTATTTAAAATTTCCCTAAAAGTTCCCTTTTAAAAAAATAAAAAAAAGTATTTTATTTTTATTTCTTAGAATAGTCCCTGATTACACTAAAGTGTAAGGGGTGCGTAACCGGTGGCAGGGAAGTCAGACACAGGAGAGCAGAACTTGGCAATATCCGGAGCAGTTTAATAACAAAACCAACTCCATAAAAATAACAATATATTGGGTACAAAAACCTGTCGCCCACCAATAAACACGTGCACAAGCACTTACAATAAACAATCCCACACAAAGACATTGGAGGAACAGAAGGTTAAATACACAACAAGTGATTGAGGGAATTGAAACCAGGTGTGAGGAAAAACAAGACAAAATACATGGAAAATGAAAAGTGGATTGATGATGGCTAGAAGACCGGCGTCGCTGAGTGCCGCACGAACATGGAGAGGACCCGACTTGGAGAGGACCCGGGCGGAAGTCGTGACATAAAGAGGGTTTTTATTCTCTTTTACTACAGAGAACCCTTGGTTTGGTCTTGAACATAATTTTCTGTTGAGTTGAATTTCAAAAGCCGGATAACAACTAGCTCAAAGTTTATGGTATAAGCTATTTTCACTTTAAGTTGACTTAAATGGTGCAGATCTTGGTTCCTTATCGCTTATGTTCACTGCTCCTACATTTTTGACTCATCCTACAATGTATACTTTTATATTATCTTTGTTGTTTTGTCTTTGTCTATACTTGATCTTAATGCTAGGGTGTTATGGATGGAGAGTTTTCTGGCCGACAGATCTTTCACTTGGAGTAACAAAACCGGTTCCAGACAATCCAGAATAGATTTGTGGCTTATATCCAAATGTATTGATAGTGAGTGTGTTACTACAAATATTTGTACTACTCCCCTCACAGAGCAACGGGCCATTTACATTGATATCAAAATATTTACCCCTGATACTAACCTTGGTAGAGCATCCTACTGGAAGCTAAATAGCTTGTTATTAAATAATGATATAGTTAAGGTTGGGGTTAAAGGTCTGCTCTCACACTTTTGGGAAAAGGCTTGTGAATAAAAATCTTATTGCAAGAACTGTGAGGTCTTTAAATTTGAGGTGTCCAAACTCCTTAGAAAATATGGTAGTAATCTTGCTAAAACCTTTCTCAGAGGTCTCAGAGGTCCTCACTTGGGGGAGAAGATCGAACTGATTGAGTTACAAAAAAACTGGACAATATATATATATATATTAATATAAACTGGATAATATATATAGATTAATTCAACTGGATAATAAATATAGATGAAATCAACTGGATAATATATATATGGATTAAATAAACTGGATAATAAATATAGATTAAATAAACTGGATAATATATATAGATTAAATAAACTGGATAATAAATATAGATTAAATCAACTGGATAATATATATAGATTAAATAAACTGGATAATAAATGTAAATCAACTTGATAATATACACTGCTCAGAGAAATAAAGGGAACACTAAAATAACACATCCTAGATCTGAATGAATTAAATATTCTTATTAAATACTTTTTTCTTTACATAGTTGAATGTGCTGACAACAAAATCACACAAACATTATCAATGGAAATCAAATTTATCAACCCATGGAGGTCTGGATTTGGAGTCACACTCAAAATTAAAGTAGAAAACCACACTACAGGCTGATCCAACTTTGATGTAATGTCCTTAAAACAAGACAAAATGAGGCTCAGTAGTGTGTGTGGCCTCCACGTGCCTGTATGACCTCCCTACAACACCTGGGCATGCTCCTGATGAGGCGGCGGATGGTCTCCTGAGGGATCTCCTCCCAGACTTGGACTAAAGCATCCGCCAACTCCTGGACAGTCTGTGGTGCAACGTGGCGTTGGTGGATGGAGCGAGACATTATGTCCCAGATGTGCTCAATAGGATTCAGGGCTGGGGAACGGGCGGGCCAGTCCATGGCATCAATGCCTTCCTCTTGCAGGAACTGCTGACACACTCCAGCCACATGAGGTATAGCATTGTCTTGCATTAGGAGGAACCCAGGGCCAACCGCACCAGCATATGGTCTCACAGGGGGTCTGAAGATGTCATTTCGGTACCTAATGGCAGTCAGGCTACATCTGGCGAGCACATGGAGCGCTGTGCGGCCCCCCAAAGAAATGCCACCCCACACCGCCAAACCGGTCATGCTGGAGGATGTTGCAGGCAGTAGAACGTTCTCCACAGCGTCTCCAGACTCTGTCACGTCTGTCACATGTGCTCAGTGTGAACCTGCTTTCATCTGTGAAGAGCACAGGGCGCCAGTGGCGAATTTGCCAATCTTGGTGTTCTCTGGCAAATGCCAAACGTCCTGCACGGTGTTGGGCTGTAAGCACAACCCCCACCTGTGGACGTCGGGCCCTCATACCACCCTCATGGAGTCTATTTCTGACCGTTTGAGCAAACACATACACATTTGTGGCCTGCTGGAGGTCATTTTGCAGGGCTCTGGCAGTGTTCCTCCTTGCACAAAGGCGGAGGTAGCGGTCCTGCTGTTGCCCTCCTACGGCCTCCTCCACGTCTCCTGATGTACTGGCCAGTCTCCTGGTAGCGCCTCCATGCTCTGGGCACTACACTGACAGACACAGCAAACCTTCTTGCCACAGCTCGCATTGATGTGCCATCCTGGATGAGCTGCACTACCTGAGCCACATGTGTGGGTTGTAGACTCCGTCTCATGCTACCACTAGAGTGAAAGCACCACCAGCATTCAAAAGTGACCAAAACATCAGCCAGGAAGCATAGGAACTGAGAAGTGGTCTGTGGTCACCACCTGCAGAACCACTCCTTTATTGGGGGTGTCTTGCTAATTGCCTATAATTTCCACCTGTTGTATATTCCATTTGCACAACAGCATGTGAAATTATTGTCAATCAGTGTTGCTTCCTAAGTGGACAGTTTGATTTCACAGAAGTGTGATTGACTTGGAGTTACATTGTGTTGTTTAAGTGTTCCCTTTATTTTTTTGAGCAGTGTATATATAGATTATTGCTCATCAAGGAAGAAGCCACTGCTCCAAAACTGCCATAAAAAGGAGGGAGGAGGGAGAACAACTGCACATGGGGACAAAGATGGTACTTTTTGGAGAAATGTCCTCTGGTCTGATGAAACAAAAATAGAACTGTTTGGCCATAATGACCGTCGTTATGTTTGGAGGAAAAAGAGGAAGGCTTGCAAGCCAAAGAACACCATCCCAACCGTGAAGCAGCATCATGTTGTGGGGGTGCTTTGCTGCAGGAGGGACTGGTGCACTTCACAAAATAGATGGCTTCATGAGAAAGGAAAATTATGTGGATATATTGAAGCAACATCTCAGGACATCAGTCAGAAAGTTAAATCTTAGTCGTAAATGGGTCTTCCAAATGGACAATGACCCCAAGCTTACTTCCAAAGATGTGGCAAAATGGTTTAAGGACAACAAAGTCAAGGTATTGAAGTGGCCATCACAAAGCCCTGACCTCAATCCTATAGAAACTGTGTGGGCAGAACTGAAAAAGCTTGTGTGAGCAAAGGCTAGTCATTCAACTGAGACTGCTCTGAGACTGCTCTTCTCTGTATCACGGAGGCGCTCCGCACCGCTAAAGCTAACTCTCTCTCCTCTGCTCTCATCCTTCTAGACCTATCGGCTGCCTTCGATACTGTGAACCATCAGATCCTCCTCTCCACCCTCTCCGAGTTGGGCATCTCCGGCGCGGCCCACGCTTGGATTGCGTCCTACCTGACAGGTCGCTCCTACCAGGTGGCGTGGCGAGAATCTGTCTCCTCACCACGTGCTCTCACCACTGGTGTCCCCCAGGGCTCTGTTCTAGGCCCTCTCCTATTCTCGCTATACACCAAGTCACTTGGCTCTGTCATAACCTCACATGGTCTCTCCTATCATTGCTATGCAGACGACACACAATTAATCTTCTCCTTTCCCCCTTCTGATGACCAGGTGGTGAATCGCATCTCTGCATGTCTGGCAGACATATCAGTGTGGATGACGGATCACCACCTCAAGCTGAACTTCGGCAAGACGGAGCTGCTCTTCCTCCCGGGGAAGGACTGCCCGTTCCATGATCTCGCCATCACGGTTGACAACTCCATTGTGTCCTCCTCCCAGAGCGCTAAGAACCTTGGCGTGATCCTGGACAACACCCTGTCGTTCTCAACTAACATCAAGGCGGTGGCCCGTTCCTGTAGGTTCATGCTCTACAACATCCGCAGAGTACGACCCTGCCTCACACAGGAAGCGGCGCAGGTCCTAATCCAGGCACTTGTCATCTCTCGTCTGGATTATTGCAACTCGCTGTTGGCTGGGCTCCCTGCCTGTGCCATTAAACCCCTACAACTCATCCAGAACGCCGCAGCCCGTCTAGTGTTCAACCTTCCCAAGTTCTCTCACGTCACCCCGCTCCTCCGCTCTCTCCACTGGCTTCCAGTTGAAGCTCGCATCCGCTACAAGACCATGGTGCTTGCCTACGGAGCTGTGAGGGGAACGGCACCTCAGTACCTCCAGGCTCTGATCAGGCCCTACACCCAAATAAGGGCACTGCGTTCATCCACCTCTGGCCTGCTCGCCTCCCTACCACTGAGGAAGTACAGTTCCCGCTCAGCCCAGTCAAAACTGTTCGCTGCTCTGGCTCCCCAATGGTGGAACAAACTCCCTCACGACGCCAGGACAGCGGAGTCAATCACCACCTTCCGGAGACACCTGAAACCCCACCTCTTTAAGGAATACTTAGGATAGGATAAAGTAATCCTTCTCACCCCCTCCCCCCTTAAAATATTTAGATGCACTATTGTAAAGTGGCTGTTCCACTGGATGTCATAAGGTGAATGCACCAATTTGTAAGTCGCTCTGGATAAGAGCGTCTGCTAAATGACTTAAATGTAATGTAAATGTAAAGGCCTACAAACTTGCCTCAGTTTCACCAACTCTTTCAGGAGGAATGGGCCAAAATTCACCCAACTTATTGTGGGAAGCTTGTGGAAGGCTACCCGAAACATTTGACCCAAGTTAAACAATTTAGAGGCAATGCTACCAAATACTAATTGAGTGTATGTAAACTTCTGACCCACTGGGAATGTGATGAAATAAATTAAAGCTGAAATAAATCATTATCTCTACTATTATTCTGACATTTCACATTCTTAAAATAAAGTGGTGATGCTAACTGACCTAAGAAAGCGTTTTTTTCCTGGATTAAATGTCAGGAATTGTGAACAACTGAACTTAAATGTACTTGGCTAAGGTCTATGTAAACTTCTGACTTCAACTGTTTATAGTTTAAAAGCAGAAGGAGCCTTTATTAGATCTAGGAAAAAATTACTTGAGGAGGGAGAACAGAATTCATCCTATTTCTTTTAGATTTGAGAAATTTAATTCTACAAATAACACTATCCATAAATTACACATTGATGGTGTTATTACAGATGACCAAAAATGAATCGCTAAATACTGTAGTAATTTTTATAGGAAATTGTATAGCTCTACGTACTCTCAGAAATCCGTAAATATGTTTTTTGACTCACTAAATAATGTTCACTCGATCGGCGATACAGAATCTGTTTTTATTAATCACCCAACGTCTTTACAAATTCTTTAAATAATAGTCCTGTACAAGGTATTTCCATAGCTGGTAAAGAAATGATTATAAGCCAGCTGGCTGACGATACTACACTTTTTCTGAAAGATGCCAACCAAATTCCCATATGATACAATCCTTCTCCAAAGTGTCTGGTCTACATCTTAACATGAATAAATGTGAACTCATGGCTGTCGAAGATTGTGTGATACCTTCATATTATGGTATTCCAATGAAAGAAGAACTTACATATTTAGGCATAACCATTACTAAGGATCTTATCTTTAAAAGGAAGAATCCTAATAACCAAGGCAGAAGGTATCTCGAGACTAACATATGGCGCTCTATCTTTATATCTTGATGGTAAAATAAGCAAGGGGATAGACCAGATGCTTTTCAACTTTCTGTGGAGAAACCGTACCCATTACATTTGTCACGCCCTGGTCTAAGTATTTTGTGTTTTTCTTCATGTATTGGTCAGGCCAGGGTGTGGCATGGAGTTTTTGTATTGTGGTGTGTTTTGTCTTGGGGTTTTGGTGTGTATGTATTTGGGATTGTAGCTAGTGGGGTTATCTAGCAAAGTCTATGGCTGTCTGGAGTGGTTCTCAATCAGAGGCAGGTGCTTATCGTTGTCTCTGATTGGGAACCATATTTAGGCAGCCATATTCTTTGAGTTTGTCGTGGGTGATTGTCCTGAGTGTCTTGACGGCCTTAGTCTGTGTTAGTTTGCACCAGATTAGGCTGTTTCGGTTTTCATTATGTTTATTGTTTTGTAGAGTTTGTGTTTTGGATTCGTGTTACGTTGTGTGATTAAACATGGATCGCAATATACACGCTGCAGTTTGGTCCGACTCTCCTTCACCACATGAAAACCGTGACAACATTAGGAAAACTGTTGTAATGAACACTTATGAGTATGGTGGGCTGAATTCTCTGGACTTTACTACCTTAAATAATACTTTCAGGATCAATTGGAGCCACTTCTATGTAGTATTGTATTCCTGTCTTCTTTACTTTTGGTGGCCTTAACTTCATGTTGGTTTGCAATTATAATATTGACAAAGTTCCAGTGAAACTCTGCTTTTCATCGGCATGTTTTCTTGCCATGGTCCTTAATTTATAAGCATGTTTTCTCCACACATAAATTATATGGAATAATCGGGATATATTGTATAAAAATACGTCTTTGTTTTTAGAATATTGGTTCCGAAATAATATCCTATTGGTGAGCCAACTTGTAAATGTTTTTTTACTTAGTTATAAGGAATTCTCATCACTTTACAAGGTCCCTGTAACACCCAAAGATTTTGCTGTTGTTTTAGATGCCATTCCCTCAGGTGTTGCTTTATTATTCAGGAACGTGTCAAGACCTGACCCCCAGAACTACCTTCTATTAACCCTGTTGACTCATTAGTAAGAAAGATTTGTTTCTGCTTTGGTCCATTCAACAACAGACCGATACGAACCTTGTTTCAGCAGGATGTTGTACCTTAAGTCATGCCTTATTGGAACGGTTTTATTGCTAATATCTGTTGGAAAAAAGTTTGGATGTTGCCACACACATATCTACTGGTTAACAAAATTAAGGAAGTTTCCTTTAAAATTATTCATAAATATTATCCTGCCAACCACTATATGATGAAGTTTAAGAAAAAGAAACTCAAATTGTACCTTGTAATGACCACCCAGAAACGGTGTTGCATCTTCTTCATTGTATTCATGTAATGAAACTGTGGCAAGACATCAGTAGATTTATAACTGAACACATTTATGAAGATTTTACACTATTGTGGAGAGATGTACTGCTTGGATTCTTTACCTATGATAGAAATAAGTTGAACATTTTTATGTAATTTCATTATTCTTTTGGCCAAAATTCATATTCACAAATTTCAAATTTACAAACAAAACACCACATTTTCTTACCCTACAAAAAGAAATTGAACTATATTTTAAGACAAATATATGTGATATTGTACCCCCTAGCCCAATTATCCTTTCTATGTTATTTATATATATTTATGTTTCCCCATGCTCTTAATGTATTGATTTGTTGAAAAAATAAGTGCTATCACTTGTGCTTTCATGACTTATCTGGATTCCCATTGAGATGTGCCTTTTGTAATGTAAATGTGGCGTTATCGAGTGGAGATGAGAAGGATTGGAATCAGTGGTGAATACGAAAGGAAATAAATGAAGTAAAGTGGTAGTTGAAGTTGGTAAATCCAAGCCTAGTTCTGATATTTTTTGGGGTGAGAGTGAGGGTTTTTGAATTGATGGAGTTACCTGGGGGAATCATTTTAAGTCTGAAAATCGTGGATGCGTTGGAGAAGGTGAGTGTAACAAGAAGTGGATTTCTTTTGGTTTTCTGTCTATCAGTAGAACAGAAAGAGCATACTCTGCGCTTCAATAAGATATTGGATTTTAGGTTGTGGATCTTTGGAGCAGGGTGCCTATCAAGGGGGGGATATGTCTGGGGTGGTGCTAGAAGCAAAGGATATATGTGAAGAATTGGATCAAGTGGTTGGTGCTCACCATCTGACCCACGTGGTTGATAGAGTGAGGAAGCCCACTCTATCCATTCTATTGTTTATTGAAGAAGAGTTTCTCTTCTTCAATAATTCAACACTTTATTTGGTCAAGTGTGTATAGATGAGAGAAGTATTGTATGCCAGCAGAGCATATATGCTGCAATTATGGTGGTGAACATGGGCCTGAATTCCTGAATTGCTCTGTTAGTGTGAAGGAGACGGAGGTGGCAAGAATAAGGGCTGTCCAACATGACTCCTCTACGGAGGTGGTGAGAAGAGGGGAAGAAAGGAGTGACATTGAAGAAATAATTGATTTTAGGCATCGCAAGGAATCCTGTCGACCTCACATGCCCCTGTAGGGATGTTATTTGAACTGTGACTGAAGGACTGGGAATGTTTTTGATTTAGATACTGTATTTTGTATGATGTCGCCCCCCCCCCCCCCCCCCCCCACACCCCCCCCCCCCCACACACACACACACACACACAGCTTTCCCGCAATATGCATTTTTTGTTTCACTACCTCTAACAGTAGGTGGCGGCAATACACAGTAGGTTGTAGTCTGCCATTAAACCTCAAAAAAGAAGAAGAAGAATCCACACCCACTAACAAGCCAACGCAGCCGGTTCGAACACTCATAGCAGCAGAAGTGCACATTTTCCATATCGATTTCAAGGAAGTTTCCACAACGTCTCACATAATGAGGTAAAGTACATATATTTACACGTATGTGATTTAGATGGCTTTCAATAATAAATTACCAAACGCATTTCACCACGCTTAAACACTAGTTAAAACTTCGCTCGAGGTGTTCTAGCTAGCTAACGTTAGCGTCGTAAGCGTAACGTTACCTCGTGTTGTATACAGAGTTCAGGGAACTCGCTAGCTAGCTATTGTGCTAGAGCACGCCCCTTACTTGTTTATTAATACATCACTTTGAACGTCGTTTAATGTTGCTTTGTGTTCAATACTTTGAATCAAGTTAATGAATGTGTTCATTTGCCAGAGGCGAGAGGGGTCGAGGCCGTGGTGGCCGTTTTGGGGTTCGGGGGGGAGGACCTGTGCCAGGGTAAGCACCTTCTGAGCACCACACTGAACATTGCAAAGTGTGCGCCCTTAGTAATGTTTGAGGTAAATTATATTTAAACTCAAACCAACTCAGGAAATGCATTGAAATTCAAATGCATTTCTAAAATTAATCTGTGAAATTGCCCTGTCCGTTTGTAGGTTTCGCCCATTTGTCCCTCACATCCCCTTTGACCTCTACGTGGTGAGTATTCTTGTTCAGTTTCAAAGAAATGACATGTTGATGTTTTGAACACAAGTTATGGTTAATATTTCCATCCTTGAGCTTCCACATTTCTTCTCAAGACCCTGCTTCACAGCACTCTTTCGATGCATAGTTTCCTTCTACTAGAGATGACTGATGGGAATATGTTGCTACTTACATAATACAACATGACTGAGATTATATTTGTACCATTGTGTTAATAAATATCAATTTCCCCATCAGTGTGAAATAGCCTTCCCTCGTCTGAAGCCTGCCCCCGATGAGACAGCCTTCAGTGAGGCCCTACTGAAGAGGAACCAGGACCTTGGCCCCACCTCTGTTGAACAGGTCTGTGACTAAACACACATGACCATTTACTATTTTAAACGTGTTCACATGCAGCAGACCTTACAACTGGAGTAATTCAAGTGAGGTGGTTTGATGAGACACTATAGCAGCAAGTGCCCTTTTTAGTTCTGTGTCTGTAATATAAGCTGCGAATAATATCCATTTATGTTGTTAAGAAACAAATGGAACGAAATGGGGAGGGACCTACTTGAATTTGTCAAATAGAAACTTGTTTTCTGTTTTGGAGTAAATGGTTTCTGTTGCAAAACATTTTGCAGCAGAATTGTCAGAATAACACAGTAACCAGGTTTCCATCCTTTTTATGCAAGTAAACTACATGAGGGATAAATGTCACGACAGGTCTGATGGAAACAGCAAATTTGTTACCTTTCCAAATGTCGAAAAAACAAAATACGCTAGACGAGGTGGGATTTTTTTGTGTCGATAAATTAAGTGTGAGATGGTGGTGGAAATGCCTTTTATTCACAACTATTTATATAATAACCATCATATCAACGTAAACTGGGAGTCATGCAATGATCTTGTGTGGTCCTCTCACTACGCCTCGGGAAAACATGCTTTATTTAGCTACAGATTAAATATGTTATGAACTTTACAGGGTGGTTAAATCAAATCAAACTTCATTTGCCACATGCGCCGAATACAACAAATGTAGACTTGACTGTGAAATGCTTACTTACTAGCCCTTAATCAACAGTGCAGTTCAAGAAGAAGAAAATATTTACCAAGTAGATGAAAATAAAAAGTTTGAAAAAAAGTAACATAACAATAACTACGCTATATACAGGGGGTGCTGAGTCGGTGTGCAGGGATACAGGCTAGTTGAGGTAATCTGTAACTGGGGGCGAAGTGACTGCAGATGTAACAAACAAACAAGGGGGATTCTTATGAATTGTTCCGCAGTGTAATGGCTTGGGGGTAGAAGCTGTTGAGGAGCCTTTTGGTCCTTGACTAAGCGCTCCGGTACCGCTTGCAGTGCGGTAGCAGAGAGAACAGTCTATAACTTGGGTGACTGGAGTCTCTGACAATTTTATGGCCTTTCCTCTGACAACGCCTATTATATAGGTCCTGGATGGCAGGAAGCTTGGCCCCAGTGATGTACTGGGCCGTTCGCACTACTCTCTGTAGCACCTTACGGTCATATGCCGAGCAGTTGCCATACCAGGCGGTGATGCAACCGGTCAGGATGCTCTCGATGGTGCAGCTGTAGAACCTTTTGAGGATCTGAGGGCCCATGCCAAATCTTTTCAGTCTACCGAGGGGGGAAAAGGTTTTGTCGTGCCTTCTTCACGACTGTCTTGGTATATTTGGACCATGATAGTTTGTTGGTGCTGTGGAAACCAAGGAACTTAACTCTCGACACTCCACTACAACCCCGTTGATGTTAATGGGGGCTTGTTCGGCCGCCTTTTCCTGTAGTCCACGATCAGCTCCTTTCTCTTGCTCACAATGAGGGAGAGGTTGTTGTCCTTGCACCACACTGCCAGTTCTCTGACCTCCTCCCTATAGGCCGTCTCATCGTTGTCGGTGATCAGGCCTACCGCTTCTGTGTCGTCAGCCAACTTAATGTTGGTGTTGGAGTCATGTTTGACCACGCAGTCGTGGGTGAACAGGGAATACAGGAGGGGACTAAGTACACACTCCCAAGGGGCTCCAGTGTTAAGGACCAGCGTGGCAGATGTATTGTTGCCTACTCTTACCAACTGGGGGCGGCCCGTCAGGAAGTACAGTGCATGGTGATAAGCTTGAGTGTGTTATTCTGATGACATGGTGATCAATGTTTGACTGTTATTTTAGTTTGTTAAAATGATCTCTTTAATCATGTAGGTAGCCTACCTGCACTGTATCTGAGCTGTTGGCTAGAGTGCACTTGCCAAGACGAGATATGCTGTATAACACAACATTTCTTACCAAACCAAAAGTCGAGTTGAGAACGTGATAGAAACCCATTTAACTTGTATTCTTGTGTTCAGTACATGGGAATTTAACCGCTACAGTTATGTGCTCTACGTCATTGCGCACACTGTAATTTGATTGAAACACATCTCTGGTGAGAAAATGGATTTAGTTTTTATGCTGATTTTAGAACCTTCACATGAAAATTTGTCACCGATTGGATGGAAGCCTAGCTACTGTCAGTAAACTAAATCCACAACATTCAACACTTGGCAGACATTCGATACAGATCAAAGGTAAGATCATCAGTACATAGTTACATCAGATAATGATAAACAGGCACCAAACTGCTTCATTAAATATGGTACTTAAACATTCATGGTTAATTCCTTTTTCCCTTCCCCAAGGGAGTGATTCTGGCTGGATCTCCCCACATATACAATCATGTTACTATCTACTGCAACCCTTCCCCTCTACACACAACACCCGTTCTGCCAGTCACATTCTGTTAAAGGTCCCCAAAGCACACACATCCCTGGATCGCTCGTCTTTTCAGTTCGCTGCAGCGAGCAACTGGAACGAGCTGCAACAATCAATCAAACTGGACAGTTTTATCTCAATTTCTTCATTCAAATACTCAATCATGGACACTTACTGACAGTTGTGGCTGCTTTGCACTACTTTCTTGCCCTTTGTGCTGTTGTCTGTGCCAAATAATGTTTGGCATGTTGTGTTGCTGCCATGCTATGATGTCTTATGTCTCCCTTTATGTAGTGTTGTCTCTTGTCGTGATGGGTTTTGTCTTATTTGTATTTAATAAATTTTTAATCCCATTCCCTGTCTCCGCAGGAGGCCTTTTGGTAGGCCGTCATTGTAAATAAGAATTTGTTCTTAACTGACTTGCCTAGTTAGGTAATAAACGTTTATTTATCAATCCATATCCACAGTAACTCAAATACAGGAAAATAGGTAGTATAATTTCCCATTACAAATACCTAATACGTTGTAAGATCTGGCATGTCTGCAATGTTCTCGGGCAAGAACTGTTGTGGCAGGAATGTGGATTTCAAGTGCTCAACAAGTTGTGTGTTTATGGCAGTTTGATTTCAGACACTTGGTGGCAGCCTACTCCATAGTTTAGTGGCGCCCAATGTGTTACTTAACTCCAGCTGTCTGCTTCATAGACCAGTGTTTCTTAAACCATTTTGAACCAGTGTCCAAGATGACTCCAGTTAGAACTAGCACGTTAGAACTGCCGTCAGACAGTAGTTTGACCTTTTCTCTCTTTCTTCTAGTCATCCATCTTGTCACTGGTCACCAAAATTACCAACGTCATTGACAACTTCATCGTTTCAGCTGGGGCTGATGAAGTGGTACGTACTACAGTGTCAGATTTAATCTCGCCAGAGAAATACAGTTTGGTGAATCCTCAAATGCAGGGATGAGGGTATTTCAAACCAGTTAGTTGAGTTGAATGTGATGAATTGTTTTCAAACTTTTCTAACTCTAGGAAATTGAGGAAATGAGACAGGTAGGCTCCTACAAGAAAGGCACTATGACAACAGGACACAATGTTGCAGACCTTGCTGTCATTCTGAAGATATTGCCTTCTGGTAAGTTTTTACCTAAATGCATTTCTAATGTCACTATTACGTGATGATCACTACTCAGAGGAAATGGTGGTAGTGGATGGAACATGGTCTGTAGCTCAGTTGGTAGAGCATGGCGCTTGTAACGCCAGGGTAGTGGGTTCGATTCCCGGGACCACCCATACGTAGAATGTATGCACACATGACTGTAAGTCGCTTTGGATAAAAGCGTCTGCTAAATGGCATTTATTATTATTATTATATTATTATCAACTGACCACTAATATGTCTGTTTCTCCCAGTGGAGACAGTGACCGCTCTGGGAACCAAGGTGGTGGAGACCCTACGCACACAGGACCCTTCGGAAGGTAATGCACATCACTTTTCTTTACGTTCTCATTGGTCTTAGAACCTAATGAAGTATCTGGCGTAATTATGCACGATTTTAGGTCTGGTTTTCTGAGATTATATTGGTAATCTACAGTATGTGTTTGAATATGTTTCCCCAGTACTCTCCATGCTGCCCAACGAGACGGGCTTTGAGATCAGTTCGGCCGACGCCACTGTGAAGATCCTCATTGCCACCGTGCCCCACAACATGCGAAAGCTGGAGCCTGATGTGCACAGTACGTATAGCAAGGATTAACAGTCGCACTCTTACAATGGATGGGGGGGTTGAAGGGTGGATGGAGGCAACCAGAGATATGGAGATGGTTTCGCTGTTAAACTTTCACTTCTACTGTGTATCCTCTGATCGAAGAAGCCAGTCGTTGAAATATTGCTGTTATAGCTGACACGAGGGACTAAAACATCAATGTCATCAGGTTTAGCCAGACATATTGAGTGATTGTCTGTCTCCCTTCTCTACAGTCGATATGAAGCTCCTGCAGAACTCCCTGGCTGCTGTTCGCCACGCTCGCTGGTTTGAAGAAAATGCCTCCCACTCCACGTGAGCTGCCAATGCGAACTCCCACCCATCAGTGGTTTTATTTTTTAACGGTCAATTTTGGATTGAATAGAGAATGGAAATGTTGTTGATGTTAAATATACCTATCCAAACATGTCAATTTGTGTGTGTGGTCTGGTTTTGCCCTATCAGAGTGAAGGTCCTGGTCCGTTTGCTGAAGGACCTGAGGATCCGCTTCCCAGGGTTTGAACCCCTTACCCCCTGGATGTTGGACTTACTGGTGAGCCCCATGCACAACTGTCTGCATACAACATAAATTGAGTGTATGTCTGTCCTGACCCTATTTAAGCAAACTAGTTGTCGTCGTTGGAAAGATTGTTTAGCCTGAAGAGGTGTAAAAAAGCACTCCTGTATGTTAATGTGCTCATTAGACTTCAGTGTTGGCCTTATTCTAATTTCCTAAAACTCATGTAGTGGGCCTGCTCCTGACAAGCTTAATTTAGAGCAGAGTTTTTGGTCTGCTCAGCAGTTGGAGACGTATTCAAGGGTCTCTAGGTGTCTTTTATTACCCACGCAAAATGCACTTTACGAGGCAGAAGAAATGGTCGGCCCTGCTATTTTAGCGTTGAAACTAAATCGTCAATATGTGTACTGGCACAAGACGTTGCCTGAATAGTCAGTTTTTCCGTGGTGAAGATTTTCAGTTTCTCTCGCTCTCTGTCCAGGGTCACTCTGCAGTCATGAACAACCCCAGCAGACAGCCGCTAGCCCTCAATGTGGCCTTCAGGCGGAGCTTGCAGATGCTGTCATCGGGGCTTTTCTTGCCTGGTTCAGCTGGAATTGCAGACCCCTGTGAGAATGGACACTACCGTGTATTCACTGTCATGAACCTGGAGCAACAGGTACTTGCCTGCTGGCCTCTCTCCATTGCATTTTTGGTCATTTAGCAGATGTTCTTATCCAGAATGACTTAACAGGAGCAATTAGGGTTAAGTGCCTTACTCAACGGCACATTGACAGATTTTTCAGGTAGTCTGCTCAGGGATTCAAACCAGCAACCTTTCGGTTACTGGCTCAGCACTCTTAAGCGCTAGGCTACCTGCCGGTCTCTTATCTTGTAAGAGTGTAAACCTGAACTTTCTGAATGTAACCTTGAATTATTCTGTTTGAATTCCATTTTTTTAGCTTGTCTAAACCGTAGTCCGCAAGACAGTAGTCGTGGCCTAATTTATAATACTAGTGTATCAAACAATACATTTTCAGTATCTTCTTCACCATACCAAGATGATGACATATTTGCTCTGTCCAGGACATGGTGTGCCTCACTGCTCAGACCCTGGTGAGGTTGTTGTCTCATGGCGGCTACATGAAGATTCTGGGTCTGGATGGAGACGCTAGCCGTAAGTCAACTCACCTGAACTTGAGGCATTTACAGCACTTTTATTAGTGATTGAACTTTCTCCCCCACACGTGTTTACCTGTTCTGTCCTCTCTGGTCAGATCTAGTGGTGGAGACATCCACGTGGGATGGAGTGACAGTGAAGCCTTCTGAGAAGGCATATGAGAAGATGCCGGAGGTGGAATTGGAGGTGGATGATGATGATGATGATGATGATGATGCAGAAATGGAGAGCATGGATGCTAAAGAGGTCATGGACACTAAAGAGTGATTGTGGTGACAGACTTTTTCAGTTTGTCATTCAACTGTTTTGAATGGTTCCATTCTGAGGAGGGATGGGGATTTCTTTTTGTACTGTCTCCTACACGCGCCTAGTTTAAGGGCTTGTTTTGTTTTCAGACAACCCTGATACTAGGGACACAAGGTGTGGCTTCTAATGTTTTTTTTATGTTTTGGTTTATATCAAGTCTAAACAGAAATTGAACTATTTTCTCTTGGCTTATTGTATGGCAAAGATTTTGATTAAAAAAAACTTTTATTGAAAATTCTGATTTCTATGGTCCACTCCCAATTGATGTCGCTCCAGTGTACAGTTTCTCACAGTCAAAAATGGATAGATCATGTCAGTTTGGTGTCTGAAGTTACTGAGCAGCCAGTGGAGACGTGTCTGTTTATAATGTCATCTGGACTATTACATACAGCGGTGGTGTTGTCAGTAATAACTGGGCTTTAATCAATGAACCCAATTACGGAGTCCTTTGACGGCAGACCTGGAAACAGTCATAATCGTTAGAGGAGCTGTGAAGGGAGGGGGAGGCTGCTAGTGCTCGGCAATTAAAACCCAAGGCTGGCTTATTGAGGTTTTCTCTGGCTAGACGGAGATCTTGATCGAGCCATGGCTGATAGAATATCATCTATTTTGTTTGATATAAGTGCATAAAATACTATGCTATTGGCCCTTAAACTCAAGGATGTATTCTGCTCCGCACAGTGAACAGAGCTTTTTCAATGTGTTAACCTTTTCTTGAATAATAAAGCTGAATAAACATGCCGTAGTTATTGTTGATTCTCCAGCTGACTAACCACATCCCCTTCAAATGGAATGTTGCAACTGGTATTGGAGTACTTGTCCTCAGATGGCAGAGGTTTAAACTTTTGCATCCTTCCGAGTGTTCCAACCATTCTGAGAAAAAAATGCTGTTGTGTCAATAACAAAAGTGCTTGCTATTGTTTTCAAAAGTTTTTCTCATCAGTGGTACAAATTGTTAATAATTGGCTCTTGGACCTTGACAATGGTTAGCTTTTCATTGGGTTGTTGATTTGCAGTATCTGTCTAGCTGTATACTGGTTGAAAATGGCAGATTTGGACAAGTATCTAAATTGGACCTCTGTACTGTAACATGCTATACATGATATCAGAGCTCTGCGCTTCACAGCTCCGTATGGGTTTTGACACAGCTGTTCTGAACTTGCACCACGTAGGACAAGTTGCCCCATCCCTCCCCCTAATTGGGCATTTTTAAAATTATATATATTTTTTGCTGTAAATTAGGATTACCGGTACTCTGTATTTCAAAGATGAGACGATGAGGGTAATAAATACAACTTTGATGTCATACAAGCAAACCAAACACCGGTGAGTACAAATGGGTACTTCACATTACCATATGAAACTTGTAATATAGTGTCAATGTACAGTTTGATGTACAGTTACTAGATGTTATGGGGTTATACCCTGGGTTGTACTGGACAGAATGAGACCATGTTTGTTGTATTGTGAAGATTTGCAGTCTACCACACATCTGAATGCACTCATGACTCCATTCTATGCTCACCAATTATGACCTGCTTTGAATTGTCTTGAGAAAGCCTAGCACTGTAAGATCATATTTTATCTTTTTGCTAGTCATGTTGGCAATGGAACAAGCTTTCAAATTATACCCACCTGACCCAGATTGTGATTTATAATGGGCTGTTTTTTGATTGTGTAAAGGCAGGGCTGTGTTCCAAACAAGTGTTCTTGCTCTAGTTCCTCAATGGCAGAGCTAGGAGACTCAAATCACCTTATAGTCGAAGACTTGTCTTTTAGTCGTAAGTGCATTGAAATTACTTAGGAACTGTGCACACTTTGTAGAGGTGTGGCCAGTTGGAGACACCAGTTAGTCCTCTCACTCAAACCCATATTTGTCTTATGTTGCCCCTACCCCAAATTTTCCAAGAATGTTCTTATGTTACTGAATGTATCCAGTGTATTTTTAGATTTCCTTACTAACAAAAGTGGCAAAGTACAGTAAATGTAAAATGTACATAAAATCAACTAATGTTTGGATTGTCTTGTCAGGTGAACTGTTGTCCTTTTAGTCTATTAATTTCCACATAATCTCAACTGTTCCCTTTTAATAGCTACCATGGGTATGCATATAATTTCCATATTTCTGTAAGAAACGTTTCAATTTATCCCTGTCCATATAAGCCAATTTCCACACATGTAATTAAGCAATTTATGTCTTTGGAATTCAGTGACTGAGGACAATGTAATTAAATCTGCATGAGAGAATTTGGCCTTCAGCAGAGGTTATCCCGTTGCTATGCTGTAGCAGAGCCATTCTGATAATAGAAAAAAGTAAAATGACTGGAGGCAAAACAATTATAATAAACAGCCTCTAACCCCATTTAACATTTTGGAGCTGGTATTTGACGAGAGGTGTGTGTGTGTGTGTGTAGGCCTGTGACTCATGGATTTTGGATGACGGTAGTTGGTCAGCCAAATGATAATCGTGAATAGCAAAAAATATACAGTTGAAGTTAACATACACATAGGCTGAAGCTCATTTTTCAAACACTCAAACTATAGTTTTGGCGTGTCGGTTAGGACATCTACTTTGTGCCATGACACAAGTAATTTTCCCAGCAATTATTTACAGATTATTTCACTTATAATTCACTTTATCACTATTCCAGCGGGTCAGAAGTTTACAAACACTATCTTGACTGTGCCTTTAAACAGCTTGGAAAATTCCAGAAAATTATGTCATGGCTTTAGAAGCTTCCGGTAGGCTAATTGACATCCTTTGAGTCAATTGGAGGTGTACCTGTGGATGTATTTCAAGGCCTACCTTCAAACTCAGTGCCTCTTTGCTTGACGTCATGGGAAAATCAAAAGAAATCAGACAAGACCTCAGAAAATAAATTGACCTCCCACAAGTCTGGTTCATCCTTGGGAGCAATTTCCAAATGCCTGAATGTACCACGTTCATCTGTACACACAATAGTACGTAAGTATACTGACTCAGATTGAATAAACAGTTCTTTCACTCAGGAACTCTATTCTTCCCTCCCAGTCAGCATCTCATGGGAACAACAGTGAGACATAACAGAAACCTAATTTGCAGCAGGGTATACTGCTGTCCCAATGCCATGTTCATTTTGCCAACCAAGTGATCTGTTCATGCTGCACAAAATTCACTTTATATGAGGTTCTTATGTGGTGATATTCTGGAAAATATCACCACATAATATGGTAATTTATATCAATCTAATTAACAACATATATCCTATATATATCTTGGCTGTACTGGGGGGGTATTCCTATTTATCCTAAAATAGCCCAATACTGGAAACAA
This sequence comes from Oncorhynchus gorbuscha, assembly GCF_021184085.1. Taxonomy (NCBI): domain Eukaryota; kingdom Metazoa; phylum Chordata; class Actinopteri; order Salmoniformes; family Salmonidae; genus Oncorhynchus; species Oncorhynchus gorbuscha. Next base: position 17,689,463 of record NC_060191.1, read on the forward strand.
CAATACATTAATAAATGCCAAAGCCACACTTAGTTTTGCTTAGCATGGAGCCCTGAGGAGTGGTGCAGTAATCTGTACTTGAGAGGGGTGCAGGGCTAGAGGTCACCAGAGAGGAAGCTGACATGACAGACTCTAACACTTTGTTAACCCACTAATGGACGGACCTCCCTCCCCACCACTTACCCCTCCCTTTCATGGACTGTTTTAGCAAAACTGAGGAAGGAAATATAATGCAGGAACAGGTTGATAAAAATTGTGATGAAAATCAACAGTATTAACCATAGATGAAAATGAAATGGTGTGTATACATAGCTAGGTTTCCATCCAATTGGTGACAGATTTTCATGCAAATATTCCAAAATCTGCATAAAGAAAATATGCACATTTTCTCACCAATGGTGTTTCCAACAAACTGAATTGTTGCGGATAAAAATCAGTATTTGATGACATAGTGCACACAAAATGTACTTTTTCACTAACGTTTTTATGTACTGAATAAAAATGTAAAGTTCAATGTGTTTCCATCGCATTTTCAATGCTACTGATAGTTTTGTCACAAGAACTGTTGCTTTAAATGGCAAATGTACCTACTCTGGTCTTGGTGAGTGCACTCTAGCCAACAGCTTGCATATACAGTGCAGGTAGGCTAGTCTACGTAATGAGATTATTATGGATAAGAGCAAGAATAGTTTTATTTGTCAAATGGCAGTCAAGCACCTTTCATGTCAAGACCCTCGATATTTGTTGGAAAGGAGCATCAAGCACATCATCGTCCACTTTCACCACCCTGTGAAGTTCATCAGAATGTATTTAATCTTTAGCTTAATAAATGGCATAGTTTACCAAGTCATAGACTAACCGCCATATCATTGAGTGACTAAGTTTGCTTCGATATCATGAGTATTATTCAATATTTGCGCATAAAGGAGTTTCCACCATCATTTCTTGCATACTTAATTTGTACCGAAACTTCCTGTTTCCATCAAAGCTGTCGTGATTTTTTTTGTTCAATATGACTTTACTCACGTAACAATTGTGGATGGAAACGTGCTAAGATAGACAGAGGTAATAAAATCCAATGCTATGGTGGCACAGTGCCAGAGCGCAACATGATTTCCCTAGTCTGTAGTGGAACAAGACATGGTTTTCTTGTTACCCGTTGGGTTTGATGTAAAGGTCATGGTTAAATATGAAATATTCAGTGATCAAGCAAGTGAAAAGGATATGTAGAAGCATCTGCTAGTCTGTGTTAGCACAAAATACAGTGCCTTCAGAAATCATTCACACCCTTTGACTTTTTCCACATTTTGTGTTACAGCCTGAAATGAAAATTGATTAAATAGAGATTGTTTGTCACTGGCCTACACACAATAACCCATAATGTCAAAGTGGAACTATACTGAACAAAAATAAAAACACAATATGCAACATACATAGGCCCACCCACTTGGGAGCTAGGCCCAGCCAATCAGAAGGAGTTTTTCCCCACAAGGGGGCTTTATTACAGACAGAAATACTCCTCAGTTTCATCAGCTGTCCGGGTGGATGGTCTCAGGCGATCCCGCAGGTGAAGAAGCTGCATTTGAAGGTCCTGAGCTGGCGTGGTTACACGTGGTCTGTGGTTTTGAGGCTGGTTGGACATATTGACAAGTTTTTCTCTAAAACGACGATGGAGAAATTAACATTCAATTCGTGCAGGCAGCATGCCAAAACTTGAGACATCTGTGGCATTGTGTTGACTGACAAAACTGCACATTTTAGTGGCCTTTCATTGTCCCCATCACAAGGTGCACCTAGGGGCGGCAGGTAGCCTAGTGGTTAGAGCGTTGGGTCAGTAACTGGAAGTTTGTTGGATCGAATCCCTGAGCTGACAAGGTAAAAAAAATGTTGTCCTGCTGCTGAGCAAGATGAACGTACTTTAGTGTGCAAAGGACAAAGAACATTGTGAAGATGCTGGAGAAAACAGGTACAAAAGTACCTATATCCACAGTAAAATGAGTCCTATATCGACATAACCTGAAAGGCCACTCAGCAAGGAAAAAGCCACTGCTCCAAAACCGCCATAAAAAGTCAGACTACAGTTTGCAACTGCACATGGGGACAAATTGTAAATGTCCTCTGGTCTGATGAAACAAAAATAGAGCTGTTTGGCCATAATGACCATTGTTATGTTTGGAGGGAAAAAGGGGACTTGGCTCCCTCTGCTGGGAGTACACAGGTTGGGCACCCCGACACGTATGGCTCCAGGCAGAGGTAATTAGGGAGCCATGGAGGCCATAAAAGGAGCACTGTGGCACACCGCGGGGATAACAGAGAGACCGACACATAGCAGAAGCTAAGAAGAAGGACCAAGCCAAATCTACGTGATTTCATTGTTATGTTTATGTTATTGCCTAGTAAAATCATGTTTGCTGACTAGAACCTCCCTGTCTCTGTGTTAATCTCTGCACGCTCAACCCAACACCCCACAGTTTACCACATTGGCCACAAGAGAGATAAACCGATTGGTTGAAAGCCAGTTCACTGGCAAATGTGATTTACGAGGGGCGTCTCCCTTCCTTGTTTTTCTCCTATAATTATTTTTTTATTTGTCAAATGGATTTGTTGAGTTTATTGCTCTGTAAACTGTTGTTGGGTGAGAGGAAAGATAAGCCCTAGAGAAAGAATACCACAAAAATGTGAGGGGGGAGGAAGACATTAGGGTGAGGAAAAGACTGTAGGATTCTACAGCTCTTCAGGGAACAGAGGAAGGATTAAGGGGGGACAATGTTCATGGCATTCACATGGAAATGTACAGAATGCATTTTTCACTCAAGCATTTTGCTTCACCTACACAGCTTGCTTATAATGTATGGTGCCCTAGCTTTATTTTAAATATAATATCGGAAGGCAATGACTATTAAAATCTTCCTGACCCTCTCTGTGGGCCCCTGGAGGTCGTTGCCCGTGGCCCCAAATGCAGTAGTTGGCGGCCCTGACCATTGCCTTCACATGTCACAAACAATTGAATCAGAAAAAAATATTCGCTCACTATATGAGTATGGTTACCTGCACACAATAATGACATTATTGTGGATAGTCAGATTAATATAACAGTTCGATTAAAACGTTAGGTTAATTAACCTATATGCTTTGCAAGAAGAACGATTTTCCCTAATAATCCTATTTACATGGACACATCTGAAACCAGGCTACCCGATGACACTGATAAATGCAGAAGATCGGCAATCAAAATAAATGTTCTACCATTGTGACTGTGCTATTTTTGGAAAGCATTTTTGATTCTGAGTTCGGGCATATAAAGTTTGTTTGTGAAAGCTACTAAACGCATACATTCAGTTGTTTCGAACTCGTTTCAAAGAGAGAGGCTCTCTCGGTTGGTGCTAGCACATCCGCAGATCAAATTCACATCTGGAACTTCCGTGTTTAGGCCTACATAATTCGACAGATTGCTGGTGTTTTAATTGGTGTATGCTTAGGTTTTGACTGTACGCCGATTAAGATAAACAGAGTAATGTGTAAATTACTATTGCATAATCTGCCTACTGCCATAATCAGTTCAATATAGTATTATTACTGTCCATGTAAATCTACTGTGTGTGTGTAACCTGATATACATGTTCAACCCATGATATTTTATGAGAAAGATGCATGCACTCAACAACTGGTAACATTTCTCTCAACATAGACTGTTTGGACATGCTTTTAAATACAGCTCATCTGTGGTAGAATGATTTACCATTGTGCTAATTGCTTGAGAATAAATATTTGTATAGATCCACTCCTCATTTCTCGCATTCTCTCTCCTTCCCTCCCACTCCAGTGGAAACGAAAGCCTACCCCTGTGCATGAATGAGTAAGACGCCGCCACGAGGTGAACACAAACACTTTCATACAAGCACATACACACTGTTCCAGCGCCAGGCAGTCAGTCTCTACTCCGACTGGCCAAGGCTGCCTCATATGGATAGCCTCAAGCTATCCAGCGTAACACTGAAATATACAGAGTACAGGGGATACTGGCATGAAACCAAACATACACACACAGACACATGGATATACAGCTGTGTGAGGAGCCGGACACACCCTCAGACCAGACGAATGGAGGCAGAGTGTGTGTGTGCGTGTTTCTTTGACCTGTGGCTGTAGAGGATTTTCTTGGTGTGTGACGGCAGTTGTCATCTCGTGTTCTTTACCTGATGCCGTGTGATTTCCTGACCCTGGAGTTCAACAGCTGACCCATGCAGGCATAGAATCAGCTTCCCTGAGTTGTGGACTTGGAACACAGCTAAAGGTGCTGAGCAGTGCTGGTACTTTGCTAGACTTTCCCTGGAATATTTTATAATTGAGGCAAAATGGTCTCATGCTTCAACTATGAAACAACAGGCACATTTTCTGCAGAGATATGCTACTTTGTCTGACACAGCAAATAATCAAGGACTGTCTTTGCTTAGCCTAAAATAATTGAATCAGGAAAGCCAACGCCAACTTTGTCCAGTCTGTTTTCTTTGGTAATAAGAGGTGGGAGCTAGTACCTCTCAAATTACTGACTGTGGCTGTGCATTCATTCGGTTGATTCTCCTATTAATTTTATTCTGGTTTCTTTGTGCGCACTAAAAGAAGAACTTCATTGATGTTTTTTTGGGCCGATATCCCCCGCTTTTGTGAACCACGCGTTGCCTTTTCGCGGGTTTCGCTTACCCATCAGCTCCTCTGCCCACACACAGCTCGAGCCTCCCAGCTGGTATTTCACCTCAGTCACTGACAGTCACAGATGCCAAGACGTCGGCATAAACCGGAGCTTGACATGGAGGGAGTAAACTCAATTTAAGGTAATTGTATTGTATTTAGGCAAATGTTAAATATGTTTTTGTAGCTGCAACACATTTTAATCCATGTTAAATTATATCGCCTACAGCCAGACAGTGCACCACATTTACTCCAAAATGACTTTTGAGTGTAACGTTAGGCTATGATGTGAGAACAAATCTTTAGGCCTAATATAAGGCTAATAACGTTAGCTGGAAAACAAACAAACAGGTATACCCTCCTTATAACGTTTTAAGGTTTTGTTATGTATACATGTAGATGTTCTAAATGTTTGTTATCTACTAGAAAAATCCTTTATCTGATTTCAAACATGAGTTTATCATAACCCTAAGCGCCCTATGACTCAATTGTTTTTGTTTTTAATAAAATACTTTATAAACAAGATGTAACGTTAGCCTATTGCTTCAAATGAATAAAAGTAATTGCCCTCAGACTGAACACCGCTCTATCTTGCCTACATGCATTTGAAAATGCCATGCAAAGCACTTTCGATTATTGCTCCATTGTTTAGGTATTTGTTGGTGTACCGGGCTTTGATGCCAAACAAATCTCAACGAGTGCAGTTAAACAATTAAATCACTGCATATCCTGTCAGGTGCAAGCTTAATGGTCTACCAGTTTGATAGAGGCAATTAACAACCATGTAATTGTCTAAGAAAGTTCACCTTCACTATAACTTACTAAAGGAAGCTGTGACAAGTATTTTGTCACACACGTTGACATTCTTTGATGCATGGTTAATTATTCTGTTTATATTCTCAACTCCTGAGTATATATCTGATTTGAGGGATCAGAACTGCCCAGTAACTCAGTAACTCCAGTCTGGTATAAGGGAGTCACCCTCTCATATATGTTCTATAACATGGTAGTGCAAAGGCCACTCAAACGTGACATGAAGAAAAATAGTTTGAGGGAATTCAGCTGTGACAAAGAAAAACAGCTCTTTGAACAGAGTTGAACAGACATGAAGAGACTCCAAACTGTGTGTGTATGTGTGTGTACAATAGTCTCCCTATGTCTCCCTCTTAAGCTCAACAGGATAAATAATTCACAAGGACATTATTCAACAGCCTAACAGGATGAGGATGCAGGGAGAGAAACTGTTGCTGGTTTTTCTTCTGCTGCTGGGTGCCTGTCTCCAGTGGGTCCAGTCTGGCAGGTCATCCCGGCACCGTGATTCACACCGACGCCCCAGAGAGCACCGGGACCATCGGCAGCACCGGAACATCACGCTGGCCATCATCCTACCACAGAGAAACACTGCCTACCCCTGGGCCTGGCCCCGTGTGGGTCCGGCTCTGGAACGAGCCATTGACACCATCAACACTGACCCAGCGCTCCTCCCTGGCCACCACCTGGGTTACGTGTTTGAGAACAGCGAGAACGAGGAGGGCATCTGCTCTGAGTCCATCGCCCCACTCATGGCTGTTGACCTCAAGTTCGCCCACGACCCCTGGGCTTTCATTGGGCCGGGCTGTGACTACACCTCCTCCCCAGTGGGCCTCTTCACCACCCACTGGGACATCCCCATGGTAACAGCGGGCGCCCCAGCTGTGGGCTTCAACGGAATCAACATGTACCCGTCCATCACCAACACGGGCCCCACGCACAAGAAGCTGGGCAAGTTTGGCCTCCATATCTGCAAGCACTTTGAGTGGAAGGAGCAGGTGCTGCTCATGTTCAGTGACAACAAGAAGGACGACCGACCGTGCTACTTCGCTGTGGAGGGCCTCTACACAGAGCTGCACTTGAACAACATCACCTCGGTGGACCTGGTGTTTGAGGAGAACACTGGACCAGTCAACTACTCTGACCTGCTCCACAACATCAAGCAAGATGGCCGAGGTGGGTCCCCTATATTCACTACACTTTATTCACAGCTTTGTATACTACATATTGTGAGAGCAAATCTGTTAATGTTGAGTGGGTTGGCACGGTGTCTTTTCGTTTTAATTTCTGTCTGGAAATTATTTCATTATGGTTAGGCTTGTCAGCCTAAGAACAGCCTGAAAAGAACCTTCTTGGAGCATGTTATTTATTCAGCCTAAGCCCTCATGACATATATTTCTTTGTTGACACAGCTGTACAAAAATAACTAAACTGTATGTGCTTGTTTTCATATTTAAGATTGTGTGTGTGTATGTGTTTAACTTATTACCTATGATATTTGATGGCTCCTGCCCTCTGAATGATTCTTAGCAGCAGGGCTTGTTAAGCGTGGATATTAGCTTTTGATCCTTGCTGCAGGGCATGGATGCCCTGGCAGCCTGAGCAAGAATTATGAGCTCAATCGATGCTGTGCAGATCAGACAACTCACTGCTGCAAATGGCCTGTCCTTAGGACAGACAGAGATAAAAAGATCGGCGTCATTAGATGATACAGCAGTTTTATGAAACCCCTCAAATTGTTTTCACTGTATTTTGGTTCAGTTTACCCTTCTGCTGCCTTTGAGGAAATGGACACAGTGAGTACAAAGCAAATATAATCCATTGCTACTCCAATCTATCACTTTCTTTGCAAAGTCAAGTGAGTCAACAAATAGATAGATAAGCCTCTCGATTAGTTCTCTATGAGCTTCACTCTCCCGTTCCCACACGGGTATAAAAACATCTCCAGAGAAGACATATATTAACAGAGGTCAAGAGCCCTGCGACATTATAAGGGAGCTGCAGTCAACATATCAGATCTGTAGGTATTTCCTGCTAAACAGACTCTGTCATTGGGCTAATTACCCTGGCCCTTTGCTTTTTGTTGGTCTGCAGTTCATCATATCTAACCAGAGGTGAGCAAATTATGGACTGAGTCAAATTAGGGATGTGTTCAAACAAAACAGAGGTAATCCATGTCCTGGAACAAGTACTAAATATGAGTATTTCTGTTCAACAAGAAAGCATGCGTGATTTACCATGTTTCTTTTTGTTTTCACACTGTGAACTTCGTTGTTTTGGTTACATGGATCCAAATGTGTACTTTATGGAGCGCCAGAATACTGTTGTCTTTGGCTTATTCCAAATTCACAGGCATCATGGTGTGATTGATTATGGCTTTTAGTTAAGTTTTTTTTAACTGAGATCTGGTAGAATGGCCACACTAAGCCATGCATTTTGATGGAGTGCAGTTGACCTGTGTGCGCATAACTTATGAGTTGTTTTATGTATTTAGGTTAAAGGGGCAATCTGCAGTTGCTACATCCATGTTTGGAATTATAAATTAATTATATGTACCCATTGATTCTTGAAGAATATAACTTATAAATGCCTCATGAGCTTAGTCCAACTGCCATACCCCATCAGAACCCAAAATACAAGCTTGTTTTACTCCAGTGTTTGTAAACAAAGTAAATATAAACTATATAGCTGCAAAACATGGTTATATCTATTATTTTAATATCATGGATGGTCAGTCCTGGCATCCATAGCTCTGTCTATGAATTTGAGAGTGGTTACATTTCTCCAGGCCCATCCCTCAGATTTGTACCGAAACAGAGATGACTTTTGTCATGTTTTGTCTTAGATTGTCTTGTCATTATGCTTTCCCTTCTGTTCATTTTCCCCCTGCTGGTCTTTTTAGGTTCGTTCCCCTTTTTCTCTCTCCCTTCCTCTCTCTCTTCTCTCTATCGTTCCGTTCCTGCTCCCAGCTGTTCCTATTCCCCTAATCAATCATTTAGTCTTCCCACACCTGTTCCTTATCTTTTCCCCTGATTAGAGTCCCTATTTCTTCCCTTGTTTTCCGTTCCTGTCCTGTCGGATCCTTGTCTATTGTTCACCGTGCTGTGTCTGTGTATCGCCCTGTCGTGTCGTGTTTCCCTCAGATGCTGCGTGGAGAGCAGGTGTCTGAGTCTGCTAGGTTCAAGTGCCTTCCCGAGGCAACCTGCAGTTCTTGATCGAGTCTCCAGTCTGTTCTCGTCATTACGAGTGGAATTATGTCTTATGTTTGTAGAAATACTTTACTGGATTAAAGACTCTGTTTTCGCCAAGTCGCTTTTGGGTCCTCATTCACCTGCATGACAGAAGGATCCGACCAAAGAATGGACCCAGCGACTACAGACGTTCGTAACACTGCCGTCGAGATCCAAGGAGCCATGCTCGGCAGACACGAGCAGGAATTGTCTGCTGCTCGCCATGCCGTGGAGAACCTGTCCGCTCAGGTTTCCGACCTCTCTGGACAGTTCCAGAGTCTTCGTCTCGTGCCACCTGTTACTTCCTGGCCTGCCGAGCCTCCGGAACCTAGGGTTAATAACCCACCTTGCTACTCCGGGCAGCCCACGGAGTGCCGCTCCTTTCTCACCCAGTGTGATATTGTGTTCTCTCTCCAACCCAACACATACTCTAGCGAGAGAGCTCGGGTTGCTTACGTCATTTCACTCCTTACTGGCCGGGCTCGAGAGTGGGGCACAGCTATCTGGGAGGCAAGGGCTGATTGTTCAAACAATTACCAGAACTTTAAAGAGGAGATGATTCGGGTTTTTGACCGTTCAGTTTTTGGTAGGGAGGCTTCTAGGGCCCTGGCTTCCCTATGCCAAGGTGATCGATCCATAACGGATTACTCTATAGAGTTTCGCACTCTTGCTGCCTCTAGTGACTGGAACGAGCCGGCGCTGCTCGCTCGTTTTCTGGAGGGACTCCACGCAGTGGTCAAAGATGAGATTCTCTCTCGGGAGGTTCCCTCCAGTGTGGACTCTTTGATTGCTCTCGCCATCCGCATAGAACGACGGGTAGATCTTCGTCACCAAGCTCGTGGAAGAGAGCTCGCGTCAACGGTGTTTCCCTGCTCCGCATCGCAACCATCTCCCTCCTCTGGCTCAGAGACTGAGCCCATGCAGCTGGGAGGTATTCGCATCTCGACTAAGGAGAGGGAACGGAGGATCACCAACCGCCTGTGCCTCTATTGCGGATTTGATGGACATTTTGTCAATTCATGTCCAGTAAAAGGCCAGAGCTCATCAGTAAGCGGAGGGCTACTGGTGAGCGCTACTACTCAGGTCTCTTCATCTAGATCCTGTACTACTATGTCGGTCCATCTACGCTGGATCGGTTCGGGTGCTACATGCAGTGCCTTGATTGACTCGGGGCTGAGGGTTGTTTCATGGACGAAGCATGGGCTCGGAAACATGACATTCCTTTCAGACAGTTAGACAAGCCTACGCCCATGTTTGCCTTAGATGGTAGTCATCTTCCCAGTATCAGATTTGAGACACTACCTTTAACTCTCACAGTATCTGGTAACCACAGTGAGACTATTTCTTTTTGATTTTTCGTTCACCTTTTACACCTGTTGTTTTGGGTCATCCCTGGCTAGTATGTCATAATCCTTCTATTAATTGGTCTAGTAATTCTATCCTATCCTGGAACGTTTCTTGTCATGTGAAGTGTTTAATGTCTGCCATCCCTCCCATTTCTTCTGTTCCCACTTCTCAGGAGGAACCTGGCGATTTGACAGGAGTGCCGGAGGAATATCATGATCTGCGCACGGTCTTCAGTCGGTCCCGAGCCAACTCCCTTCCTCCTCACCGGTCGTATGATTGTAGTATTGATCTCCTTCCGGGGACCACTCCCCCTCGGGGTAGACTATACTCTCTGTCGGCTCCCGAACGTAAGGCTCTCGAGGATTATTTATCTGTGTCTCTTGACGCCGGTACCATAGTGCCTTCTTCCTCTCCGGCCGGGGCGGGGTTCTTTTTGTTAAGAAGAAGGACGGTACTCTGCGCCCCTGCGTGGATTATCGAGGGCTGAATGACATAACGGTTAAGAATCGTTATCCGCTTCCCCTTATGTCATCAGCCTTCGAGATTCTGCAGGGAACCAGGTGCTTTACTAAGTTGGACCTTCGTAACGCTTACCATCTCGTGCGCATCAGAGAGGGGGGGAGTGGAAAACGGCGTTTAACACTCCGTTAGGGCATTTTGAGTACCGGGTTCTGCCGTTTGGTCTCGCCAATGCGCCAGCTGTTTTTCAGGCATTAGTTAATGATGTTCTGAGAGACATGCTGAACATCTTTGTTTTTGTCTATCTTGACGATATCCTGATTTTTTCACCGTCACTCGAGATTCATGTTCAGCACGTTCGACGTGTTCTACAGCGCCTTTTAGAGAATTGTCTCTACGTGAAGGCTGAGAAGTGCTCTTTTCATGTCTCCTCCGTTACTTTTCTCGGTTCCGTTATTTCCGCTGAAGGCATTCAGATGGATTCCGCTAAGGTCCAAGCTGTCAGTGATTGGCCCGTTCCAAGGTCACGTGTCGAGTTGCAGCGCTTTTTAGGTTTCGCTAATTTCTATCGGCGTTTCATTCGTAATTTCGGTCAAGTTGCTGCCCCTCTCACAGCTCTTACTTCTGTCAAGACGTGTTTTAAGTGGTCCGGTTCCGCCCAGGGAGCTTTTGATCTTCTAAAAGAACGTTTTACGTCCGCTCCTATCCTCGTTACTCCTGACGTCACTAGACAATTCATTGTCGAGGTTGACGCTTCAGAGGTAGGCGTGGGAGCCATTCTATCCCAGCGCTTCCAGTCTGACGATAAGGTTCATCCTTGCGCTTATTTTTCTCATCGCCTGTCGCCATCTGAACGCAACTATGATGTGGGTAACCGCGAACTGCTCGCCATCCGCTTAGCCCTAGGCGAATGGCGACAGTGGTTGGAGGGGGCGACCGTTCCTTTGTCGTTTGGACAGACCATAAGAACCTTGAGTACATCCGTTCTGCCAAACGACTTAATGCCCGTCAAGCTCGTTGGGCGTTGTTTTTCGCTCGTTTCGAGTTTGTGATTTCTTACCGTCCGGGTAGCAAAAACACCAAGCCTGATGCCTTATCCCGTCTGTTTAGTTCTTCTGTGGCTTCTACTGATCCCGAGGGGATTCTTCCTTATGGGCGTGTTGTCGGGTTGACAGTCTGGGGAATTGAAAGACAGGTTAAGCAAGCACTCACGCACACTGCGTCGCCGCGCGCTTGTCCTAGTAACCTCCTTTTCGTTCCTGTTTCCACTCGTCTGGCTGTTCTTCAGTGGGCTCACTCTGCCAAGTTAGCTGGTCATCCCGGTGTTCGAGGCACTCTTGCGTCTATTCGCCAGCGCTTTTGGTGGCCGACTCAGGAGCGTGACACGCGCCGTTTCGTGGCTGCTTGTTCGGACTGCGCGCAGACTAAGTCGGGTAACTCTCCTCCTGCCGGTCGTCTCAGACCGCTCCCCATTCCTTCTCGACCATGGTCTCACATCGCCCTAGACTTCATTACCGGTCTGCCTTTGTCTGCGGGGAAGACTGTGATTCTTACGGTTGTCGATAGGTTCTCTAAGGCGGCACATTTCATTCCCCTCGCTAAACTTCCTTCCGCTAAGGAGACGGCACAAATCATCATCGAGAATGTGTTCAGAATTCATGGCCTCCCGTTAGACGCCGTTTCAGACAGAGGCCCGCAATTCACGTCACAGTTTTGGAGGGAGTTCTGTCGTTTGATTGGTGCGTCCGTCAGTCTCTCTTCCGGGTTTCATCCCCAGTCTAACGGTCAAGCAGAGAGGGCCAATCAGACGATTGGTCGCATACTACGCAGCCTTTCTTTCAGAAACCCTGCGTCTTGGGCAGAACAGCTCCCCTGGGCAGAATACGCTCACAACTCGCTTCCTTCGTCTGCTACCGGGTTATCTCCGTTTCAGAGTAGTCTGGGTTACCAGCCTCCTCTGTTCTCATCCCAGCTTGCCGAGTCCAGCGTTCCCTCCGCTCAAGCGTTTGTCCAACGTTGTGAGCGCACCTGGAGGAGGGTGAGGTCTGCACTTTGCCGTTACAGGGCACAGACTGTGAGAGCCGCCAATAAACGCAGGATTAAGAGTCCTAGGTATTGTTGCGGCCAGAGAGTGTGGCTTTCCACTCGCAACCTTCCTCTTACGACAGCTTCTCGTAAGTTGACTCCGCGGTTCATTGGTCCGTTCCGTGTCTCCCAGGTCGTCAATCCTGTCGCTGTGCGACTGCTTCTTCCGCGACATCTTCGTCGCGTCCATCCTGTCTTCCATGTCTCCTGTGTCAAGCCCTTTCTTCGCACCCCCGTTCGTCTTCCCTCCCCCCTCCCGTCCTTGTCGATCGAGCGCACCTATTTACAAGGTACGTAGGATCATGGACATGCGTTCTCGGGGACGGGGTCACCAATACTTTGTGGATTGGGAGGGTTACGGTCCTGAGGAGAGGAGTTGGGTTCCGTCTCGGGACGTGCTGGACCGTTCACTCATTGATGATTTCCTCCGTTGCCGCCAGGATTCCTCCTCGAGTGCGCCAGGAGGCGCTCGGTGAGTGGGGGGTACTGTCATGTTTTGTCTTAGATTGTCTTGTCATTATGCTTTCCCTTCTGTTCATTTTCCCCTGCTGGTCTTTTTAGGTTCGTTCCCCTTTTTCTCTCTCCCTTCCTCTCTCTCTTCTCTCTATCGTTCCGTTCCTGCTCCCAGCTGTTCCTATTCCCCTAATCAATCATTTAGTCTTCCCACACCTGTTCCTTATCTTTTCCCCTGATTAGAGTCCCTATTTCTTCCCTTGTTTTCCGTTCCTGTCCTGTCGGATCCTTGTCTATTGTTCACCGTGCTGTGTCTGTGTATCGCCCTGTCGTGTCGTGTTTCCCTCAGATGCTGCGTGGAGAGCAGGTGTCTGAGTCTGCTAGGTTCAAGTGCCTTCCCGAGGCAACCTGCAGTTCTTGATCGAGTCTCCAGTCTGTTCTCGTCATTACGAGTGGAATTATGTCTTATGTTTGTAGAAATACTTTACTGGATTAAAGACTCTGTTTTCGCCAAGTCGCTTTTGGGTCCTCATTCACCTGCATGACAACTTTATTTTTTAAACTACTGATTCCCATTTTAAAGTGTCTATTTAGCATTAACAGTCGGGAAATGTTTAACCCAAAAACCTTCGTAGACATATGTTTTTTATTGCTCATACACCTGCCTGGGAAAAAGCCATCGTAGGGGATGCAATGTTTCATTAGATTGGGACCGGTGTAAAATATAAATAATAATTTGGTAAAAAGGCTGTTTCCTGAATATAACCTCTGCCATGGCCCAGTTAGGAATCAAAACTAAATTCCCATTTATTTATCAGCAAATCTCCAATGCTTGAAACAGCCATTTGTACAACTCCATTTAAAAGAATATCCATGGACGATTTATAGTGGAAATATGACTTAAGAAAAGTAGCAAGTGGAACATTTGGGTTAGACTACACACTATATGAGAGTACAAAAATACTTCCTGATTATGTTCCTGATTGTAACTCTATTCTGTCAGAGCACACAATCAGCAGTTGATTTACATGTTGTTGTGGTGGTTGTCAGTTTGTTTCAGAACAGAAGATGGTTTGAGGATCAGACAGACCTGCTTTATATTCAGATTTTATGCATTGCTCTTCTCAGCTCAGAGACAAGTAATACCGCAACAACACCAACACCGATCTCACGCTATGGTTGGAGAGAGTGAGGGTCAGGAGTGCTCAATGTGCAAAAAAAAAAATGTGTGTGTGGTGCGAAAATATATTTTAACAGCCTCCCCAGGCCACCGTAACACATAGACACACATCTGTCACACTCACCAGCAGTGCTGTGACCTTTTCCTCAGCACTCATCAAGAGAGAGGAAGCCTTTCACAATATGTTCCCCCACCTCACCACCCCCTGCCGCCATCGGTAGGGAGCAATAAATAAATACGCACACCATTATGATGAGGAAATGACACCAGAGACGGTTTGCGTGCTGCAGGGACCTCAGTCTGTTGTTTGGGTGCATTCATTGTCTCAACAACTGTTGCTTCACCCAATTGCCCCTTTTACTGAAAAAGAACATGGCTTGTATTGTTTTGGACTGGTTTCATTATTGCTTCAGGGGCCTTAACAATACTCCAGGAGAAAAGACTGAAAGTGTGGTCTCTCATATCTCCTTGTGTGTGTGTGTCTACACCCCAAAATGAAAATGTCTTAGATTTTCCACAGACCTTTAAAGTGGTCTCCTCATGTGGTTTAAGCATTGTTGTGGTTTTAGAACAGGGATAGGTCGAGGTCTCAATGTTCTGTTGTGAGTTAGAATACTAGAATATACAAGGTGCAATTTCAAAATATGGTTGTGGATCAGCAGTTTTTCTCTTGTTTTGTTAGTAGGGTAGTACATAATATTCAGAGGTGGAAATTTTCCGTGGGATGTATTGGGAATATATGGGAATTAACGATATTAATATAAATACCATTTAAATGTAGATGTTTTTTGCATTGGATATATTTACCATATCATATGGAGACAGAAACATAAACATTTTACCTTATCATAAGTAGACATAATTGCAAATGATTGAATCCTTCAAATAGAAATTTAAAAAACAATTTAGTTACGTATTGAACTTTAATTAAATTAGTTGACTATTCTGTAAAATGATAGTCTAGAAACTAAAGCTTTGGTTGTCTTCCTCTCAGGCTTCCGTGTCTTCTCCCTGGACCACCTCAATGTTCACCTCTTGAACATCAGACTCTGAGGCCTCATCTTCACTGTCACTTTCCAACCTTGTCGAGGATGGCTCGTTGTCAGGCTCAAAAGCCTCACATTTGCCCGGATAGCCACCAATTTTTCAACCCTTGTATTGGTCCGCCTTGTATTGGTCCGCCGTCCAACATGTACGCTGTGGCATGTATGGGCTTCAGGCAGAAGTCTTCATGCTTTTTGATGTATTTCAGAACTGCAGTTTCCTCTGCTTGGAGCAACAGTAAAGTGGGCAGGGCAGTACGGATTTCTTCTTCTCTTACATCTGCAAGCAGAGTCTGAACATCAGACAGGATGGCATTGTCTCCCTCAATCCATGCAATGGCTACTGCTATTGGTTTCAGGAGTTTCAGGCTGCTTACCACTCACTCCCAAAGTGCATCATCCAGGAGGATCCTCTTGATGGGGCTGTCCATATCGGCAGACTGTGATATGGCCATTTCTTGGAGAGACTTCTTGTCCTCCAGGAGACTGTCAAACATGATGACAACACCACCCCAATAGGTGTTGCCCGGCAGCTTCAATGTGGTGTTCTTATTCTTCTCACTTTGCTTGGTGAGGTAGATTGTTGCTATAACTTCATGACCCTTCACATACCTAACCATTTAATTGGCTCTCTTGTAGAGTGTATTCATTGTTTTCAGTGCCATGATGTCCTTGAGGAGCAGATTCAATGCATGAGCAGCACAGCCAATGTGTGTGATGTTAGGGTAGGACTCCTCCACTTTAGACCAAGCAGCCTTCATGTTCACAGCATTCTGTCACCAGTGCATTCTGTCAATTACCTTCTGTGGTCCAAGGTCATTGATGACTGCCTTCAGCTCATCTGCAATGTAGAGACCCGTGTGTCTGTTGTCCCTGTTGCCTTTTGTTTCACCAAGTCCTTTCACAAGCACAGCATTTATCAGATGCAATAACCATGACCATATTTGCAATAATTGATCATGAGGTTTTTAATGAGATAATCTTATAAAGAAAGGAAGAGTTGAATCTTGTGAAGGATTTCCTCCAGTCCACTGATCATACATATTTTATGAGTGGATTCACACAGTTGACTGCACTTCTTGTCAATTATTTTGGTGTTAATTCCTTAAAATGAACCTGTAAATGTTATTTCCTGTCAGAAAAAGTTTTTCTGGGAGTAACAAATCGCTGTCTCTGTATTAGTAGTGTAACAGTGTAGCTTCCGTTCCTCTGCTTATCCCAACCTGGGCTCGAACCATGGACCCTATGAACACATCGACAACTGTCACCCAGGAAGCATCGTTACCTATCGCTCCACAAAAGCCGTGGGCCCTTACAGGACAAGCAAAACAACTACTTCAAGGTTTCAGAGCTCGTAGCATCACTAATTAAACGTCATTTCACATAGGCTACAGTAGGAGTAGTTCTCCTCTGAAGAGGTAAGCCTACATAGACTAATCAATAAATTAATGCTGTGTGTGGAAGGAGCAGCGTTTATTTCAGGACAGCTCTGTTTGGTTAGCTGTTTTTAACATCTGGAGTAGTAATCTTCCCCACGTGTGTGTGTGTGTGTGTGTGTCTGCCGTCGCTATCAGGCAACCCAATTGACTGCACACAAAAAGAGCAACAACCAAAAACATTTGGCAAAGTCTGCATTTTTTATCTACTTTGATGAAATGGTTGGACAGAACACAAGAAATGTATCAATGTCGTAACATTTTTTCACAATATTTTGTATTATGAAAGACCAGATTGGTTCTTGTTTAATTTCAATCAGTTAATTACACAAGCCATGGAATCATGTGAATGGGGCGTTTATCAACCTACAGTTGAAGTCAGAAGTTTACATACCCCTTAGCCAAATAGATTTAAACTCAGTTTTTCACAATTCCTGACATTTAATCCAAGTAAAATGTCCCTGTTTTAGGCCAGTTAGGATCACCACTTTATTTTAAGAATGTGAAATGTCAAAATAATAGTAGAGAGAATTATTTATTTCAGCTTTTATTTCTTTCATCACATTCCCAGTGGGTCAGAAGTTTACATACACTCAATTAGTATTTGGTAGCATTGCATTTAAATTGTTTAACTTGGGTCAAACGTTTCGGGTAGCCTTCCACAAGCTTCCCACAATAATTTGGGTGAATTTTGGCCCATTCCTCCTGACAGAGCTGGTGTAACTGAGCCACGTTTGTAGGCCTCCTTGCTCACACACGCTTTTTCAGTTCTGCCCACACATTTTCATATAGGATTGAGGTCAGAGCATTGTGATGGCTACTCCAATACCTTGACTTTGTTGTCCTTAAGCCATTTTGCCACAACTTTGGAAGTATGCTTGGGGTCATTGTCCATTTGGAAGACCCATTTGCGACCAAGCTTTTAACTTCCTGACTGATGTCTTGAAATGTTGCTTCAATATATCCACATAATTTTCCTTTCTTATGATGCCATTTATTTTGTGAAGTGCACCAGTCCTTCCTGCAGCAAAGCACCCCCACAACATGATGCTGCCACCCCCGTGCTTCACGGTTGGGATGGTGTTCTTTGGCTTGCAAGCTTCCCCCCTTTTCCTCCACACATAACAATGGTTATTATGGCCAAACAGTTCTATTTTTAATTCATCAGACCAGAGGACATTTACGATTTGTCCCCATGTGCAGTTGCAAGCCGTAGACTGGCTTTTTTATGGCGGTTTTGGAGCAGTGGCTTCTTCCTTGCTGAGCAGCCTTTCAGGTTATGTCAATATAGGACTCGTTTTACTGTGGATATAGATACTTTTGTACCTGTTTCCTCCAGCATCTTCACAATGTCCTTTGCTGTTGTTCTGGGATTGATTTGCACTTTTCACACCAAAGTACGTTCATCTCTAGGAGACAGAACGCGTCTCCTTCCTGAGCGGTATGACGACTGCGTGGTCTGATGGTGTTTATACTTGCATACTATTGTTTGTACAGATGAACGTGGTACCTTCAGGCATTTGGAAATTGCTCCCAAGGATGAAGCAGACTTGTGGAGGTCCACAATTTTTTTTCTGAGGTCTTGGCTGATTTCTTTTGATCTTCCCATGATGTCAAGCAAAGAGGCATTGTGTTTGAAGGTAGGCCTTGAAATACATCCACAGGTACACCTCCAATTGACTCAAATTATGTCAATTAGCCTATCAGACGCTTCTAAAGCTATGACATAATTTCTGGAATTTTCTAAGCTGTTTAAAGTCACAGTAAACTTCTGACCTACAGGAAATGTTATACAGTGAATTATAAGTGAAACAATCTGTCTGTAAACAATTGTTGGAAAAATGACTTGTGTCATGCACAAAGTAGATGTCCTAACCGACTTGCCAAAACTATAGTTTGTTAACAAGAAATTTGTGGAGCGGTTGAAAAAACAGTTTTAATGACTCCAACATAAGTGTATGTAAACTTCTGACTTTAACTGTATATTCACACACATTCCTGACCTTAATTTAACATTTCTGGGGTGACTTAGAAAAAGTGTGAAAGTGATTTTTCATTTCGACTTTGATGTTAGTAAATATATCACTTAAATGTATTACAAAAATAATGGACCCATGTGGACACAGCTCTCCCCTTGCCACCCCCTCTCTTCTCTACCTTCATTTTGCCCTTCTCTTTGCTCTCCTCACCCCCACCCTCACCTTGGTATGCTAATCAGTTATATTTTGGAACGGGCTGTTTTAATCAAGGATGGTGTAGCTTCACAGGTGGTTCAGTATCAGTCCCATTCATCTTATTGATGAGAAACTCTATCTACTGCCAAAGCCATACAGTAAAGATAATCACTTCCAAAGAAAGACGATCAAAGAAAAGTTCTTTTCCTTCTCACTACACACACCCACATGCCCAGTGATTACATAACTTCTATAAGTTAGTGAGAGTACAGTATGCGAGTAGAAAAGTTATACACTGCATATCCAAAAGCAATGCTTGGGTTGTTAATCATTAGTTGAGGAAATGTACAACACCCAATTGCTCGACGAGATAGGAGCACTCAATTCATCCCAATGGGATTACCTGTCTATAAAGAAATGTCTATACACTGTTAAGAACATCACACTACTTGTGAAAGGGAGGGGGTGATTTTTCAATTACCTTTCATGGTGGCAGATCTTTGTAGAGATTGTAGAAAATGTTGATGAGCGAGAGAGTTTTGGCAGTTGAGCTTGTTATCCCAGTGTTAAGAGGGACCTGTAACTCTGTGGGGTTGTTGACATCACCCTTGCCTCGACATGACCCCTTCAAGACCCTGGAGCTTCCATCTCTTCTAGCTCGCCTCCTCCCGTCGCTATGGTTGCTGAGGCAGAAGGTGGCCATGCTGAACTTAACTACCCACAAGGCCGCACCCAGCCTTGCCTTTCCCTTTCCTCCCCCTCAGCCCCCTCGGCCCAGTCCATCTGGCATTAGTTAAAAATTAATATCCTGGAATCCTGGAGAGGCAAGGAGAAGGAGGGGAGTCAAACATGTAGGCCTATAAGTTTGCCTTCAAGCTAGGGGGAGATGGTAGTGGTGATGGTTGTGGTTGGTTTTAGATTTGTTGGTTTGCATGATTACACACAGATGAGTCAACACACACATTGAGTTATCTTCGTGAGGCCTGCTGTTCATCACAGGTGGAGTCTGGAGTCCTGGGAGGGACGGAGGCTGCTTCTGCCGTAATGGTTCAGCTTTGAACGCACTCCCATCCTAGTTTAACATCTAACAAATCTTTTTATATTTAGACATTGTATAATTGGATGTTTTCTGTATTATGTTGGATGTACACTCTTGAAATTAAGGTGCTATCTAGAACCTAAAAGCGTTCTTCTGTTGTCCCAATAGAATAACCTTTTGAAGAACCCTTTTGGTTCCTGGTAGAATATATTTGAAACCAGAAAGGTTTCTATATGGAACCAAGAAAAGGTTATCCTATGGGGACAGCCAAAGAACCCTTTTGGAACTCTTTTTCTAAGAGTGTTTAGAAAATAATTGCTCTAAACTAGACACTGGATTGTAGTTTAGTCATGGCTGGTAGTTCCATTCCTTCTCTACCACATTTTGGGACGATTAACTCCCAGGGTGTCTAGCATGAACACACACACACACACACACACACACACACACACACACACACACACACACACACACACACACACACACACACACACACACACACACACACACACACACACACACACACACACACACACACACACACACACACACACACACGCACGCAGACTCTCTGAGTACATCTCCTGCTGAGGAAAATCATGATGTCAGAACTTGACGTGTCATAAAAAACAACACAACCTTTTGTTCTGAGAGAGAGATAGCACAGGACTAAATTCAAGACTCTTGTTGACATCACCTAATCTCTCAATTAGCATAGAGAATTTTACATTTTGAAAGCTGACCCTGTTTAGACTGTCTTCCACCACTCACAATTCAATGTTGAAATGTTCTGAGAGAGAGATAGCACAGGACTAAATTCAAGACTCTTGTTGACATCACCTAATCTCTCAATTAGCATAGAGAATTTTACATTTTGAAAGCTGACCCTGTTTAGACTGTCTTCCACCACTCACAATTCAATGTTGAAATGTTAGGGATATTTATTTTTTCTTTGTTTAACCAGGCAAGTCAGTTAAGAACAAATTCTTATTTTCAATGACGGCCTAGGAGGTTTGTACCTTGTCAGCTCGGGGGTTTGAACTCGCAACCTTCCGGTTACTAGTCTAACGCTTTAACCACTAGGCTACCCTGCCGCCCCATAACAGGCCTGTTATCATCTCAGGATGGAATCAAGGAAATTTTTGTGAAGTCGTACCAATTTTAAATAGTTGTCGTGGTCAGACCCTTTTATATAAGGAGTCTTTATGGTAGGGTAAACCTAATGGTTTGTTCACACTATGATGTAAATATTGAACTTAGGCAAGGTTCCCCCACAGACAGAAATGAGCAAAATTATTATAAAACCAATAGTCTGTGTGACTCAATGTTCCGAGTAACTTTAATTCAAAGCTCTGGTGTGGCCTCTTGTACCATCTCATCTTTGATCTGAAAGTCAGTGAAGTACACAGTGACATACTGGTACTTACTGGTACATACTGTTACATGATTCTCATTTAATGTGCCAGCTTCGGGTGCCCATACACTGGTTTTCCTGCTTTCATCCAAAGATCCCAATAGGTATGCCAAGCAGCAATGTTTCTAAGTAATATTCCGCATAAAAATATTAATTGGGATTCACTTCCACTGTCTGCATATTGCAATTTGTAATTGTAATGCAATTAGATAATGTAATGGTTAATCAAGAACCAGGGAAGTCTGCTGTCTTGACTGCGGAATTGTCGTGTGTTCAGGAGGAAGTTGACAGGTCCTACATCACAGTAATTCAAAGACTTAATCAAGTGTCTTTGTTTCTCTGGAATGTTTTGGGAGATTACACTGACACAGAGGGATTGATTATGTTTTCACTCACCAATTTCTAGGAAAGGAAGAAGTTGTGTGTGGTTGTGAGAGACAGAGTAAAGAGGGCTACAGAATTCAAAGCAGCAAACAGACATCTGTGACTCGATAACGGCCAATTAAAGTTTGTAAATAAAACATCTTCAAAAGTTTGTAAATATATAATAATGGTCCATCAGCCTGTCACTACTCTGCGGTTGTGGACTCTGAATTAAGTTAAGAAAAATAAATTAAGGTGGAGGGAGAGAAGGAAATGGAAAAAGTAAGAACTGTTCTTATTCCTTCCTTTCATCACCTTCCCTCTCCTTCTAACACCCTTCTTATCTCTCAATGTCACCTTCTGCTAACCTTGTGTGAAGCTAAACAAATCAGACAGGATGGTGCGGTGACGTGTGACAGACATTCTATTTGCTATCTCCGCCTCACTCTTGCTCTCACCCAGTCGTCATGGTATGAGCTGGCTGTCCACAGTGAAACCACTACACCATCAGTTCTTCCTGAGGTTGGAAGTTCAAAGGAAGTGTCAGACTGCCTGAAGATGAGAGTGGAAGTGTGTGTGACTGTGCACTTATCAGGCATGAAAGGTATGTAAAGTCATAGTGTTTGCTCCACCCGGTGCCGGGATCAGGGGTCAGGCCTGGGCTTTGCCCTCTTGTACCGCTCTACACTCCTCTAGCTGTTATGCTATCCTGGTTTATTTCCATCCACTCATGTTGTCAACAGCTTGTCTTGCACCAAATGTTATATATCTTGGTGCCACTAAAAGTTGAGTGTGGCGCCATTGTTTGGAGGGGATCCGGATGAGGATGGAGTCTCACCAGGAGGAGGGCACTTAGACCCTCCTTATACCTTTGTAAGTCTCCTGAGCCCAGGGCGACCCGGGAGATCCCTTTTAGTCTCCTTGGGTTTGTTGGTTTGGTTCCACTGCTCACTTCCTGACCAGGGCCATTAAACCCTGAAACAATAGAGCCGCCAGGACAGGAAGTGCGTGCTACAGGAATGTCATCACACCCCTGGAGACTTCCACGCCACACGGTGCCAGACCAGACCACAATAAACTAGATAAGACCAGGGACGGACTAGGAATGAAAAATGCCCTGGACATTTTGAGTCAGACCAGCCCACCAAACCCCCCCACCCCCAGTGATACGCCACACTTTATGTAAACAAGATTACTGAACAATATTTATAACAATAATTGTTGTAAAATATATGTAAAACAGAATAAGGGGAACGTGTTGCTCTTAGGAGAAGGCTGGCTAGAAGGAGCACATATTGGCAGCAAGGTGGCAAGAATCTCTGGAACCATCTGACCAGTAAAATAAATAATACAGGAAGAAATGTGTTGGTGAGTAGGCAAGTCATAGAATAAAATTAAAATAAACACATTTCCTACCTCCTTAAATGAACAATTTCTACAGCAGCTTACTTCTCTCATACACAGTGCCTAGGGTTCGACAGGCACCTGGATGACAGGTCAGCCTGGAGGAATTAGCCCATTCCAGGACCCGGGACCAGACTGAGTCTGGGACAAACAACCGGTTAGCCGGGCTCCCTTCAGGTTCAGGCTGGGAACGTTGTGCCTTGCGAACCAAGGTTTCCATACCCCAACCCACAGAAGCGACAAGGCATGAGGTAGGGAGAATGGTTTCGGAGACTGAGGGTGTGGCTGAGGAACTGTATAGGTGGGAGAGGGAGTCAGGCTTCACATTTTTGGACATTGGGCCATAGGAAATGGTGAAGTTGAATCTTGTAAATAACAAAGCCCATCGGGCCTGCTTTGAGTTAAGGTGCTTGGCTGTACGGAGATATTCCACATTTTTATGGTAGGTCCAAACCAAAAATGGCTGTTCTGCTCCTTCCAGCTAGTGCCTCCACTCTTCCAGCGCCATCTTGACCGCCAGAAGTTCTCAGTTGCCTACGTCGTAGTTCCTTTCTGCAGGATTGAGACGATGGGACAGGAAGGCACAGGGGTGAAGCTTTTGGTCCTGGGCAGATCGTTGGGATAGGATGGCCCCCACTCCAACATCAGAAGCATCAACCTCCACCACAAATTGATGGGACAGGTCCGGATGGACGAGGATGGGTGCTATGGTGAACCAATGCTTCGGGTCCACAAAGGCTCTGTCAACAGCTGGCGACCATGTGAATGGTACTTTGGGAGAGGTGAGTGCAGGGAGGGAGGCCGCCAGGGTGATGTAGCCCCGAATGAAACTGTGGTAGAAGTTAGTGAACCCCAGGAAACATTGTAACTGCACTCTGGACGTAGGTTGAGGCCAATCTACCACAGCTTTCAACTTTCCTTGGTCTATTTGGACATTTCCACCAGCGATGACATATCCCAGAAAGGAGATTGTAGAGCGGTGGAACTCAAACTTCCTGGCTTTCACTAACAACTGGTTCTCCAGGAGGCACTGAAGTACGTGTCTGACATGGAGAACGTGTTCTTGGGCAGACCGGGAAAAAAACAGGATGTCGTCAATGTAGACGAACACAAAACAATTTTGCATGTCCTGGAGCACATTGTTTACCAGGGCCTGGAAGACGGCGGGGGCGTTGGTGAGTCCAAACGGCATGACCTGGTACTCATAGTGTCCACTGGCCGTGTTAAATACTGTCTTCCACTCATCTCCTTCGCGTATCCGAACCAGGTGGTAGGCATTCCGAAGGTCCAGCTTGTAAAAAATGGTGGCCCCCTGGAGAGGTTCGAAAGCTGAAGAGAGGAGTCATCATTAAGACCCCGGTAGTCAATGCACGGATGCAGGATCTTGTCCTTCTTCTCCACAAAGAAAAACTATGCACCGGCAGGAGATGCAGACGGACGCATGCCTCCAGTAGCCAGAGAATCCTCAATGTACTCCTCCATGGCCTTGTTCTCTGGCCCGGATAGAGAATATAGCCGACCACGAGGTGGTGTGGTGCCGGGGAGGAGATCAATGGCACAATCATAAGGACGATGTGGGGGAAGAGAAGTAGCACGTGCCTTACTAAATATCTCTAGGAGGTCATGGTACTCAGTGGGAACGGCAGAGACATCTGAGGCTTTGCTTATGCCCTGAGGAGGACTTCTCGGGGACGGCTGTGCCGCTTTAAGACAATGGGAATGACAAAACGGGCTCCAACCCAGGATGGAGCTTGTGGTCCAGTCAATAACAGGGTTGTGTTTTTGGAGCCAAGAAAATCACAGAACGACAGGAACATGTGCTGAATTGATGAGGAGGAACTGTATGGTCTCACTGTGGTTTCCTGAAACCCGTATCTGAACGGGCACTGTGCTATGGGTGACTCTTCTAATTGAGGGGCCGTCCAGTGCCCTTGCATTCATGGGGACAGATTGAGTTTGAGTGGGAAAGCCTAATTCAGAAGCCATGGTAGCATCCATAACTCTTTCATCAGCACCAGAGTTATTGCTCAATTGGAAGAGTCACCCATAACACAGTGCCCATTCAGATACTGGTTAGACTGGTCTTAGACTGGTCTCCCCACAGCAGAATCACAAAAAATGGTGTATGGGTGATGGGAATTAGGAGACTCCCAGTACTTGTACCCACCAGAGAAAATGGTTTATTAACAGGGTAGGTGACTATATAATGTCCCACACCTCCACAGTGCAGACAACAGTTAGAACTCAGCCTACGCAAGCGTTTCCCAACCGATAATCTAGCTCTTCCCAGTTGCATGGGCTCTAGAGTATCCAACTCACCCGTCGTCGATGATTCTCGAGGAACCTCTGGTGTTTTCATCTTTCCTCTGAAATACACACTTCGGGGATTTCCGGATTCCTTAGGGCGTGCGTCAGCATCAACAGATGAACGAGTGTTCCCGAGGCCCGACCTCCTCTCACACCGGAGTTCTCATAGGTGCCCATCAATCCTACTTGAAAAGGTGATGAGGGGAACAAGGTCCTGTGGTATTTCCCAAGCTGCGAGCTCATCCTTTATCCCTTCCGACAGTCCATGGAGGAAGGTGTCGAACAGAGCCTCCGGATTCCAGAAAGTCTCGGCAGCCAATGTGCGAAAATCTAATGCGTAGTCTGCCACACTGCAGGAGTTCTGACGTACATGCAGTAGTTTTCAAGCCGCCTTCCTCCCAGGCACCGGAGAATGAAAAACCCTCCTCATCTCTCCCTTAAATTTCTCCAGGCTATGGCACAAAGCGGATTGCTCCTCCCACACAGCCGTCGCCCAGGATAGCGCCCTTCCGGACATTAGCATGATTAAATACGCTATCTTCGATCGGTCTGACATGAACACAGAGGGCTGGAGTTCGAAAATGAGGGAGCACTGGGAAAGGAATGCCCGGCAGGTACCAGGATCACCTGCATAACGCTCAGGGGTAGGTAAGCGAGGTTCTCGGGGAGCCGGGGTAGATTGAACCAATCCACAACTAGTTGAACGGTTACTGGGTGGTTGGGAGGTCTCAGATGTGGTGTGCTGCCTATGAGCTGCTTCACGAATTTGATCCATTATCACCTTAAACCATTCAATCAATCAATCAAATGTATTTATAAAGCCCTTCTTACATCCGCTGATGTCACAAAGTGCTGTACAGAAACCCAGCCTAAAACTCCAAACAGCAAGCAATGCAGGTGTAGAATCACATATAGAAACAGGTGTAGAAACCCTTGTAGGCGTTCCGTCTGGGAACGAAGCCCTTCCAAAAGGTCCTGCCTCCCAATGGTCATGCCTCCCAATGGTGGCTCCCTGCAGGGAGACAATGTGACAGAGCTGGTCAAAGTCTGCTGGGTCTGTCATGGCCAGTTTGTACTATAAGGACACCAGGCAAGACCCAAATGCAGACACAGGATGCAGAAGGTTGAGCTCCAATATTTATTATAGCAAAAGGGGTAGGCAAAAGGCAGGTCGGGTGCAGGCGAGAGTTCATAAACCAGGTCAGTCCAAACAGTACCAGGCGATAGGCAGGCTTGAGGTCAGGGGCAGTCAGAGTGGTCAGGGAGGCGGTCTCAGAGTCAGGACCGGCAAGAGTCAAAACCAGGAGGGCGAGAAAAGAGAGACCGGGAAAAGCAGGAACTGAGAAAACGGTGGTTGACTTGATGGCGCAGAGAGACAGGAAACACAGGGATAAATACATTTCACCACAGCCACAAGACTCTCTTGGATGACAAATCTGACTATGACAGAGCATTGATCTTGTGTTGTAATGTCCTGCGTAGTGTCAAAATGGACTGAAAACATGCCAGCTTCCTGGATTTCACTTACTATGGTGGCCTGTATTGTGTGTAGGATGGTGGTAATGACGTTATAGATGATAGTCTTTGACAATAGAGTCATTAGAGAGCCTCTGCCCCCTCTTGACCCAGACTCATGCAGTGTTTTGCTTTTCTCTATGCAGGCAGTGAGATGCTCTTTCATACACAGGTCGTACTTTCTCAGCCGAATTATCATCTCTAAAAAGTTGCCATGGTCAATGCTGCTGTCATCTAGCGTATAAGCTGCTTCAGACTGCATGCCTCTGTAGCTCAGATCCCTCTTGCCTAGGACTTTAACAACATCTATAATGCGCTCTAGCACTTGCCCTCTTCTGTTCACTTGCTCTCTATGAGAAGACATCTGACTGCCAATGAACAGGCTCTCAATGTTACCTTTGGAGGACCATAGAAAGTTGGCCTCAGCATAATCTCTATGCATAATGTTCTTTATCTCTCTGATGGATATGCTTCCAGTCTGACATTCCATTCATGAAAGGGCTTTGCAAATGCCATACAAATTAAGCAGAATAAAGCATGGTTCTCTTCACTGTATGACAGCCACTTCCAGTTGATCCCATCTTTACAAAATAAAACCTTCTGCACCACAGACTTTTCACACTTTTGTTGGGGGTGGAAACTAAAAAACATACCTCGGTCCCCTGACTTCGGCCTCTTAAAATAATCCAAAATTGGGGTGGCAGTGGCGTCCTGGCTCTGGCTCAATCTACATCTGTCCACTGCAGATGCACTATCCTCAACCTGGATGAGTAATTAGTATAAATTAGTATATTAGTATAATATTTTAATGTTAAATAAAAAGTATAATGTTGATATAATAGTATAATGTTAGTATAATATTAATATTAATTACATAATGTTAGTATATTCATAATTTCATGTAATAGTATACTATATACCACTAGTATAATATTAATTCCAATTGGACAATACAGCAATTTAAGAAATACACAACCAATATTTATCATTTTTGTAGGTTTTGTTCCATCATTAAATCCTTGTGCAAGAAAAATGATCTACATTTCATTGGTGGTTAGTCTCTAATTTGTTAATGCTAAGTACTAACTTGTCAATAATCTTAACCATTCATGCATATCAATGAGTTCAACATTTTGAAAGTTTTCAGTTGCACGTCAACCTTTTTTTAATGTCCCGACCCATCCAGGCTGTGATTGGTCGATTCACAAAAAGTGACATTGACGAACACTTGTTTCAACAAGAGGCACCCGATATAGCTAAATAGCCAACTATCGAAACCCAAACATTGCTTATCTTATCCCTATTGTCTTCTGAGATGGGAAAGGGGCGAGGCTCAGGTAAAGTTAAAATGGACTGGACCAAAACTAATTGGCTGGGAGAGAGAGGCTGACAGATGTAATACCCAACTGCAGTGGGCCGGCAGCCCACTCGCCTGGGCCAGTCAGACACAGAGCACTTGGTTATTTTTATTTAAGCGGGGGTTGGGGTTATTTATATTTTGATTTGCATCGGCCCCAATTATCAAGCGGCCCACCGGGAAAACTCTCAGTGCTCCAGATAGCCAGTCCGTCATTGGACAAGGCCCTAAGTAGACCATAACACAATAACCCATTAGACCTGACCAGCCCAGAACACAATAGACTATGACAAGTTAGAATAGATTAGACTAGATAACCCTAGACCTACCTGTACTAGAACAGGCCACACAGGATCACAGCAGCACAACCTGCTAATGGGGTATAGAGCTTATTAAGGGTTGTTTTTGGACCAGGCAAAACTAACACAATGGTGCACAGAGAATGCTGAACACGGTTTGACATCCACACACACTTACCGTGTGCTGCCATGGCAGTGCCAGGTACTTGGCAGCCTGCAGTAATTACCCAGGCTAATGAAGGGTCTGACCGAGACAGTTAACCTCTGGATGGGAGCAGAGCTGATCATAGAGCTAATAGAGCCCTGTTTCAGATCACTGTCTTGGACACACCGCCACAGGCACTACTATACCCCAGCACAATTAGCCTGCGGGCTAACATAGACTGTCCCCCTTCCTTTATCTCATTACCCCTATTTACCATACCTTCAGAAAGTATTCATACCCCTTGATTTTTTCCATATTTTGTTGTGTTAACCTCTTCAGTTGACCCTCTACTTTTTCGAACATTCTGTTAAAAATCGCGCAACATTTCAGCGCCCTGCTACTCATGCCAGGAATATAGTATATGCATATGTTTAGTATGTGTGGATAGAAAACACTCAGACGTTTATAAAACTGGTTAAATCACGGCTGTGACTTTAACAGAACGTGCCAATTTGTAAGTTGCTCTGGATAAGAGCGTCTGCTAAATGACTTAAATGTAAATGTAATGTAAATGTGCGTTTCATTGAAAAGTGCAGGAAAATTTGATCACTGAAAGTGGAAGTGTTTAGTGTATTATTTTCTCATCATGTAAGATCGTAATTTGATCACCCTGTTGCAGGAAATGTTGAACTTGTAGTGTATTTGAGCTTTAACAAGGATTCTAAAGTTTGTAATTTCCACTTTGAAATTTCAGGCTTGATTTTCCTTTACGATAAATGTATCGACTACAAAAATGTCCATTAATTATAAACCACATAATAATTAACATTTCCTGTTGCTACCAGATTATTTTCCTGCTGTTAGATGATCAGTGTGACTAGGCTAACCAGAGTAACTAATAAAGCATTTCAAATACAATTAAGAGATTCTTAACCTTATCAATTTAGCTAGACATGTGTTTTTCTCATTCTGCTCACACAACATTGGCCTGCAGGATGAACTACATTGAAGACCTGTCACATTGTTACAGATGCAGGATCTTAATTTGATCCAGTTTGCTACAGCAGGCAAATAACCCTGCAGCGACAGGAAATGTGAATTATTATGTGTATTATAATTATTGGATTTTTTTTGTAGGGGTTGATACCTTGAATACACTACAAGTTTTCTGCTGCGCAGGAAAATTCTCATCAACAAAAGAGTGATCAAAACTATATGCTCTGGTTAAAGGATGCTTTTTAGGATGCTTCTTGAATACACTTGAAAGAAAAGTGACATACAGTGGGGCAAAAAAGTATTTAGTCAGCCACCAATTGTGCAAGTTCTCCCACCTAAAAAGATGAGAGAGGCCTGTACTTTTCATCATAGGTACACTTCAACTATGACAAACCAAGAGAAAAACAATCCAGAAAATCACATTGTAGGATTTTTTATGAATTTATTTGCACATTATGGTGGAAAAAAATTACAGGCCTCTCTCATCTTTTTAATAAGTGGGAGAACTTGCACAATTGGTGGCTGACTAAATACTTTTTTTGCCCCACTGTATTACCTTACATGCTTTTGCTTCAGAAGTTGTTACATTTCACATTCATTTACAATATTATTCTTAATTAGACAGGTCTATAATTTAAAGTCAGGATTTTTGTGGGTTGTTGTGTATTTTGCAAGAAAAAATATATTTGACCATATGTGCAATAACTCATTACACTCCTATTGTCTTTACTCTCTTCTTTTTATAACCCTTTTTCTCTCTCTCTCTGCCCCTGTAGTGGTGTTTGTGTGTTGCTCTCCGGACACATTCAGGCAGCTGATGGTTCACTTCCGGCGGGCAGGCCTTCCTCAGGAGGAGTTTGTTTTCTTCTACATTGACATGTTTGGACACAGCCTGGACTCCCAGAATGCTCAACCGTGGGCCAGAGGGGACCAAGACGACCTTGTCGCCAAGGAGGCCTTCCAGGTAAGCCTCGGATCAGAGTCGAGTGTATCATCTCATTCCTCATCTCATTCCCATCATTACCTTGGAAACAGGTATCTGCTGTATTCTCCACTGACTCAGGCCCTGAAGCAATCATATTTTGATGTCCCTATGTTTCTCCATGGTTGTCATTGTTGTTAAATGTGCTGCCAGGCAGATGAGATGACAAATCTAATCTTGTTGATTTTCCATTCTCTCACTGTGAAGTACTTTAATTTTCTTCTCAATTCCCTAGTGAGTAACAGACTCTCCATCGAGGGGGAGAGAGGCAACATAACTATATGTTTCGTGACATCCCATCAATGTGTTGATATCAGTCTCATCTCACAAAGCCTGAAAAAGCAAAACATAGGGCCTGAGTTTTGAAAATGTAACTGATGCACATACTGTACACCAGTGGTGCACAACATACGGCCCTTCTGGTGGGTCGTGGTCATTTCGTTTAGGTTGACACAGATTTTAAGTGGGTCCTAATGGTCTGGGAACAAATGCCATAACCCATACGTATGAACACTTCTCTCACTGCTGTTTTTTTACATGTTAGTCTTCTCAGACCTTAGTTTTCTGCTTGAATTAGGTTGGACCTGTATCTACGCAGACTGTAGGAATGGGAGATGAGATGGTTTGATTAATGTTATAAGGTGTTTTGGAGGATGTGTACTGGATGACTGGTCACATTGACAACATATAATAGAGCGACTAGGCTCTAATAACAGTTGCATGTTTATAAAAGCGACAGGCCTGGGAAAGAGGAACATACTGTTAATTTCTACCACAGAAATGGTGTTTCTCACACCTGTGGTTCATTCATTCATTAGCAGAAATTGATAACCTGATTTTCTGACCCCATCATATGGTATGATTCTGTATAATTCAGTGAAACCTTTGTCTTATGAATCACAATAAAAAAATATTTGTGTCTGTCTCAGAGTGTGAAAATCCTGACCTATAGAGAACCACAGAACCCTGAATATAAAGATTTTGTGAGGGACCTGAAGACAGATGCCAAGAGAATGTTCAACTTTACGGTGGAGGACTCACTGGTAAGAGGCTGAAGTGTGTGTGTGTGTGTGTGTGTGTGTGTGTGTGTGTGTGTGTGTGTGTGTGTGTGTGTGTGTGTGTGTGTGTGTGTGTGTGTGTGTGTGTGTGTGTGTGTGTGTGTGTGTGTGTGTGTGTGTGTGTGTGTGTGTGTGTGTGTGTGGTGGGGGGGGGTGCTCTCTTGCAGGAAGAAAGTGGGTGATCAAGAGGACAAGAACTGAAAGGAGAGGGAGAAAAGGTTATAAGCAGGAAATAGGAGAGAAAAACATGCAGAGAGAACAAAGCAGATGAAGAGCAAGTAAAAAAGGAGGAGTGTCTGCACACACACAGACATAGAGAGAGAGAGAGAGAGAGAGTTGAGATCAAAAGGAGTATTTGTTAAAAAAAGACAACTTGATCTCAACATGGCAGACTTGAGGCAATATGAAGGAGAAGACATGCTAAGGCATGAAGACTTAGATCTACTACACAGAATAAAGCTCTATATAATAATCTATACACTGAGAGTACAAGACATTATGAACTTGACATAGACTGGTGAATCTAGGTAAAAGCTATGATCCCTTATTGATGTCACTTGTTCAATTCACTTCAATCAGTGTAAATGAAGGGAGGAGACAGTTTAAAGAAGGATTTTTAAGTCTTGAGACAACTGAGACATGGATTGTGTATGTGTGACATTCAGAGGATGAATGGGCAAAAAAACATGTAAGTGCCTTTGAACAGGTTATGGTATTAGTTGCCGGGTGCACCGGTTTGAGTGTGTCAAGAACTGCAACGCTGCCGGGTTTTTCACGCTCAACATTTTCCCGT
The DNA here is from genome assembly GCF_021184085.1 of Oncorhynchus gorbuscha. NCBI lineage: Eukaryota > Metazoa > Chordata > Actinopteri > Salmoniformes > Salmonidae > Oncorhynchus > Oncorhynchus gorbuscha. The sequence continues at coordinate 17,722,041 of NC_060191.1, forward strand.
GTGTATCAAGAAAGGTCCACCACCCAAAGGACATCCAGCCAACTTGACACAACTTTGGGGAGCATTGGGAGTCAACAAGGGCCAGCATCCCTGTGGAACGTTTTCGACACCTTGTAGAGTCCATGCCCGACAAATTGATGCTGTTCTGAGGGCAAAAGGGGTGCAACTCAATATTAGGAAGGTGTTCCTTATGTTTTGTACACTCAGTGTAGGGCTATCATATTATAGAGAACATCTCATTATGAAACATTTGATTGAGCCACATCTGACAGGCAAAGCAACACATACAAAGAACTATCAGTAGTACTAGATCATTTAGCAGTAGTACTAGTTCATTTAGCAGTAGTATTAGTTCATTCAGCAGTAGTACCAGTTCATTGGTGTTTGCAGATCTTAGAGTGTGTTTGTGCGTAGAAAGATGGAGAGGCTGCGATAAGTAGGCTTATATGTAATTGGCTCACGTGCAATGCCTGGACGATTGATTCAATTTATTTTGGAAGAAAAAGCTAATTTAGTTAGTGGGGCTTATCTTCTTATTATGTTCCCTACAAAGGTGCACAATGATGATATTCTACACACTTCTGCAGCTGAATCACTGGTGTCTTGTTTAGGAGATGAGAGAGAGACACATGTGTGCGCACACACACACACTCACAAAGATTGGCACGATACATCCATGTGTCCTCAATATGGTAGATTGACTGCCTTCGAATCCATTGTTCATCTCTGACTCCAGATGGAGGTGTGTGTCCTTGCATGCGTGTGTGTGCTTTCGTGTCATTGACAATTTACACTTCAGGAGGGGAAGCAAAATAAAGAGCTTGACAGGCCATGTCATCTAACTGCCCTCCCCGTTCGATGCACACAAATCCAGAATTGTACGTCAGGGCTTCTATTCCATCCCCGTGAGGAAGCGAGATTCTATTCCATCCCCGGGAGGAAGCGAGACTCGCCATTGGTCCTGGTTTCAGACAGGGCTGTCTGGCACCCCTCACAAGCCGATGAATCACTTGTAACAGACAGCTAAGTGCAGTTAATGTAATAAATAGACAGGTCTGAGTCTGGAGGATGAGAGAGAGGCACAGAGCATGAGAGCTCTGCCCTGGTCTACCTGGTCCTCATTCACCCAGTCTGGACATTGTGTCTGTACATTTCCAATTGATGCAACTGAACTGAGTGAATTGTCTGAATGGGTTATTGTCCTCATATTCCATTCTGTGATTGACGTGGACAGCTCTTTTGGTTTGGGGCCACTGTTTGGAGAGATGACGAGATGGAAGAGGAAATTGTTTCTCAGGCAGAATTGTGAAATTAATAAAGGGGTAGAAATAGGTACGGAGATGATAGGAAATAATTATAGTTGTGAGAAATAGGAAAGTGGCATTAACTTGAAATATATCAAACACTGTAGAGAAGCTTGTAGAAGAGACAAGTAGTTAGCAGAATAAGTTCTGCTATCCATGGCTGTGGCACAAATATAGCTAGACATATGCAGTAGCTTTCTAATGATAGAAAATTATGAGGATGAGGGATATAGATGTACTATTAATACATGTATGGTATGGTTGATCTAAGCCATCTCAAAAAAATAGATGATGATAGATTTAATGACTATTCTACAATTTCCTTTTGCTTCCCTGCAGATGAACATAATCTCCGGAGGGTTCTACGACGGGTTGATGCTGTACACCCACGCCCTGAATGAGACCATGACCTCACCAGAGGACAGACCTGTGGGGAAAACCGTAACCAGGAGGATGTGGAACCGCACTTACAACGGTCAGTCCACTCCACGGACCTCAGTTCATAACCTGGATCTTTATTCCATTGAATCAGGGGTCAGGAAGGTTCTAGTGTTTTTTCAGAACATGTGTGAACATGTTTTCAGTCTAGCACTAGCTCTGTGCTCTGTCTCTGGTAACTACAGTGGTCTGCGTTTTGTCACAGAGACAATTTCAAAAGATTTGCGTGAAAACAAAATGTTTCATGTCGCTGGATTAACTCAGAGCTCTGGCTTATGATCTCTTGTCAGTTTCCACCTTTGAGGAGGTAGTTCTGTAACAACAACACATTCAATGTCTTCCTTGCAATTTCTCAGTAGATTAATTATTGAGTGATTTGTGGCAGAATGAGAGAGAACCAGCACAATGTAAAAATACTTCTCATTGACAGAGGGTCCCTATCGGGTTCTTCTATTGGGTGCTTTGTGCCTTTAAAATGAGATGTACACCTCTTCAAGAGCTCTTCAAGACAAGAGATTGATTTAGTTGCAGGCCATAAAAAGTCATATGGCTCTCAACAGCATGCTGGACAAGTACACTACATTACCAAAAGTATGTGGACAACTTCTTGTCAAACATTTAATACAAATCATAGGCATTAATATAGAGTTGGTCCTCCCTTTGCTGCTGTAACAACCTCCACTGTTCTTGGAAGGCTTTCCAATAGATTATGAACATTGTGGCAGAGAATTGGTTCCATGTTTGGAATTATGTTTGGCGATTGGGTCTGGCTCGCAGTCGGTCTTCCAGTTTATTCCAAAGGTGTTTGATGGGGTTGAGGTCAGGGCTCTGTGCAGGCCAGTCAAGTTCTTCCACACAAATCTCGACAAACCATTTCTGTGTGGACCTTGCTTTGTGCACGGGGGCATGCATTGTCATGCTGAAAGGAAAGGGCCTCCCACAAACTATTGCCACAAAGTTGGAAGCACAGAATTATCTAGAATGTCATTGTATGCTGTAGTGTTAAGATTTCCCTTCACTGCCTCCTGAATGGTGCAGTGGTCTAAGGCACTGCATTGCAGTGCTAGCTGTGGCACTAGAGATTCTGGGTTCGAGTCCAGGCTCTGTTGCAGCCAGCCGCGACCGGGAGACCCATGGGGTGGCGCACAATTGGCTCACTGTCGTCCGGTTTAGTAGAGGGTTTGGTTGGAATGGATGTCCTTGTCCCATCGCGCACTAGCAACTCCTGTGGCGGGCTGGGAGCAGTGCACACTGACACGGTCGCGTGTGTTTCGAAGGACGCACGTCTCTCGACCTTGCCTCTCCCGAGTCCGTACGGGAGTTGCAGCGATGAGACAAGACTGTAACTACCAATTGGATACCACGAAATTGGGGAGAAAGCAGGGGTAAAAAGATAAATAGAAAATTGATTTCCCTTCACTGGAACTAAGGGGCCTAGCCTGAACCATGAAAAACAGCCCCAGAACATTATTCCTCCTCCACCAAACTTTACAGTTGGCACTATGCATTGGGGTAGGTAACATCCTCCTGGCATCCGCCAAACCCAGATTCGTCCGTAGACTGTCCGATGGTGAAGTGTGATTCATCACTCCAGAGAAGCGTTTCCATTGCTCCCGAGTCCAATGGTGGCGAGCTTTACACCACTCCAGCCGACACTTGGTATTGCGCGTGCTGATCTTAAGCTTGTGTGCGGCTCACGTCAAGAAAACATAGCTACTACAACTAACGCCTTAGTAAACCTGCTACAATCATGCAGTACAGTGTACAGTTAGCAAGCAGTTTAGCAGTTACACCGGTGGACCCCGGTGGCAATAAATTAAGAAAACCAAAAGCTTACCTTGACCTGGAAGAGTTCCAGTGTAGGATAGCCATAGCCAGCTAGGTAACATAGCATCCCTCTCTGAGCTGAGTGTTTGAGTAGACTAAACTAGCTAGCTGCATTAGCTAACTAAGTAAGTGAAAGGTTAAAAGAAAAATATATATAGCTAGCTCTCTCTCTCTCTCTCTCTCACTAATTTGTTCAAGATGTTTAAACTGTTGTCTTTCTCTCTATTTAAGTCAACTATTCACCACATTTTGTGCACAAAAGTGCTAGCTAGCTGTAGCTTATACTTTTAGTACTATATTCATTATCTGATCCTTTAATTGGGTGGACAACATGTCAGTTCATGCTGCAAGACCTCTGATAGGTTGGATGACGTCCTCTGGAAGTTGTCATTTCTGTGTACGTCTATGTAAGCGGGTGAGAACCACCAGCCTCCTAGGTTTTGTATTGAAGTAAAATGTACCCAGAGGAGGACGGAAACTAGTTGTCCTCCAGCTACACCATGGTGCATGTCACACCAGCCCTCGGTTTGGCTCCCCCTCCTGTCCAGCTCAGGCGTTCGGCGTCGACGGCCTTCTTCTAGCTGCTGCCGAACCTACTGCTGGCAAACGGCCTTCACTCATCAACCCTGGACTTGTCTCGTCATCATAACACACATCTGGTTCCAATCCCCACTCTATCACTGTATATATACTCCCTCTGCCATTTGTCTTTGTCCGTCATTGTAAATGTTATTTGTTTTCCTGAGAGGACTCTCCTACTATTTCCTGAGTACTTTATATTTTTCACTTTGGGTTCACCCTGTGCCTTTTTGTTTATGGAGATATATTTTGAGCACAACAGCGTTGGGGTTTCGTCCCGCGTTGATCTATGGTGCTTAAATAAATTCTGTAGTTCTAAACCTGCGACTGCCTCCTTCATAATCCTCTCTACACCAATGACTGTGCTGTCCTACAGAGTGCTGTAGAACGTCTTGGAAAACAGTGTATTTTAATCAATTATTTGGTTACATGCAAATATAAACTAAGCAAAAAAAGAAACGTCCCTTTTTCAGGGCCCTGTCTTTCAAAGATAATTTGTAAAAATCTAAATAACTTCACAGATCTTAATTGTAAAGGGTTTAAACACTGTTTCCCATCATTAACTGTTTCCCAATTAATGAACATGCACCTGTGGAACGGTCATTAAGACACGAACAGCTTACAGATGGTAGGCAATTAAAGTCACAGCTTTGAAAACTTAGGACACTAAAGAGGCCTTTCTACTGACTCTGAAAAACATGTTGTGGCAATTTCCTGTATTACCAAATGATGAGAGAGCAAACCATACATCAGTCAGAGTTATACTTAAACTTCACCTTTAATAATAATTAAGCTTTTGCAATAGCATTTGACTTTCAACATTTCAGTATCTCTAATGAAAAGTTGAGAGTGGTCAACATAATAGCAACTGAGATCTTTTATAGCAAAGATTCACCCCCTAGTCAACATGACAAACCACAGATAATAGGAACTGTTCACACAGAAATACTTTTACTTGAGAGAGGAGTATCCCATAGCCAGACAGCATTCGCTATAAATGATCGTTTAGTTTGGTCTCCTAAACGAGGTTCTAATCTCGTTCTTGGTACTTCATAGTACCAAAACATTACCTCATCCAATGGCATATATCAACTGTCAATTCTAGATACTCCCATCTCAAATACACCCCCTCCTGGACAAACTCACGGAGGGGAGTGAGCCTCTAGGTCATATACTTGTTCTAGAGATGGGCAACATCAGAGGGGACATACAAGGGTTCCAGACACTGCCATACTCCTCCCCCCAATGAGAAAAGGAGGGAGTGACTGGCGTACAGACATTGTGGAGATAACTAACTGGTTCCCCATTACTCACGCCATCCCTTCACATGGTTTAGGAATAGTTACAGACACATTCCCATAAGAAGGCAATGTTCCATTCTGTCCTCCTCCCCTTCTGATATTCTGCATAGCATCACATGGTTTAACAGATACATTCACATTTTGTGGTCCTTCTGTAGCTCAGTTGGTAGAGCATGGCGCTTGTAACGCCAGGGTAGTGGGATTCGTCGGCATCCCATGGTTTGGGACCACCCATACGTAGAATGTATGCACACATGACTGTAAGTCATCCAATGCTTTGGATAAAAAATTCTTCGTCTGCAGCTGGGCATATACATTAATGGCATATATTATTATATTATTATATATTATTATTATTATTATATTATTATTATTATTATTATTATTATATATATTACATATGAAGACAAATCTGACCTCTCCCCTCTCTGGGCCCCAAGTGACTAAGGCCTAGCTGAGAAGGGATAACTGCAAACTGCCAACCCTATAGTCCAAATGGAAACATTCTAATGACAAGTATCTCACAAGCATATTCTGAAAATAAAACATCTTATCTATGTTACCCAACTAATTCTGATTCAGCTACGACAAACACCAAAAGAAATATGCCCAGGGTCCCATCTCATCTGTGTGAACATGCCTTAGGCATGCTGCAAGGAGGCATGAGGACTGCAGATGTGGCCAGGGCAATAAATTGCAATGTCAGTACTGTGAGACGCCTAAGACAGTGCTACAGGGAGACAGGACGGACAGCTGATCGTCCTTGCAGTGGCAGACCACGTGTAACACCTGCACCTGCACAGGATCGGTACATCTGAACAACACATCTGCGGGACAGGTACAGGATGGCAACAAAAACTGCCCGAGTTACACCAGGAATGCACAATCCCTCCATCTGTGCTCAGACTGTCCGCAATAGGTCTGAGAGAGGCTGGACTGAGGGCTTGTAGGCCTGTTGTAAGGCAGGTCCTCACCAGACATCACCGGCAACATCATTGCCTATGGGCACAAACCCACCGTCGCTGGACCAGACAGGACTGGCAAGAAGTGCTCTTCATTGATGAGTCGCGGTTTTGTCTCACCAGGGGTGATGGTCGGATTTGCATTTATCGTCAAAGGAATGAATGTTACACAGAGGCCTGTACTCTGGAGCGGGATCAATTTGGAGATGGAGGTTGCGTCATGGTCTGGGGCGGTGTGTCACTGCATCATCGGACTGAGCTTGTTGTCATTGCAGTCAATCTCAACACTGTGCATTACAGGGAGGACATCCTCCTCCCTCATGTGGTACCCTTCCTGCAGGCTCATCCTAACATGACCCTCCAGCATGACAATGCCACCAGCCATACTGCTCGTCTGTGTGTGATTTCCTGCAAGACAGGAATGTCAGTGTTCTGCCATGGCCAGCGAAGAGCCCGGATCTCAATCCCATTGAGCACGTCTGGGACCTGTTGGATCGGAGGGTGAGGGCTAGGGCCATTCCCCCCCAGAAATGTCTGGGAACTTGCAGGTACCTTGTTGGAAGAGTGGGGTAACATCTCACAGCAAGAACTGGCAAATCTGGTGCAGTCCATGAGGAGGAGATGCACTACAGTGCTTAATGCAGCTGGTGGCCACACCAGATACTGACTGTTACTTTTGCCAAAAACAGAGATCTCCTCAAAGCAGGGAAAATATTAAATGGAAAAGATACATTAGCGGGCCATGGTAGTGTCATTTGGCCTTTTGAAGATCTTGGAAAAGAAAGAAAGAGTGTCAAAAAGAAACCAAACATGCTAACATTGTTATTGAACTACCTTTTTCATCTCCGCTGGCAGCTGGTTTGTAGCCAAGCCGTTCGACTTCGAGCAAACACATTCCTGGACACCACAAATCCATTCAAATTAATTTAATTGTGTCCAGTTCAGTAAAAAAATAGTTATTTATCACAGTCCTTGGAATGTCACTAGCTGTGTCAATCAGGTGACATCATTGTCTTTTAAAAGCAAATTAATCCATAAAATAACATCTTTATGACCACAAAACATCAAAATATTTTGTGACTTTTTCCCCTGTGTTATTACATTTACATTTTACATTTAAGTCATTTAGCAGACGCTCTTATCCAGAGCGACTTACAAATTGGTGCATTCACCTTATGACATCCAGTGGAACAGTCACTTTACAATAGTGCATCTAAATCTTAAAGGGGGGGGGATACTTATCCTATCCTAGGTATTCCTTAAAGAGGTGGGGTTTCAGGTGTCTCCGGAAGGTGGTGATTGACTCCGCTGTCCTGGCGTCGTGAGGGAGTTTGTTCCACCATTGGGGGGCCAGAGCAGCGAACAGTTTTGACTGGGCTGAGCGGGAGCTGTACTTCCTCAGTGGTAGGGAGGTGAGCAGGCCAGAGGTGGATGAACGCAGTGCCCTTGTTTGGGTGTAGGGCCTGATCAGAGCCTGGAGGTACTGAGGTGCCGTTCCCCTCACAGCTCCGTAGGCAAGCACCATGGTCTTGTAGCGGATGCGAGCTTCAAATGGAAGCCAGTGGAGAGAACGGAGGAGCGGGGTGACGTGAGAGAACTTGGGAAGGTTGAACACCAGACGGGCTGCGGCGTTCTGGATGAGTTGAAGGGGTTTAATGGCACAGGCAGGGAGCCCAGCCAACAGCGAGTTGCAGTAATCCAGACGGGAGGTTTTTTCAGAAGGGGTGCAACTCTCGCTCTCTTGAAGACGGAAGGGACGTAGCCAGCGGTCAGTGATGAGTTGATGAGCGAGGTGAGGTAAGGGAGAAGGTCTCCGGAAATGGTCTGGAGAAGAGGGGAGGGGATAGGGTCAAGCGGGCAGGTTGTTGGGCGGCCGGCCGTCACAAGACGCGAGATTTCATCTGGAGAGAGAGGGGAGAAAGAGGTCAGAGCACAGGGTAGGGCAGTGCCGTTCCCCTCACAGCTCCGTAGGCAAGCACCATGGTCTTGTAGCGGATGCGAGCTTCAAATGGAAGCCAGTGGAGAGAACGGAGGAGCGGGGTGACGTGAGAGAACTTGGGAAGGTTGAACACCAGACGGGCTGCGGCGTTCTGGATGAGTTGAAGGGGTTTAATGGCACAGGCAGGGAGCCCAGCCAACAGCGAGTTGCAGTAATCCAGACGGGAGATGACAAGTGCCTGGATTAGGACCTGCGCCGCTTCCTGTGTGAGGCAGGGTCGTACTCTGCGGATGTTGTAGAGCATGAACCTGCAGGAACGGGCCACCGCCTTGATGTTGGTTGAGAACGACAGGGTGTTGTCCAGGATCACACCAAGGTTCTTAGCGCTCTGGGAGGAGGACACAATGGAGTTGTCAACCGTGATGGCGAGATCATGGAACGGGCAGTCCTTCCCCGGGAGGAAGAGCAGCTCCGTCTTGCCGAGGTTCAGCTTGAGGTGGTGATCCGTCATCCACACTGATATGTCTGCCAGACATGCAGAGATGCGATTCGCCACCTGGTCATCAGAAGGGGGAAGGAGAAGATTAGTTGTGTGTCGTCTGCATAGCAATGATAGGAGAGACCATGTGAGGTTATGACAGAGCCAAGTGACTTGGTGTATAGCGAGAATAGGAGAGGGCCTAGAACAGAGCCCTGGGGGACACCAGTGGTGAGAGCGCGTGGTGAGGAGACAGATTCTCGCCACGCCACCTGGTAGGAGCGACCTGTCAGGTAGGACGCAATCAAAGCGTGGGCCGCCCCGGAGATGCCCAACTCGGAGAGGGTGGAGAGGAGGATCTGATGGTTCACAGTATCGAAGGCAGCCGATAGATCTAGAAGGATGAGAGCAGAGGAGAGAGAGTTAGCTTTAGCAGTGCGGAGCGCCTCCGTGATACAGAGGAGAGCAGTCTCAGTTGAATGACTAGTCTTGAAACCTGACTGATTTGGATCAAGAAGGTCATTCAGAGAGAGATAGCGGGAGAGCTGGCCAAGGACGGCACGTTCAAGAGTTTTGGAGAGAAAAGAAAGAAGGGATACTGGTCTGTAATTGTTGACATCGGAGGGATCGAGTGTAGGTTTTTTCAGAAGGGGTGCAACTCTCGCTCTCTTGAAGACGGAAGGGACGTAGCCAGCGGTCAGTGATGAGTTGATGAGCGAGGTGAGGTAAGGGAGAAGGTCTCCGGAAATGGTCTGGAGAAGAGGGGAGGGGATAGGGTCAAGCGGGCAGGTTGTTGGGCGGCCGGCCGTCACAAGACGCGAGATTTCATCTGGAGAGAGAGGGAGAAAGAGGTCAGAGCACAGGGTAGGGCAGTGTGAGCAGAACCAGCGGTGTCGTTTGACTTAGCAAACGAGGATCGGATGTCGTCGACCTTCTTTTCAAAATGGTTGACGAAGTCGTCTGCAGAGAGGGAGGAGGGGGGGAGGATTCAGGAGGGAGGAGAAGGTGGCAAAGAGCTTCCTAGGGTTAGAGGCAGATGCTTGGAATTTAGCGTGGTAGAAAGTGGCTTTAGCAGCAGAGACAGAGGAGGAAAATGTAGAGCGGAGGGAGTGAAAGGATGCCAGGTCCGCAGGGAGGCGAGTTTTCCTCCATTTCCGCTCGGCTGCCCGGAGCCCTGTTCTGTGAGCTCGCAATGAGTCATCGAGCCACGGAGCGGGAGGGGGGAGGACCGGGCCGGCCTGGAGGATAGGGGACATAGAGAGTCAAAGGATGCAGAGAGGGAGGAGAGGAGGGTTGAGGAGGCAGAATCAGGAGATAGGTTGGAGAAGGTTTGAGCGGAGGGAAGAGATGATAGGATGGAAGAGGAGAGAGTAGCGGGGGAGAGAGAGCGAAGGTTGGGACGGCGCGATACCATCCGAGTAGGGGCAGTGTGGGAGGTGTTGGATGAGAGCGAGAGGGAAAAGGATACAAGGTAGTGGTCGGAGACTTGGAGGGGAGTTGCAATGAGGTTAGTGGAAGAACAGCATCTAGTAAAGATGAGGTCGAGCGTATTGCCTGCCTTGTGAGTAGGGGGAAGGTGAGAGGGTGAGGTCAAAAGAGGAGAGGAGTGGAAAGAAGGAGGCAGAGAGGAATGAGTCAAAGGTAGACGTGGGGAGGTTAAAGTCGCCCAGAACTGTGAGAGGTGAGCCGTCCTCGGGAAAGGAGCTTATCAAGGCATCAAGCTCATTGATGAACTCTCCGAGGGAACCTGGAGGGCGATAAATGATAAGGATGTTAAGCTTGAAAGGGCTGGTAACTGTGACAGCATGGAATTCAAAGGAGGCGATAGACAGATGGGTAAGGGGAGAAAGAGAGAATGACCACTTGGGAGAGATGAGGATCCCGGTGCCACCACCCCACTGACCAGAAGCTCTCGGGTGTGCGAGAACACGTGGGCGGACGAAGAGAGAGCAGTAGGAGTAGCAGTGTTGTCTGTGGTGATCCATGTTTCCGTTAGTGCCAAGAAGTCGAGGGACTGGAGGGGGGCATAGGCTGAGATGAACTCTGCCTTGTTGACCGCAGATCGGCAATTCCAGAGGCTACCGGAGACCTGGAACTCCACGTGGGTCGTGCGCGCTGGGACCACCAGATTAGGGTGGCCGCGGCCACGCGGTGTGGAGCGTTTGTATGGTCTGTGCAGAGAGGAGAGAACAGGGATAAACTGACACATAGTTAACAGGCTACAGAAGAGGCTACGCTAATGCAAAGGAGATTGGAATGACAAGTGGACTACACGTCTCGAATGTTCAGAAAGTTAAGCTACGTAGCAAGAATCTTATTGACTAAAATGATTAAAATGATACAGTACTGCTGAAGTACTGCTGAAGTAGGCTAGCTGGCAGTGGGTGCGTTGTTGACACTACACTAATCAAGTCGTTCCGTTGAGTGTAATAGTTTCTACAGTGCTGCTATTCGGGGCTAGCTGGCTAGCTAGTAGTGTTGTTTACGTTACGTTGCGTTAAAAGAACGACAATAGCTGGCTAGCTAACCTAGAAAATCGCTCTAGACTACACAATTATCTTTGATACAAAGACGGCTATGTAGCTAGCTATGTAGCTAGCTACGATCAAACAAATCAAACCGTTGTACTGTAATGAAATGAAATGAAAATGTGATACTACCTGTGAATGCGACCGGGTTGTTGAGTTCTATTCAGAAGACGTTGGCTAGCGTTGGCTAGCTGTTGGCTAGCTAGCAGAGTCTCCTACGTTAAGGACGACAAATAGCTGGCTAGCTAACCTCGGTAAATTAAGATAATCACTCTAAGACTACACACTCTAAACCTAAACAACACAATTATCTTGGAACGAAGATACGAAGACAGCAAAGACAGCTATGTAGCTAGCTAACACTACACTGATCAAGTCGTTCAGTTGAGTGTAATAGTTTCTCCAGTGCAGCTAATCAGTGGACGTTAGCTAGCTGGCTAGTGAAGACTACGTTAGGACGGCGAAATACGATAATTATGCAATTATCTTTGATACAAAGACGGCTATGTAGCTAGCTGAGAAGAAATTGCTAAGATTAGACAAATCAAACCGTTGTGCTATAATGAAATATAATGAAATGTAAAAAGTTATACTACCTGCGGGAGCGAAGCGCCAATGCGACCACTCGCTCCAAACCGGAGGAGGTTGTCCCCTTGCTGAACATGTGCATTTCTAAATTAAAGTATTTAATCATCCTTTTATTCATCACTGACCTAAGAGAGTATAGATTTAAGGATGAAAAATACATCTGGATCCAGTAAGGTGACCTTTTTCCTGTGCACCTAAAGTTGATGAAAATGACCAATCTTCTGTTTGTAAAACTTCCATAAAACGCAGCACACACAACTTAGTGGCAACTTAGGTGATTGACGAGGTCGTATAATGCTCAACATGGAGTAGACAAAGTCTCACCTATCGTTCATAACACATACATTGTTCTTTTTACCACATTTTTTGGGTGAAGAGTTAGACACAGCATCTTACTTTCTGAGGAAGGCCTCCATTGTGTTTCCTCTGCCAGTACCCCCTTCCCCCCAAACACACACCTCATTGACGAAGCATTGAGGTTACGTGTGTTTACCCAGAATTGTGGGTTTCACAAGTGTTTGACATTACTTATGGCCGATATAGAAGATGGTGGTCTCAAACCCTGTAGCAGGTTGTCATTACCCCTTCTGTCCCAGTCCTTTGTGAGAGACCTGAAGACAGAGGCCAAGTCTTAGCAACCTCTGTTTATTGGGACTTGAGGGGAATTTGAAGGGTTGGGCTGTTGAGCTGACGTTTGTTTGGTTTGTCACAGAGTCAAGCGGTTACTTAGTCAGATTATGTGTGAGGTCACAGCAGACAGTGAAAGGCGCTTGACAACAAGTCTAAGGTAACGGCAAGAACAAATACGTTGAATCATTGGAACAGTACACATACTTGAGGAGGTGACATAAGTCATCAGGGACATTTCATCAGGTAAGTACCTAGGTTGTTTGCTCTGCACTCCTTTCTCCTTCCCTCTTTCACCCTGCTTTCCCATTTCCCTTTTATTCCCTCCATCTGTCCTCCATTACTGCCCGCCTGCTCCCTCTTTTTCCTTTAATCTCCTTGGCTGACCCCTCTTTACAAATGCCATCCTTCTCTCCTCAATCACTATGAGTTGGACCAGAGCACACAAACAACAGAGATGAACACATCAGACAGACAGTGGGAGGGCAGAGCGGGCAGCAGCCAGGACAGGTGGAGTCTCCTCACACTGATTCTGTTAGCCCATCCGAACATAGGCATTGAAAGGCTGAGGGGTTTGTTTGGTTGCATGCGAGGACAATGCTTCTTTTACTATTTTTGCCCACACCAGTGCATACTGTAACGTAAGCTGTTTGGTAGCTTTAGTTCATTGTTATGCTTCCGATTCAGTGCTTTTTAGTTATATTCTGTGTTATATTTTGTTTGAAAGTGAAGACAGCTTTAAGTTGGTCTAGTGAAATACAAACCTTTCATCTGAAACTTGACTTCAGCAGTTAAACTACAGTATATGAGTATATAATTGTACATTGTAAACTTGTGAAAATGTGTGAAAAGAATATTACTGTGTCAGAGGTGGATGTCCTGCTGCGTATGCCAGCTTGTTAATGCCAGTCTCCCTTTCTTTTCTATCAGTCGTTGTCCTTACTCATAGTTATTCCTTCACACCTTCTTCGTCTCATTATTTCCTGGTCTAGCGCTCCTCTCCTCTGCTCTCAATCCTCTCCTCTGTGAACTGTTCTCTAATTCCATCCCACGGGATCTGCCTTCCTCTTTTTCCTTCCTCCTCCACCAATCTGTCCATATTTTCACTGTCTTATCAAGGTGTTCCTCACTCACTTCACTGCTCTGTCAATCTCTGTCATATTTTTACTGTCTCAACGTGTCTTATCCTCCTGAACAAACTCTTATTTTACCCTCTCCTCCTACATGACCTCTCTGTCTCATCTAAACTCTCTGTCCTTTGCCATGGAAAGATCTCATTTCTCTTTTGGCTGTCATGTTGCAAAAAAAAAACCTGGAAAAAAAGAGGAAATCCCTAAAATAGGACAGTAATCTAATCAGGCGAAACCAGAACTCCCGTGGCCGTGTCACTCTTTCCATCTGTCTCCACCTCCTTCACTTTTCCCTTTCTCTACCCACCATCCATCACTCATTGTCCTTTTTCTCTGCCTCTGTCTTCTGTGCAGTGGCCCTGGTCACTTAGCCAGCTGGTATTTCCAACGGTAGGTCTGGCCTGGGTCGAGCTGATAATGAGCTGTGTGAATCTGAAGCCTTGTCATCTGAGCCACAGTGGAGCGCAGGGCTGGAGTGTAGAGTGCACTGTAGAAAGGAGACAGGCAGACAGGTGGCCAGAGGGGGATAGGAACAGAGAGAAAGAATGAAGCACTCTTGTGCTTGTGCCCTTTTGTTAATCATATGTACTAAAACTCTACAGCTACATGGTACATGGTAGGCCCCCATTGTCCCAGAAATCTTTGGTAACTGGAGAACCTTGTCAATGCTATTAGTGGGCAATGGAGTGCCTGTAAAAAGGATTGACAGAGACCCTACAGATCTTAGTCTAATAGCATTTAGTGTTAGAGACCCTTTCATGTCATTCATAACTGGAGGTCTTGTTCTCTATTTCTCTCTCTCTTTCTTTCTCTCCCTCCCTTACTCCCTATCTCTCCATCAGAGGCTAAGGGGAAAATCACATAAGTCTAGATGAATAATGAATACTATACATTATTCATAAGTAAGTCCTAGAATGGTACATTTTTTCCATCCTTAGTTACCTATATATTTGATGAAACAACTATGTTTATTTGATGACTGTTGTTGACTGATATGATAAGGTTCAAAGTAAACACATAGATTGCTGTAGATTTTTGGACATGACAACAGGTGTGTGCCATCCTTAGTTAGTTAGGCAGGGGCTGTTATGTATGCAGAACACACTTTGATCCAGGGACATAAGCCACAGGTGGTTTTCAGACTATTTCACGGCTGCCTGGGTAGAAGAATGCCTTAGTTATTTCTCACAGTAAATGCAATTATTTCAAGGAGAGGTGCTTGTTAAAAGGCGTTAAAAGCATTCCAAAAAATACTTCTAATTAACCAATACATTTTTCGACAAACGTAATCACATTCTTCTCCAATGCAAGGCCAAAATTCCAAGCCTGTGTTTTCAGACATCAGACAACTAAGTAGAGTGAACAAAAAACAGCCTGCAAGTTAACCTCCTGGTCTAGCTGATGTAGAGCTGCAATATCATATCACACTACAGTGAGTGTACAATAAGGTCAATATTTGCATATACTGTATGTGACAGGAGTGCTCCCACTTCACGTTTAGCAGCAGTGATAATAAATACACAATATATCACCTATTCCCATGTGTTCACTCTGTAGATAAGAACAAAGGCTGTTTATGTGGCTCTATTGGAGCTCTATCAGCAGCTGCTGTCATGGCTTCACAGCAGCTAGGGATTGTAATCACCTGGTTGGCACCATACATATCCATAAACTACGCTGTGACTCAGTGGAAAATCAAATGGTGCCATGACACTTCTACTGTGCACTTTGCACTGTGCACTTTGTTAACGGTTATTGTTATTCATAAGAGTGTGCTGTGCTTTCCCCAGATTTAAAGTCAAAGTACTTTCCAGTACTTTTTGCCCTGAATCAGAGGAGTGTTTGATTGTAGGTTTCATGAATGTCTAGGGGCGCACTGCGACAACCTGCATTGTGTTGCTAGTCTTCCATCCGTGTGCCCTTTTCAAATGCCTTGACAGTTGCCTTGTGCATTTATTGGCTAGAACCCTAAAAAACACAACATGCCACTAATGTGGACTCACCTCTGGCTTTTTCATGGACATTTTCTTTCAGACACTTGACCTTTTTTTCGACCTTGTCAAGATGTTTCTGCAATCTTTGTTTGACTGCAAGATCTTCTTGTTATACCTCAACAAAAAGAGGACCAGACGAAAGTGATGTGCGTTGTGCAGTCTTGGATGGAAGGAGTTGACACCTGATTTAGGAATATGCAGCCCAGGAGCATGTGCCTGTTGACTTTTCACCAGGTTAGCTGTCAGTACGGAACGGGTCATGCAATGTTCTTTCAATCAGATGTTAACTTCCTCCATCAGGGACACACTGCTGTGCAAATCAAGCATACTTGGAAAGGCGCAGTGGGGAAACCGATTCCCGTTTTTAGTTTAGGTAATTACAAGGATTTGAACAGTGAATGGAATAAGATGAGACATACAGGTGTTTTACTGTTGTTGATGATATATTACATTTACATTTACATTTAAGTCATTTAGCAGACGCTATATGAATTTCCATAGGGTACAAAGATGGATACAGTACATGAAGGGAGGCAGCCAGTATAGACCGTATACATAGAGAGAGGGAGGATGTCAAGATGGAAGGATCAGGTTACAGCTGCTTTTCTCTCTAGCTTCTGTTCCATTAACTAATGGGCCTGGATGGGTGAGAGAGATTCAGACATTTTAGGAGGACAGTGGAAGATGTATAGAACTTGCTTCTTCATTATTGAAAACAGCATGTTTTGACAATACAGTCTTCATCTGATATACTGTACTTCCAATACGCATCACTTATGAAGTTACATCAATACAGTCCATTTACCAAACTAACACACTAGCTGTCAAGCTACTGAGCTGTACTGTAGCTCACAATGTGCCACTCTTCTCCACATGCTCTGAATGCCTGCTCTGATTGCTCTGTTCTTTGCAGCACTACCAGACTAATACAGCTCTGGTGGACTGAGCATCCATCACTGCAGCCCACTGAATTCAGCCCCCCCCAACATTTCCATTCAAGGATAAATAATTATTAAATACTTATTAATAAAGAATAAGACTATCAGGTATCAAGGTAAGACCCAGATGCAGACCGTGTTGAAGTGACAATGTTTATTACAGCAACAGGGGCAAAGGTACAGGACGGAAGGCAGGCTCAGGGTCAGGGGCAGGGTGAGTGGTCAGGCGAGTGGGTACAGGGTCAGGACAGACAAGGGTCAAAAACCAGGGGGATGAGAAAAGAGAGACTGGGGAAAAGCAGGAGCTGACACAAAACACTGGTTGGCTTGACAAACAAGACGAACTGGCAACAGACAAACAGAGAACACAGGTATAACTACACAGGGGATAATGGGGAAGATGGGCGGCACCTGGAGGGGGTAGAGACAATTACAAAGACAGGTGAAACAGATCAGGGTGTGACAGTACCCCCCCCCCCCCGGGTGCCACCTGGCATCCTACCTGGGCGCATACCTGTTGACCGGAGTGCCGGCGGTGGAAGTCAGTGATGAGGGATGGGTCCAGGATGTCTCTAGCAGGGACCCAGCACCTCTCCTCCGGGGCAAAACCTTCCCAATCAACCAGGTACTGGAAACCCCTGCCCTGTGGTCGAACCCTGAGGAGGTGTCTCACCGTGTACACCGAATGGCCAGCGATGACACGGGGGGGAGGGGTGGGCCTGGAAATAGAAGACAAAGGGCTGTGAGACACAGGCTTAATTCTAGACACATGGAATGTAGGATGAATACGAAGGGTACGGGGCAACAGAAGGTGGACAGCAGAGGGGCTAATGATCTTGGAGATGGGGAAAGGGCCGATAAACTGATGGACATCTGCTTGTCATCGATACCTGAAGGTGATCATGAGGAGGGCCGACCGGGCTCTCCTCCAGGTACGACGACAGCGGTGGACAAACATCTGGGCAGAAGGTATGCCAACCTCCTCTTCCTGCTCAGGGAAGAGTGGGGGCTGATACCCCAGGGAACACTCAAAGGGAGATAGGCCCATGGCAGAGCAGGGAAGGTGTTGTGGGCGTATTCAACCCACACAAGCTGCTGGCTCCAGGTGGTGGGGTTGGCGGAGACCAGGCAGCACGGGGTAGTTTCGAGATCCTCGTTGGCCGCTCTGACTGGCTGTTGGACTGGGGGTGGAACCCAGAGGACAGGCTGGCCGACGACCCAATGAGGGTGCAGAACACCTTCCAGGGCTGGGACGAGAACTGAGGACCCCGGTCGGAGACCATGTCCACAGGCAGTCCATGGATCCAGAAGACATGCTGCACCATGAGCTGGGCCGTCTCTTTGGCAGAGGGTAGTTTGAGGAGAGGAACGAAGTGGGCGGCTTTGGAAAACCGAATCACCACGGTCAGGATGGCCAGGAACATGTGAGACCAGGGATGGTGGGGGACAGGCAGAGGTTGGAGGAGACCAGCCGGAGCTTGCCGAGGAGTCTTGTTCTGTGCAAGCGGCGACGAATGCGGTCACGTCAGGAGGCCACTCAAAGTGCTGTCGCACAAAGGCCAGGGTCTGACGGGCGCCCTCTCGTATCCGCACCAGGTGGTAGGCGTTCTGTAAATCCAGCTTGGAAAACACAGTGGCCCACTGGAGCGGCTCGAAGGCAGAGGAGATGAGAGGTAGCGGGTCACGGTTCTTAACCGTAATGTCATTGAGTCCCCGGTAGTCAATACGCGGGTGCAGGGTCTTGTCCTTTTTCTCCACAAAGAAGAACCCTGCACGGGTGGGAGAGGAAGAGGGACGGATAAATCCAGCAGCTAGGGAGTCTCCAATGTAGGTATCCATAGCCTTGGTCTCCGGTCCCGACAGAGAGTACAGATGTCCCCAGGACGGCGTGGTGCAGTCGTAGGGTCGGTGCGGCGGAAGCTACATGGCCCTGGCCTTGCTGAACACCTTCCCAGACATCCTGGAACTCCGTGGGAATGGCGGAGAGGTCCGGGGTACCTTCCGAGCCCCCTGTGAAGACGTCCCGGGACAGATTGTGCTGACTTTAGGCAATGGGCGTGGCAGAACGTGCTCCAGCCCATGATGGCACCAGTAGACTAGTTAATGAGGGTATTGTGTCGTTGGAGCTGGGAGAGGTCGGTGACTCAAATGTGGGGCTTCAGAAGCAAGCCAGCAGTGGGATGTAGGGTGGTAGGCTGCTTTCAGTGTGTGACAAAGACAGCAGTAAGAGGTTTGTGAGGCTAAGAAAAATGGATGAATGAATGGATGTATGGATGCATACATGGAGAGACAGAGGGATGGTTAAAGGACACTTTTTTTTACTGTAAATGTGTCTCCATTATTTTATATACTTCCCATACCTAGTTTGCCTTAACATAGACAGACCATCCAGGGACCATCCCCCAAAGAAGTGCTACTCCCAATTCCTGGAAGTCGTGATGATGTCACCCACATAGCACCCACATCACTCATTGGTCGATGTTAATTGTATAATGTTCTATTAAATAGGTACTAAATCATGACTCCACTCCCCTTACTTCCACACCTTAACCTGTCCCAGACAACCAAACACCATGCATCCCCCCATGCAGATGCTGGCCAAAAGTCATTTTCCCAGACCAACCAGAAGGTTAATCATTCTCTAACCACTGCACGTCTGTGTGTGTGAGTAGGGCAATAACGTCTGTGGGAAAGTGTGTGTTCTTGAGTATATGCGTTTGTGCATGCGGGCATGCTACCCTATCTTCTGCATGTCCCTCTAGCCGATAATCCGTCCCATATCATAGCACATCTCTCAGGCCCTCTCTCCTTTGATTAGAGGGATGACGCCTGTATATTTCTTTATTACTAGGATAACCCCATTTGGATTGGACATTTCCATGCCGGTAATGGCGTCGCCTGTCATGTAATTTATCCCTATAGACACCTCTTTCCATTTACACTCAATGTGGAATGGCTCTCAGGCTATTATCTGCAACTCCAAACCAACCCTGGGCTGTTGTCTTAGCCGGAAATGAAAGTAATGTTATACAAGATGGCCGACTACTAAATTTATTAACAAGATAGCCCAGCTATATTACTGTGATTATGGATGAATACTTTTAGGTGTGCCTGGGGTGTAGCAACTTATACTGTTTGTGTTTGCATCTGTGTATCTCCAACACAATCATTTGAAGTGAAATTGTTGTCATGGCCAATGTTTGTTTTGATAGTTATGGCTGTTTATTTTTTAGGTTTGACATGTTGTTATGGGTGTTGTAACTCAATGGCTGAGATTATTTTCAGATGTCAGCTAATAGGGACAACCTCAAATGTAAATCTGCTCTCGTTTCGTAATGACAGTAATAATTTGTAGTAATTAATGTTACCCGCTGAGCGCTTTGATTAATATTTTCATCCCTGGACTGGATATTAGTGTAAGATAACATTAATTTGCTCCCTTTAAATATTGTCCGACTCCTCTACCTCCCTTTGGCTCCTCTCTCCTTCTGGTCCTCTCAACAGGTGTAACAGGCCTGGTGCAGATAGATGAAAATGGGGACAGAGAGACAGACTTTGCTTTCTGGGACATGACTGACACCAACACCAGTGTTTTCCAGGTACTGAATACACACACACACATCTCTCTTTTGCTCTCTCTCTCTCTCTCGCTCTCTCTCTCTCTCTCTCTCTCTCTCTCTCTCTCTCTCTCTCTCTCTCTCTCTCTCTCTCTCTCTCTCTCTCTCTCTCTCTCTCTCTCTCTCTCTCTCTCTCTCTCTCTCTCTCTCTCTCTCTCTCTCTCTCTCTCTCTCTCTCTCTCTCTCTCTCTCTCTCTCTCTCTCTCTCTCATACACTAAGGCTCCTCATCTCTTTCATTCTGCCAGTGCTCATAAAGCTGCCTGCCTGTGTACACAGTCTCTGTGTGTTTTGGAGATTGGAGAATACAACTAGATGTTCTCCAGAGGCATTAACATGTTGAAGAAAAGAGCTCTACAGTTCATAGAAAGACCTCCATGTCTCCATTAACACTACAATATACCATCTGCTCAGGGTTTGGGTAAATGTGGCAACAACTATATATAGCTATAGCATACAGTATTACAGTTTTTCTCAATTGTAAAAAGACTAAAACCCATTGGCTGAACAAAGTTCTCATTTCACATTGTAAAACACAATTTGCAGATCTCACTTAGACTTTTCAGCAAAACTCTAAACACATTCTCATTCTCAAAACACATTCTGTACTCTAATGCACATGTCATCCATACTGGTAAACACAAGTGGCAACAATCAAATACAAATAGAGAACATATGTCATTGATTGAACACAACCACTCAAAATTGATTTAACCTGTTTCAAATGATGCGACACAACCAATATAAGCCAGTTCAGAGAACAAAAAGGTTGTTGAAGGTGGGAAGGAGAAAGTCTGAGAATTGATACTGTAGTACAGTGCATTGTAGGCTGTATACTGTACAATGGACAAATTGTATGGCCCTGAATATTGTGCTTTCCATTTATTAACAGTACTGACTGCTCAATAGATTTTGACTGGTTGCAGGTTCATATCAACAAAGAACAAGAATTACAGTATCACAGAGACAAAGGACATGTTTGTGAGATGCAGGGTACAGTACTGTAAAAATAGGGGTACAAGGAGAAGGAAGAACAGAAAACAAAATTGAAAAGAGCAAAGCAGAGTAGTAATTTCTGATCAATTTTGAGCTACTATGATAGAACATGTTTTCGTTCATCAAAAGACAATGATGGAAAAATATGATTTTTTTTTAGATTAAAAATGTACTACTCCCTGAGAATTGTATGTTTTGAACAATGTGTTTTCTATTTTTCGGTGTATTGTTTACTGACTGCTTGAGAGGGCATATCATTTTGATCACTTTGTTTATGATTTGAGAGCGGTGTTTGATTTTGAACACAGGTAAAACTGTTTTGAGGCGAATGTTTCATTTTGCAAGAGGAGTCAGAGGTTATGTAAATAGTGCTTTAAGATGAGGTTTTGTGTTTAATGTTTTCAGGAAATGGAGCAAGGTTTCAGAAATGGTGTTTTAGCAATTGAGAAAAACTGTAACAAACCGTATTTCAGCATACATATGATAATTTAATATGTAATTTCATCCACCCAGTGCCAATGTGTTTGTCTTATGTAATGACAGAATGACAAATATTAATTGGTGGCAAGCCACTGAGGTTAATGACCAACTGATCCAGCGAGATCAAGAGTGTGTACATGTACATGTGTGGATGGGCGAGAACGTACATGCGTGTGTGTTTATGTATATGTGTGTGTGTGAACAGGGAGAGAGAGTGGATGTTTTTCACCTAGTGTGAGGGGGTGAGTGTCAAGTCTCTGGGCTGATTAGTGGCTCATTGAAAGTCGTCTCCCATTATCACCCTATGCTAATGCATTGCGAATAATGTGTCAATCTTGCCAGCCTGCCATATCACTGTCTAAGAGGACCACAACGGAAATAAGCCTTCTGGCTTTATTCTGTTATTATCCTCTAAAATGTTTAATTATGTAATGTTGTCTTCGACTGGAACAGCCTACTGCTTGAAATGATCTAATAAAACAAATCAATCAATGTGTGGTATGTTATTTGTCATTATTTAATATTTAACATTAGAAAGTTATACTGTGTTCCTTGCCAGATTGTGTCCGTGTACAATGGCTCTCAGAAGAAGTTGAGGGCCTTGCCTGGGATGGACATCCAGTGGCCAGGGGGCACTGCTCCTTTAGATGTGCCCGTCTGTGGCTTTAAGAACGACAACCCAGCCTGCCTCGCACGTCAGTGGACTCCGTCTGTCTCTCACTCACTTTTGTATACACTGCCCCCCATAAAATGTCTATGTTTGCATGACGTAGCAGAATTTATACTAGTCATATCATCAGTCAAAACAGCTTACGATGACTGACATTACACTGTCATGCAGTGGCTGTATTGAAGGAAAACAGTACCATTTCTCCTGTCTCTTTTTCCAGGAACCATCACAATCCACCAGATGGTAACAATTGTGGTGTTCTTCATCATTATCATCATCCTCACCATTACTGTCTTCATATACAGGTGAGTGTAGACAGGCCAGTTCAATCAGCAAGTATGCAGAAGGCCTAGAATCTACGGAAAGAGTTTTATGTCATTACGTTTATAGCATTGTTCACATATCTAAAAGAGCAATCTATCATCTCTCTGTCTTTCACACACACACACACACACACACACACATACACACAGGAAGCTCAAGCTTGAAAATGAACTGGTGGCTCAGCTGTGGAGAGTCTCCTGGGAGGATATTCAGATGAGCAACATGGAGAAAGTGCTGCGAAGCGCAGGCAGCAAGCTCACTCTGTCACTGGTGAGTCCACACTCATACACACGCTTGCAACAACACACACATTTCGCAATACACACAGTCTTGCACAAAACTGACCCCATCCCACCTTTCGCTTTATTTACAGAGAGGCTCCAACTACGGCTCCCTATTAACAGGAGATGGAAACTTTCAGGTGTTTGCCAAGACAGGCTACTACAAGGTAAGTAGGGTGTGCGTGTGTGTGTGTGTGTATGTGTGTATGCATGTGTGTTTGCATGTGTGTGTGTGTGTGTGAAATAGTAACCTTTTAATTTCAAATGGATTGAATGCATAATGTTTTCTCTGTCTTTCAGGCGAACATTGTGGCTATCAAATACATCAACAGAAAACGCATTGAGCTCACCAGAAATGTGCTGTTTGAACTGAAACATGTGAGTCTTCATGAGGTTGTAGTGTGACGTGTGTATACTCCAGAATGCATATGTGCATCAGAGAATAGCGCTGTCCCTAAATGTCACATGGTGTCCTCCTTTCCTTCCCTCCCTTTCCTTCCCTTTCCTTCCCTCCCCAGATGCGTGATATTCAGAATGAGCACCTGACCCGCTTCATCGGAGCCTGTATCGACCCCCCCAACATCTGCATCATCACAGAGTACTGTCCTCGGGGTAGCTTACAGGTAGCCACCCCTCAACACAACTCCACTATAAGATGGTCCACTTACCCAATTCAAGTCTTTAGGAAACATTTGTCTTGTCTAAATGCTGTGTGTGTGTGTGTGTGTGTGTGTGTGTGTGTGTGTGTGTGTGTGTGTGTGTGTGTGTGTGTGTGTGTGTGTGTGTGTGTGTGTGTGTGTGTGTGTGTGTGTGTGTGTGTGTGTGTGTGTGTGTGTGTGTGTGTGTGTGTGTGTGTGTGTGTGTGTGTGTGTGTGTGTGTGTGTGTGTGCACGCGCGCGCGCGTGCTTCATCCTTCAGGACATCATGGAAAATGAGAGCATCACACTGGACTGGATGTTCAGATACTCGTTAATTAATGACATTGTAAAGGTAACCACTGCTCTACACACTCTCCTACTTATCTTTCCATGTGTCAACTTCAATTGACTTGAGAAAACACATTTGCATCATTCAACAAGTGAACGTCCATATGCTTTGCCAAACATTTTTAGACTAAAGCTCAATATGAATAACTCGTTTATCTCTAAGCTCTCCTTTTGACTATCTCTCTCTTCTCTTTCTATATTTTAACCCTTATCCCTACCTCCCTCCCCTTCTCCTATCCAGGGCATGGCTTTCCTCCACAACAGTGTCATCGTCTCCCACGGCAACCTGAAGTCGTCCAACTGCGTGGTGGATAACCGCTTTGTGCTGAAGATCACCGACTACGGCCTGTCCAGCTTCCGCACCGAGAGCAACACAGACGACGCCCATGCTTACTATGCCCGTGAGTCACCTGGCTCTGCAGGACATTTCCCTTTAGACACAGATTTAGGATTAGCTTACCCTAATCAAATCCTTAAGAGGGTGAAATACTAAACTGACCTTAGATCAGTGTCTGTAGGCAAATTAATTATACGTTTATATATTATTATTATTATTATTATTATTATTATTATTATTATATTATTATATTATTATATTATTATATTATTATATTATTATATTATTATATTATTATATTATTATATTATATTATTATTATTATTATATTATATATATATTTATTATATTATTATTATTATTATATTATATTATTATCAGTGTCAAAATTTGTCCATCTATGTTTATAGGGAAACTGTGGATGGCCCCAGAGCTGCTGAGGTTGGAGAGTCCCCCTCTATGTGGCACCCAGAAGGGGGACGTCTACAGCTTTGGCATCATTCTCCAGGAGGTGGCGCTACGCCACGGAGCCTTCTATCTGGAGGGAGAGCCGCTCAGCCCCAAAGGTAACACACACATACACACACACGCACTCTATCTTTCTTCATGACAGACATTTGGGAACGATTTGATCCTATGTAGCAAAATTTGAAATTGCATTTTTTACATTGGATAAAAGTAGAGACTTTTATTAAATTATTAAATTGTTTATTAAAAAGTTGAGACTTTTATTAAATTATTAAATTGTATATAATACATTACAGTTGAGGAACAATGGGAAAGTAATTCTGCTTTGAAAGTTTATAAACTTGTAACCCCACTTTTGAGAAAAGGGCTCTTGAATGTTTTGGTACACCTATTAGAGAGCTCTTCTTTGTCTAAACCCATTCAGCATTGTTCACAACCTCTTAAACCTCAGCCCCACCCATCTCTTTAAGGATTCACATGTGAGTCCATGTGCTAAACAGCAACTAACTAAGTAAGAACACAGCAATAATCCCAACCCATACTACTAGCAATACAAACTGATTGTCATAACTAGGCACCATGCATGAATCTCCAGGTAGCTAAAGCTAACTAACTAGGTTCAATATTAGCTAGCTAGCTAACATTAGGTTATAACTAGCAATGCAGATAGATTTTTGAGATACAAATAATATTACAACACAGATCATACAGGTAACGTTAGCTAGTGAGCCAGCCAGCTAATGTTAGCTAGCTAGCTAACAGTACGCTCTAACGTAAAATGAAAATTACTTTCTGACTAAATTAGAAACGTATAATATCTGAAAATGAATCTAGCTAGACTTTCTTACCCGTATACATGGATGAACGCTTCTCCCTCTGTCACCAATGCCATGGTGGCCCTTAGTTTGAAGATGTAATCCAGAGACAGGTGTTTTATACAACAGACTTCTGTGTTCTCTTTTCGACTCCCTCTGCATATTTACAATCAAACGCTAGAATTTTCTCCATCTCCTTAGCAATCATACTCTGCTACCACCGGGCATTCAACTTCTTCCATGACAACAACATTGTTGATCTCTGTTTCAGAAAACTCTACAATGTCTGGTTCAATTAAAATGTTTTTATCTATATCAGGGATCTCCTCTTCGTCTGATTAATTTTCAGAGTCACAGAGAGTCAGCATGGCATGAACGTCCCCCAGAAAGTGGAGAGCAGTAGCAACACCTCTGCAGTTCTTCACGATATTTTTCAAAAAAGCTGTGGTAGAAAGGATTACCTACACATACTGAGCAGCTCATGTTATAGACAGAAGCAGGCTACATGGCAGACCAATCCGAACTCATCTCTCAGCATGTCCAGACCATCCATTACTATTAGCTAGAAGGTTCCTGTTTTTTCCCGTGGTTAAACCAACTAGGCTCGTAATTTATTCATATTTACAGATGGCATACAAGTTTGTTATTAAGGCACATGAAAGTTCATTGTTCCAGAGGGCATTTCTGCCAAAAACGCATTTTGATAAAAAAAAGTATAATGATAAAAAGGTATCCTGTAAAGTAGTGACGTGCGACATTTGTGCTCTCATACACTTTTGGTCATAAGCACACTTATTTGCACATAAACACATATGTATTATAAAAGAAAGAGATAATAGCATTGTGGCTGAGTAAATTATACCCCAGATTGTGTCCAAGATAAACAGTGTTTGTATGATTCTTCCATCAAAAGCATAACAAACAAACCTAACAAGCCTCCTTCCCGTCAAGTTTCTGTGGTCTTTGCTGACTGCATTATCGCAGAGGAGCGATAAGGCAATTAGAGCAACTCAAAACAAAAGCTGTTATTCTGCACATTGCACCTGCAAGTCTGTTTACTTAGGAAAATCTCTGTAGAAAACACAAACCTATCAAAAACACAACAGCTCCAGTGACTCAACAAAGCTACAGTATGTCGTTACATTTTACTCCATGTGAACTGTATTCTTTATATTTCAAGGTTCCTCTTTGACTCTACTCACAAAAAAACATGACATCAAATTCAACAAATGAAATGTAGACCCCCAAATATTGACACAACCAAATGGTAATTTCAGAGCTACTGACTAATATGCCACAACGTTAAAATGGAGACATGGAACAGTTTTGCAATTGCAACCATTTGGCAACTTAAACTAGGGAAAGTTCATGAATTTGTCGAACACGCCCCTAAAAGTGACCGATATTTTTCCCCCTTGTTTTCTTTTTTTCTCACTCAGCCCCTCTTGCACCCCACTTACCCTGAAGAGCCTACTCTAATGATATGGAGGACGAGAGCTACTGTACCTCTCTGCTTTGTACTAAGGACAAACACATAGTCACATGCTTTATATAACACACAAACATATTATAATTGTTTACCTTCTACTGTACTGTTTTCTGTGTCTCTGGCTTAGAATAAAGCAATACAATTTTAATAAAACATCAGATTGTAAGTACATAGCTGCAAACAAGATATTCCCTTTTCATTTGAGCAGGGGTGTGTGACTCTTTAGAATGTTTTTTATTGTCAGTCAGGATTTTCGATTAAATTGTAGTTAGGACAGATTGTAGTTCCCAAATTATCTTCCTTCTTTAGAAAATTGAAAAAGAAAGAGAAGATTGGATTTCTTGCTATACGGATCAGCAATAACAGCCGTCGTTGTGCTCCAAGTCAAGTCTCCATCACAACGTGTTGAGGAGAAAACATTGCTGCACTCATGTCTGCCAACCACCACTGCTCAGTGAATTTGTTTTTACCTAAACCTTAATTGCATGAAATTGTGCAAAATTGAAGAAGATTGAACATGATTGTGGTTGATTGCAAGAGTGGTGTACTGAGAGAGAAGCAAGTGTTTGTGTTTGCTCATCAGAGTGTAACACTTTGTACTGGGAGACAGCAGCTGTTGTGTGACAGAAAAACAATGAACTGAATTAGAATCAGAACATGCCATCTAGGCTGTGTGTGTGTGTGTGTGTGTGTGTGTGTGTGTGTGTGTGTGTGTGTGTGTGTGTGTGTGTGTGTGTGTGTGTGTGTGTGTGTGTGTGTGTGTGTGTGTGTGTGTGTGTGTGTGTGTGTGTGTGTGTGTGTGTGTGTGTGTGTGTGTGTGTGTGTGTGTGTGTGTGTGTGTGTGTGTGTGTGTGTGTGAGGGCAGAAATAGGGGAAGAGGATGAGAAATTATGAAAGTGTGAACGAGAGGATAAAATAAATTGGGAGGGAGAGATAATGGAAAGATTGTGAAAGCATAGATATGAACACAATGGAAAGGAAATTGGACTGGAATCTCTGAGAAGATGAAAGCAGAAGGAATGACACTAGATAGAAAATATTATGCACTGCTCAAAAAAATAAAGGGAACACTAAAATAACACATCCTAGATCTGAATAAATGAAATATTCTTATTAAATACTTTTTTCTTTACATAGTTGAATGTGCTGACAACAAAATCACACAAAAACTATCAATGGAAGTCAAATTTATCAACCCATGGAGGTCTGGATTTGGAGTCACACTCAAAATTAAAGTGGAAAACCACACTACAGGCTGATCCAACTTTGATGTAATGTTCTTAAAACAAGTCAAAATGAGGCTCAGTAGTGTGTGTGGCCTCCACGTGCCTGTATGACCTCCCTACAATGCCTGGGCATGCTCCTGATGAGGTGGCGGATGGTCTCCTGAGGGATCTCCTCCAAGACCTGGACTAAAGCATCCGCCAACTCCTGGACAGTCTGTGGTGCAATGTGGCGTTGGTGGATGGAGTGAGACATGATGTCCCAGATGTGCTCAATTGGATTCAGGTCTGGGGAACGGGCGGGCCAGTCCATAGCATCAATGCCTTCCTCTTGCAGGAACCCCTGACACACTCCAGCCCCATGAGGTCTAGCATTGTCTTGCATTAGGAGGAACCCAGGGCCAACCGCACCAGCATATGGTCTCACAAGGGGTCTGAGGATCTCATCTCGGTACCTAATGGCAGTCAGGCTACCTATGGTGAGCACATGGAGGGCTGTGCGGCCCCCCAAAGAAATGCCACCCCACACCATGACTGACCCACCGCCAAACCGGTCATGCTGGAGGATGTTGCAGGCAGCAGAACGTTCTCCACGGCGTCTCCAGACTGTCACGTCTGTCACATGTGCTCAGTGTGAACCTGCTTTCATCTGTGAAGAGCACAGGGTGCCAGTGGCAAATTTGCCAATCTTGGTGTTCTCTGGCAAATGCCAAACGTCCTGCACGGTGTTAGGCTGTAAGCACAACCCCCACCTGTGGACGTCGGGCCCTAATACCACCCTCATGGAGTCTGTTTCTGGCCGTTTGAGCAGACACATGCACATTTGTGGCCTGCTGAAGGTCATTTTGCAGGGCTCTGGCAGTGCTCCTCCTGCTCCTCCTTGCACAAAGGCGGAGGTAGTGGTCCTGCTGCTGGGTTGTTGCCGTCCTACGGCCTCCTCTACATCTCCTGATGTACTGGCCAGTCTCCTGGTAGCGCCTCCATGCTCTGGACACTACGCTGACATACACAGCAAACCTTCTTGCCACAGCTCGCATTGATGTGCCATCCTGGATGAGCTGCACTACCTGAGCCACTTGTGTGGGTTGTAGACTCCGTCTCATGCTACCACTAGAGTGAAAGCACCGCCAGCATTCAAAAGTGACCAAAACATCAGCCAGGAAGCATAGGAACTGAGAAGTGGTCTGTGGTCCCCACCTGCAGAACCACTCCTTTATTGGGGATGTCTTGCTAATTGCCTATAATTTCCACCTGTTGTCTATTCCATTTGCACAATAGTATGTGAAATTTATTGTCAATCAGTGTTGCTTCCTAAGTGGACAGTTTGATTTCACAGAAGTGTGATTGACTTGGAGTTACATTGTGTTGTTTAAGTGTTCCCTTTATTTTTTTGAGCAGTGTATTTCACCATCTATAGGAATGCTGTCTACACTGACTGTAGAAAACATTAAGAATACCTTCCTAATATTGAGTGGCACGCCCCCCCCCCCCACACACACACTTTTGCCCACAGAACAGCCTCAATTTGTCGGGGCATGGACTCTACAAGGTGTCGAAAGCAATCCACAGGGATGCTGGCCCATGTTGACTCCAATTCTTCCCACAGTTGTGTCAAGTTGGCTGGATGTCTTTTGGGTGGTGTACCATTCTTGATACACATGGGAAACTGTTGAGTGTGAAAAACCCAGTAGTGTTGCGATCCTTGACACAAACCGGGGCTCCCGGCACCTACTACCATACCCCGTTCAAAAGCACAAAAATATTTTGTCTTTCCCATTCACCCTCTGAATAGCACACATGCACAATCCATGTCTCAATTGTTTCAAGGCTTTAAAATCCTTCTTTAACCTGTCTCACTATACTGATTGAATTGGATTCAACAAGTGACGTTAGTAAGGGATTCACCTGGTCAGTCTATGACATGTAAAGAGCGTAATGTTTTGTACACTCCCCCTTCTTCCTCTAGAAATCATGGATCGGGTGGCTCTGGGTGAGTGGCCGTGCCTGCGTCCTGCTGTCAACCCTCAGATCCACAGCCAGGAGCTGGGCCAACTCATGCAGCGCTGCTGGGCAGAGGAGCCCACCGAGAGGCCAGAGTTCAACCACATCAAACTGCTGCTACGCAAACAGAACAGGTGGGTGTAGGGTGTGAAAGTGGGGAGAGTTTGTGTTCCATGATGTCATTAATGTCTGTGCGTCTCCACTCCAAAAAAGGAGTATGACTCCAGTACCTGTAAAAAGTTTGGACCCACCTACTCATTCAAGTTATTAAAAAAATATATATATTTTCTACATTGTAGAATCATGTAGTAACCAGAAAAAGTGTTAAACAAATCAAAATATCCTTTATATTTTATATTCTTAAAAATAGCCACCCTTTGCCTTGTTGACAGCTTTGCACACTTTTGGCATTCTCTCAACCAGCTTCATGAAGAATGCTTTTCCAACAGTCTTGAAGGAGTTCCCACATATGCTGAGCACTTGTTGGCTGCTTTTCCTTTACTTTGTGGTCCAACTCATCCCACACCATCCCAATTGTGTTGTGATCGGGTGATTGTGGAGGCCAGGTCATCTGATACAGCACTCCATCACTCTCATTCTTGGTCAAATAGCCCTTACACAGCCTGGAGGAGTCATTGTACTGTTGAAAAACAAATGATAGTCCCACTAAGCGCAAACCAGATGGGATGGCGTATTGCTGCAGAATGCTGTGGTAGCCATGTTGGTTAAGTGTGCCTTGAATTCAAAATAAATCACTTACACTGTCACCAGCAAAGCACCCCCACATCATCACACCTTCTCCTCCATCCTTCACGGTGGGAGCCACACATGCAGAGATCATCCGTTCACCTGTTCTGCTTCTCACAAAGACACGGCGGTTAGAACCAAAAATCTCAAATTTGGACTCATCAGACCAAAGAAAAGATTTCAACCAGTCTAATGTTCATTGTTTGTGTTTCTTGGCTCAAGCAAGTCTCTTATTATTATTTGTGCCTTTTAGTAATGGTTTCTTTGCAGCAATTCGACCATGAAGGCCTGATTCACGCAGTCTCCTCTGAACAGTTGATGTTGAGATGTGTCTGTTACTTGAACTGTGTGAAGCATTTATTTGGGCTGCAATTTCTGAGGCTGGTAACTCTAATGAACTTATCCTCTGCAACAGAGGTAACTCTGGGTCTTCCTTTCCTGTGGCGGTCCTCATGAGAGCCTGTTTCATCAGAGCGCTTGATGGTTTTTGCGACTGCACTTCAAGAAACTTTCAAAGTTCTTGAAATTTTCCGGATTGACTGACCTTCGTGTCTTAAGTAATGATGGACTGTTGTTTCTCTCTGCTTATTTGAGCTGTTCTTGCCATAATATGGACTTGGTATTTTACCAAATAGGGCTATCTTCTCTATACCACCCCTACCTTGTCACAACACAACTGATGGCTCAAACACATTAAGAAGGAAAGAAATTCCACAAATTAAATTTTAACAATGGAGAACCTGTTGACTGAAATGCATTCCAGGTGACTACCTCATGAAGCTGGTTGAGAGAATGCCAAGAGTGTGCAAAGCTGTCATCAAGGCAAAGGGTGGCTACTTTGAAGAATCTCAAATATATAAAATATGTTGATTTTTGATTTGTTTAACACTTTTTTGGTTACTACATGATTCCATATGTGTTATTTCATAGTTTTGATGTGTTCACTATTATTCTCTACAATGTAGAAAATAGTCAATTAAAGAAAAGCCCTTGAAGGTGTGTCCAAACTTTTTACTGGTACTGTGTGTGTGTGTGTGTGTGTGTGTGTGTGTGTGTGTGTGTGTGTGTGTGTGTGTGTGTGTGTGTGTGTGTGTGTGTGTGTGTGTGTGTGTGTGTGTGTGTGTGTGTGTGTGTGTGTGTGTGTGTGTGCGTGTGCGTGTGTGTAGGGAGTGCAGCACTAACATCCTGGATAACCTGCTGTCCCGTATGGAGCAGTATGCTAACAACCTGGAGGAGCTGGTGGAGGAGAGAACCCAGGCCTACCACGAAGAGAAACGCAAGGCTGAGGCCCTGCTCTACCAGATACTACCACAGTGAGTCTCTGCTACACAAACACACACACACACACACTGAGTCAATACTATACACACACACACAGTGCCTAATGTTACTGTCTGTACCTGCAGTTCAGTGGCGGAGCAGCTAAAGAGAGGGGAGACGGTGCAGGCCGAGGCCTTTGATTCAGTCACCATCTACTTCAGTGACATTGTGGGCTTCACAGCCATATCAGCTGAGAGCACACCTATGCAGGTAAGAAAGTACAATCACATTGTGACACGACTCACACAGGTGTGACAAGTTACAAAGATAGACTTTACAAGGGAGGCCATAGTTAAACCCAACAATTCCCATTCTGCTCTAAAAAATGTTTGCCTCTTTAGGTTGTGACCCTGCTCAATGACCTCTACACCTGTTTTGATGCCATCATTGACAACTTTGATGTTTACAAGGTAACATTATATTTCTCATCAATGTGCAGATGAAGGAAAGGAAAAGAGGAGATGAAGCCTCTATTGAAATCCTCCATTAGGACACACTGACATTCCTGCCCCTGCCTTTTCTGTGGCGCCCCCAGGTGGAGACCATCGGCGATGCCTACATGGTGGTGTCTGGCCTGCCGGTGAGGAACGGGAAACTACACGGCCGAGAGATCGCCCGCATGGCCCTGGCTCTGCTCTACGCTGTACGCACCTTCAAAATCCGCCACCGCCCTGACCAGCAGCTCAAACTACGCATTGGCATCCACAGCGGTGAGCGGCATGTGATGTTCACATACTAACAGACACAGTGATGATATACCAATTTCAGTTGTGTGATTGACCAATTCACTGCACTCTATATTCAGGCCCTGTGTGTGCAGGAGTGGTGGGGCTGAAGATGCCACGGTACTGTCTGTTTGGAGACACAGTCAACACCTCTTCACGACTGGAGTCCAATGGTGAAGGTAAGCCACAGTAGTCATACAACATGTGGGTTTTAAATCTGGGACTCAAGTTCCACAGTTCTGCTGGTTTTCATATCTCTATAATAGTTAATTAACTAATTAAGGATTGCTCCTCTCACCTTCTCTCCCGCACAGCGCTGAAGATCCATGTGTCTGCGGCCACACGTGACGTCCTGCAGGAGTTCAACTGCTTCCAGCTGGAGCTGAGAGGAGATGTGGCGATGAAGGGGAAAGGGAAAATGACCACCTACTGGCTACTGGGAGAGAGCAAGAGCAACGAGTCAACGAGCTAAGGGGACAAGCCAAGGAGGGGGGAAGGTCATGAAGGAGGAAATGGTGGAGGAAAATGTGAGCAAATAATGGGAACCACTGATTGATGTTCTGGAGCAAGTAAACAAATGAAGAGGCCTGGTGAATGAATGAGGTGGGGATTGGGGAGGTAGATGTGGAGAACTTTCTTCACTTCAGCCCTCCTGCACTTGAACATCTAGATTCTAAGGACATATAGAAAGCTACATGCTCTGAGAGTGTGTGTGTGTGTGTGATGTTCTTCCAGTTATATTTCAATGTTGAAGGTTTTGGATGCAACACTGATGGTATTTAGATCGGTAAAAAAAAAATGGTTCACAAACAAACCTTTACAGGAGGTTGTGGATATTGCTACCTGGTGGTCACATTATGTAACTGTTTTTTGAATTGATGTCTTTTATGAGTACATAGTATCCCACTGGGCACAGAAGTCAGTTCAACGTCTAGTTTTGATTTAAATTTGGTTGTCAACTAATTCAACGTGAAATTAACATTGGATTCAGAAAAAAAGACTAAATGCCCGTACGTTGATGACTTTTTTGCAAATCCAATCAGTTTCCCACGTTGATTCAACATCATCACAAACATTTTGGGGGTTGAAATGACATGGAAATGACGTTCAAACTTTGGGTCTGGGATTTATCATTTGATTAATTTCCACGGTAGTGTTTGTGACCTGTATCTTCAGACCCCAACCACAATCACTGAGCCTACTCTGGAGTTAAAATGACTTGCTTTATATATGTGGGTGGGTGGGTGTGTCTAATGTCTCATCAGTGTATATGATTTGTCTGTTTACAGTCATATAAGTCTTATTATTTTGTACAATACAGATGTTGTTTATTTCTCAATAGATTATTTTTCTATTGCCTAAAGGGCAATTCACAGAAATGCACTTAAGATAGATACATCCTCTTACTCTGGTGAAATAAAGTCAAGCGTCCCACTTCTTCAACACCGTATACAGTTTCATTATTCTCACTGAAGTGTACGATTGCCTCTCAATCTGTCTAATCAGATTCAGTGTAATGCATTATTGTTGTTAGTAAAAATATGCAGCTGAGCTTACATCATACCCATTGAAAGTGGCATGATTTTGAACATTACACGTAACAGACAAAATAATGGAAACACTTGAGTAAATGGGGGATACAAAGTATATTGAAAGCACGTGCTTCCACACAGGTGTGGCTCGTGAGTTAATTAAGCAATTAACATCCCATCACGCTTAGGGTCATATACAAAATGCTGGGCAGACTATTATTTTGGCTACGCTCCCCCATAGGATGACAATGCCCCCATCCACAGGGCACGAGTGGTCACTGAATGGTTTGATAAGAATGAAAACGGTGTAAACCATATATCATGGCTGTCTGTCACCAGATCTTGATCCAATTGAATACTTAGGGGATATTCTGGTGCGTTTTCCACCACAAAACATCAAATCATGGAATTTCTTATGGAGGAATGTAGCATCCCTACAAAAGAGTTCCAGACACTTGTAGAATTTATGCCAAGGTAAATTGAAGCTGTTCTGGCTCAACGCCCAATTAAGAGACTTTATGTTGTTGTTTCTTTTATTTTGGCAGTTACCTGAATTCAACAGTAATTGAAAAAAGGTAACAATTTCTGCTGGAAAGACAGGCTCTTGACAGAGGATAGCTTTATGAAAATTGTGGATTGACCTCTGGACACACACTGGCTCCTGATTTCCTGTATGGATTTGTCTGAACTGTTACTCTGAAAACACCCCTGTAATAAAATGAAGAGGTCACCAGGGAACTCTTAAAAAGGGTTCACACTGAGAACCTCTATAACTTTGCAATAACAAACCATGTCGAAAGGACAAAATTAATTCTGGGGTAGATGAGTTTAAAGGAATTCTGGGTTAGATGTGTATAAAGTTCTATATTTTGGTTTGGTGTTCACAGTAACCTTTGAGTTTGAGAGTCATGGAGAATGGTATTGTTTTTTTGCGTCTCAAGCCAACAGTGTTCATCTGTTGAAAAGTGTTGAACAGATCAATATTGTCTGTAAGACCTCATATATCAGCCTGTTGACATGTATTTCACCTTGTGTTTTTCGGTTTGAATCAGTAAATATGGTATGTGTATTAGTGGCTGTTTTATTTCTGTGTGTCCCTATCATATATATATGCCATTTATAGCAGATGCTTTTATCCAAAGCGACTTACAGTCATGTGTGCATACATTCTACGTATGGGTGGTCCCGGGAATCAAACCCACTACCCTGGCATTACAAGCGCCATGCTCTACCAACTGAGCTACAAGAAGGACTATCAGTGGTGGGGTGTATGTAAGTGTATTCACTATTCAGAGCATGTGTGTGAGAGGAGAGTAAAAAAAAGCAGCCACCTTTATAAGTCTTTAACAGGTACTTTTTCTCCACCAAACCTTTTAATCACTTACCGAATCTCATTTAAACTATATCCCCACTTTCACTATTATCAAATATCTTTAGATTACTTCATTAAACCCTCCTATAATCCAGGGCAGCCTAGACAAAATGAGCAATACTGTAGTTTAGGGTTTTTTCTCCCTGTCCCTGTCCTTCTTTTCTCTTTCTCAGTCAATCATCTCTGACTAATCTCTCTCTCTCTCTCAAGGATCAAATGTAACCCTTTCCCTTAGATCAGAGCCCAGGGGTGGGTATAAGAATAAGCCTTCAACTGTAACCTGTCATCCATCATAAAGTAATTGTAACAGTTATTTAATGTGTCTTGAAGCCTGTGAAGTATGTGTTTGGTCTCGGTAACATCAAGTGCTTGAGTGAAGAAGACAATATACATAACTGTTTCTATTGTAGCTTTGAAATGTGGTACTAAACTTTATTTTACTCTATTTAATTTAGCTTGCTTTTTGGTTGATTCATTTCAACTGTCATTTATTGGGGTAAAACTGAAATAGACAAGGTACATTTTATTTTTAATACATTTGTATTTGTAATACATTCATTTCTGGCACATCAAGGGCAATTTACTCATCCAGTGCACAACGTTGTACATTGCCCGAACTGAAGCCAGGCGGTTCTTGAATAGTCGCTTTATTTGTCCATTCCCCGGGGAACACAGTGACAGAGGTCCGGAATGATCAGTGTCCAGACAGAGATGCTCAGAATGTCGATAGTTTTCTGACTGACGTGAGGCGCAACGGTGAGTTGACGCAGCGTTGTACGAAAAGGAGTGCGCTATCCTCGCGCCAGGGATGTTTTTTAAAAATCTGATAGAGGGCGTTGGGTATGATTTTTAGTTGACGAGGGCGTGCTGGCCCATTGTGTCCCGTTGATCATGCAAGACTGTGTCAAGTCATCTTTAAAAAACAATGACTGTCTTCTTCGGACGCAGGGGCTTTCACCCAGAGTCAGGAAGCCATATGGCGTGGTGATTTTGGGTAAATGCGGAAGAGACATTGCCGCCTGTGTCGTTGGATCCACCAAATGTTCTCTTGCCATGTATTGATGCTCCTGGAGAGGACCGACGTGACTCAGTGCTCGACAGAAGACAGATGTGGAGCGCGGCAACAGTGGAATTGTATTGCGACGTGGGTAGAGCAGCGCACATCCTTCCCGGTCCCTTGGAGTTTGCAGACATCGTGCCTGTCCCAGGGGCGGAATGGTAAACTTTGGGATGCGGTCAGGTGTCCTCACCATGTCCTCAAAATATATATTTTTTGTCTTTGCAGCCGTCTTGGTCGGTTGGGGTCGCAGTTGCGTTCACGTTTTCGATTTTCCGGAATGGGATCCGATTACTTTTACGCAAATCAACTTTTACGCACATCCACTTTAGCGCACATCCAGAAGGCGTTAACGAAGCCGGTAGACCTCACTGTTAGCCTACTGTAGCTTATTGTTTTACACTTGATAATCTTTTGCTATTGATTTAGTGTAAAACTTTAGGACCATATCGACTGCAGACTAGATATGTAATGAAGGAGTGTCCAATTTCTCGGAGATATGCTTCTGAAGTGATAGATAAAGCAGTGCCCATATATTTAAATTACAGGTATACCACATGCATCATTGGTTCTCAGGAACTATCACCTACTTACTGACGTCAATAAGCTGTCTTTTTCAGTCAGTCAACCCCTTGATGCCCCAAGGGTTGGCCCTTGCCATACTGAGGTTAACTTTATTAGCACCTCTGTGCATTCAAATCATCAATGACACCGTCATAAACAATTATTATACTATGGCTAAAAGCAGTGGCAGTCAGTGCCGTTTAAGATGTTGGAGGACAAAAACATTTTATATGAGCATGGCCTTATTTCTATTACAGCATATTGGATGACTCTATTTCATTCACCCAGTTCAATATAAGAAAGATAGGTTTAGATGATAGTCAAATTTTCCCTAAACCCATCTAGGCTAGGTTGCTACAACCTAGCCTATGAATGAAGTTTACAACGTAGGTGTGTAACAGTATAATTTTAAACCGTCCCCTCGCCCATACCCGGGAGCGAACCTTCTGCACACAACGACAACAGTCACCCACGACGCATCGTTACCCATCGCTCCACAAGAGCCGCGGCCCTTGCAGAGCAAGGGGAAACACTACTTTAAGGTCTCAGAGCAAGTGACGTAACCGATTGAAACGCTATTTAGCGCACACCGCTAACTAAGCTAGCCGTTTCACATCCGTTACAGGTGCACACAGGTTGAGAGACAAATTTGAGGTGACAGACAGTGACATTCAATACCGCCTTGCACACTCTTGCCTGATATAGGGTGTAATCATTAGTCCAACCGCTGCAAACAATGTTTGTTTGTTCCATTTGCTTCCGCTTAAACTTTCTTTTTCAACAGAATCGGCGGAAGGAATACACCACTGATCACACATAAACACAATTCACTCTCATAACAGACACATTCCCTCTCTTCCCTTCGCTTGTGGACTTCAATTCACAACACATCAGCTGTATGTGCCCGGGTTTCCAAGACAAACCGCTACACACAGCTTACATCGTTGTCACCATATTAGCTAAAGTAACATCATAGTCAGCATAGCTAATAGAATTAACGCGTTAGTAAACCCACTACAATCATGCAGTAACGTTAGTGTACAGTCAATAAGAAGTTACATTGGCGGCCCCGGTGGCAATAAACTTTTAATCCCTACACTTGGAAGAGTTCCAGTCTTGAGTTGGAAAGTCATTGTCAGATAGCTAACAAAGCATCCCTCTGTTTGAGCAGGGTGTTTCAGTAGGCTAAACTAGCTAGCTGCATTTGCTAGTGTTGATAATGGGATATGTAGATAGGGCGAGTCGGTCAAGGATCGATTCGGACAAGGTGGTCAATTATGTGACAAGCGACAGTTTATTCAGAGTAAAGATATCTGGTACAACGTATACGGGCTCATTCATTTGGCTCACAAAGAACCAGCAGAAAGAAGCCCCGATAACAGATTGCAAGCATGTTATGTACAGTACAGAAAGTAGGTTGAGTATGGAAGTCACGGTCTTTTGGTTGGCCACAGTTGAGGTGTTGTCTTCTTGGATTGGTCCTGTTGAACCGTCCGTCGTTCCTCCGGGTCTCGTCGGGCTATTCTCAGTCACACAATGTTCGGCTAGGAAGGGAGATTATGTGTGTGTGCTAGTTTGTCTCTAAATCTAGGCTTTGTCTCTTCCTCCCAATGAATGGGTGTATGTCTTATCTGTGTGTCCTCGGCAGTTAGTGTGTGTATGTGTGTGTGTGTGTGGGAGCTATCCTGTAGGGGACCCAACATGCTTTACTGTGAAAATACGTTGCTATGTGTTGTCTCAATTAGAACAATGCAACAGCAGTAAACTGGTCACCTGCATAAGATGGTCACCTGCATAAGAATGAACATTTCTTTACACTAGCTAAGTCAGTGAAACTGAAACTGAAAAAAAATGACTCTCTCTATTTGTCTCTTGCTTCTCCTTCATTTTGGAAGAAATAAAATGTTTAACTGTTCAACTATTGTATTTCTCACTCTTTGGGTCAACTACTCACCACATTTTATACACTGCAGTGCAAGCTGTAGTTTGTGCTTTGAGGACTATATTAATTCTCTGACCCTTTGATTGGGTGGACAACATATCAGTTCATGCTGCAAGAGCTCTGATAGGCTGGAGGATGTCCTCCGGAAGTTGTCATAATTACTGTGTAAGTCTATAGAAGGGGGTGAGAACCATGAGTTTCCTAGGTTTTGTATTGATATCAATGTACCCAGAGGAGGATGGAAGCTAGCTATCCTCCAGCTACACCATGGTGCTACCCTCAGAGTGCTGAGGCTACTGTAGACCTTATATGCAAAATAGTGTGTTTTAATCAGTTATTTGGTGACGTGATTATATTTAGTACAGTCTTATCTAAAAAAGTATTACTTTTGAAATGTTTCACAATTGACATTTTTATGAAATTCACTGAGGAGGATGGTCAACCCCTTCCTCCACTGATGAGCTTCCACTGGCTAAAAGATTACCAAAACATTCAACCATTAATTGTGTTGATTTAATGGTTTATAGAGCACAAACAAAACATAACTGGGTTAGGCAGGGTAGCCTAGTGGTTAGAGTGTTGGACTAGTAGCCAGAAGGTTGCAAGTTCAAACCCCTGAGCTGACAAGGTACAAATCTGTTGTTCTGCCCCTGAACAGGCAGTTAACCCACTGTTCCTAGGCCGTCATTGAAAATAAGAAGTTGTTCTTAACTGACTTGCCTAAATAAAAAAATAAAAAATATCTATTTTGTAGCCTCGGAAATCCCAGACCGAGCTAGGGCCCCAGCACTGTGCTGGAACATTGTAAGATTGTGGGAGGTAATCCATCTGTCTAGAGACTCTAGTGAGACTAGCTACAGTATTTAGTGACTGGGGATAAATACTTTTTTTATCCTAATATATAGTAGGAGAAATTAAAATATGTGGCTGCAAGTTCCCATGTATATAGTATTAAGAAATTAAATATATACTTTTTTTAAAAGTCAAGTCAAGTGTTGAAGATTTTATCTGCAGTATAGCTCTAGGATGGTTGCATGACTCAATTACATGTCCAAAGGGTAGCTTTCTCTGGCTGTTGTTGCTAAGAATATTGAACCAAAACACACTGACTGATGACTGTTATGTCACATTTTATTTTACCAACTTTATATTGTTGCAATCTTTACGTTAAGAACTATTCTTGCGTGCATATGTGTGATCGGCTATGTGGCTGGGTGCAAATCCATATGAGTAAATATCAATGACTCTCAACTTCTTCTGGCTGGGAGGGATATTGAAGAAGCGTATGAATGAGTTGAGTTCTACTTGTTCCATCTGGCTGGCTGCTCTCTTCTGTCCCCTTCTAGATGCCTCTAAGGTACAGCTGCTTTCTCCTTTCATCTGGCTGGCTGCTCTCTTCTGTCCCCTTCTAGATGCCTCTAAGGTACAGCTGCTTTCTCCTTTCATCTGGCTGGCTGCTCTCTTTTGTCCCCTTCTAGATGCCTCTAAGGTACAGCTGCTTTCTCCTTTCATCTGGCTGGCTGTTCTCTTTTGCCCCTTGTTACTTGTCGCCTTATCTGATGTATGGGCAGAGCCCCCTTCACTATGGCTGGCTGTTGTCTTCAGTCCGCTGCTGCCATGGACGGGTTTTGTCCCCTGTCGCAGCTTGATAAGCTTGAGGATCCATTTAGGCCTCTGCAGCTGGCTCCATTTCTTTTCCAGCGCCTTTCTTTTAATTTCTTTCTTTTTGATATCTTCCAATAATTTAATTTCTTGTTTGTTTATGTTATTCAGCTGCTTCTCTGTCAGGGGGAAGCCAATCATCCTCAGGATCATCCTGATTTCATTGCGGTTGCTGGAGTCAACAAGCATGATGGACTCATATAGGACTTTAGCCTTTTGGGACTTTGGGGGGTGGTACAGGTCAGCAGTAGCCCTGTGAGCGGCTTTTCCCTTTGATGGAGGTGTTGCTTTGCTGTTACCCCTGGATACCAGAGACTTGACCTCTAGGCCTCTGTCACTTTGGAGCCTGGGGTTACCTGACTTGTATGCTATGGATATCTTTAAATTGGAGAACGAGAGAATATTTGGAGTTTAAAAACAAGTTGAATTGACACTAAATACATTAATATCTTGATTTAGAAAGCTGAGGGTGAACTTTGACCAGTACTGAACATTTTAAAGCACTTTTAACAGGCAAAACCAGTCCACTTTGACTAACATTTTAGGATAAAAGTAGCTTAAACTTGTTTATTGTAAAGAATACAAATAATAATAATACTCACAGTTTCCATTTCAGGCATTTACATGTAGAAATTGCTTTCACATAAAGTAGGTTGATAAAACAGTTATTTTAGGTTTGATCCGTAGCTATGTTTATTCCATATTCATATTCTGTGTTGGTGCTTTTCCAAATATTCTGGAACGATGCATCATAATGGAGGTGCGTATATAATAGTCTTTGGGAGCGTCCATTCCTAGTAGCTCGCAGCTTTGCTGTCATATGGTTTGTTTCAGGTATCAAGGTGCAAGACTATCCAGATCCCTCTAAATAAATCATATAAATAAAGTTTTTTGTGTTATTTTGTTTGTTTATTTTTTTTATTGATTTTTTTGGGACAAAAAACACGACAAATAATATAATAAATCATCTGTGTGCGTACGTGCAATTGTCAATGTTTGCTCCACCCATTAAAACCACAACTGTTAGAAAACAACCTGGTGAATCAACTTGAAAGATTGTGTGTGTGATTAATAACACAAACATTTACTGTAGGCTGCTGTATCAACGTGAAATGAATAGTCTACCCTTTCACTGCTGATCGCAGGCTCACTGTACCTGAGGTAGGATCTCTAATACTATGGGGAAAATAATTGGGGATGGATTTATCTGTGACACGCGGGAAAGGGCGCTGTAAATTATTTAGAGATTTACTTAGCTCGCTAGATTTTCATTGCACCAAATGCAGATTTGGGGGTAAGTGACACCAATAAAGTTACTGAATTTGAAAGGTCAATGTACTGTCGACATAGAAAAGTCAGGCGTCCATTTTTGAGACACACAAACACACAAGGTTACTTGTTGACAAATATACGTCGTTTGTCAGCAAGCTAATAAAAACAACACAAGCTAGCTACCAAAACAACTACTTCAGGGTCATTAGCGTGACTTGTATCATACGATTATTTTAGCTAATAAGAAACGTTTTCTATAGCTGTGTTGACTTAGTTATACTTGTTTTACTGCAACCGAGAAAGTGGCACCACCAGCCTGCTAGATAATAACAGCTAGCTAGCTAGATAGTAGCTTGAATTGCACACAAATGGGACACCATACGTTAGCTGTTTTACTCGGCTATATACATTTTGTCTAGCTAGTAATAACATCAAATATTTCATCCTATTGTTTTATTCTATGACAAAGTACATTTTACTGCCTGTTGACGTTAGCCCCCGCTCATGTAACTAACGTTAAACTGTTGTGTTCTTTCAGGCCTCGAAGCATGAAAGCCCAGAAACGCAAATCGAGCACCCCAGAACCACAGCCCATTAGTTCTAAAGCCTTAAAGAGGGATGAGACAACCTGTGCCCCCCAGATCTCCAATGGTAGTCCACTCTGCACTTTCTCTGTTAACAGACATATCTCCATTTCCACCCCTGCTAAGGGAAAGGGCTTTGGGATGACGGTCCCAGATGGGGCTGTCACAAAGGAGACACTCTCCCAGGTTCAAGCAGAGGACCATTGCTTCATGTATGGAGGGATGAGAAAAGGAAGGGGTAATGGAAAAGAGAGAGGGATGACTAGTAACACAGTGTGTGTTGCTAAGATATGAAGGGATATGAGAGTTTGTGTGCAAGGGCATTTAATTGGTTTTACATGCTTCAGTGATGGGAATGTGATCATCTCCTATCTCATTGTTATATCTTAGTTTTGTGTCTGCTGCAGGCCAGCTTAAGAATGGGGATGTTTGTCAGCTATATCCCAGCCCCTCCGAGGCAGAAGAGGAATTAGCTGTAAAGCTACAGTTATTTTCTCTCTGCCCCGTGGCATTTTTTTTAAAAATTTGCATGAAATTAGTTATTAAATTGCTAAATCTTCTCTTCGTCCCATGACAAAATATGTAGAATTGCAGCAAACTTGCTTTCCAACCCCCTTGGCAAAATGTGTGGAATTGCAGGAAATTAGCTCTCTCCACTGTCAAGAGGGGGCCCGCAAAAAGGTTTTGCTCCCAACAATTTCACGTAGGGCCCCCAAAAGTCTAGGGCTGGCTCTGACTGCGTGTGTGTGTGGGTATGGATGTTGGTAGTCAGCCCAGTGAGCCACTGCAGTCCCTCATGATGAGTTGCTCATACCTGCTCTATAGGAAGTGAACGTACCCACCATTTTGGAAACACTGAATCAGATTTCTAGTGTATGAGGACTGGGTTTCTGTTTTGATTACTTACTTCCGTCTGAAGATGGAGAGGAATGTGGGGGCCAGAGGCTGACAATGAGGAAGAGCAGCTCGAAAATGAAGAGCACTTTAGACAATGTGCAGGAAGAGGGACACTCCGTGGCTGGAAAAAGGTCATCGGAAGATTCATCCAGTGACAGTGATGAGGATGAGTTTGAGCAGCTGGATCTGGAGAGGAAGTCACAGCAACACAACTTGACCTCCGTCAACGTTCACCCATCCTCCATGTGAATTACCTGGAGTCTCAATCCGGTTACACGCTCCAGCAGGTATATCTCTCCAGTCACCCCCAAAACCAATTCTTTCTTTGGCCGCCTCTCCTTCCAGTTCTCTGCTGCCAATGACTGGAACGAACTACAAAAATCTCTGAAACTGGAAACACTTATCTCCCTCACTAGCTTTAAGCACCAACTGCTCACAGATTACTGCACCTGTACATAGCCCACCTATAATTTAGCCCAAACAACTACCTCTTTCCCAACTGTATTTTATTTATTTATTTATTTTGCTCTTTTGCAACCCATTATTTTTATTTCTACTTTGCACATTCTTCCATTGCAAAACTACCATTCCAGTGTTTTACTTGCTATATTGTATTTACTTTGCCACCATGGCCTTTTTTTGCCTTTGCCTTCCTTCTCATCTCATTTGCTCACATTGTATATAGACTTG
This sequence comes from Oncorhynchus gorbuscha, assembly GCF_021184085.1. Taxonomy (NCBI): domain Eukaryota; kingdom Metazoa; phylum Chordata; class Actinopteri; order Salmoniformes; family Salmonidae; genus Oncorhynchus; species Oncorhynchus gorbuscha. Next base: position 17,766,723 of record NC_060191.1, read on the forward strand.
TTTATACTGTATTATTGACTGTATGTTTGTTTTACTCCATGTGTAACTCTGTGTCGTTGTATCTGTCGAACTGCTTTGCTTTATCTTGGCCAGGTCGCAATTGTAAATGAGAACTTGTTCTCAACTTGCCTACCTGGTTAAATAAAGGTGAAATATATATATTTTTTTTAAAGAGGGGTTAATACTAAGTTACAAATGTTAGTGTTGAACATTTTTGACTGACACCGGTGAATGTTGCCCTCAGGAGGAGATAACCAACGAGCATGTAGTGGCCATGACGAAAGCAGCCATCCAGGAGATGCAGGACCTAGCCCTATTTGTGAGCGTCAACTTACAGCAAGTTATACTGACAGTACAACTCAGAAATTGGTTGCTGATATCACTTGCAAGTTTATAATGGTTTCTCTCTGCCTGAATTCAATGTTTTTACCTTCTATTTGCTTCCCTCAGGAGCCCAAGATGACCCGCCCCAGACTGAAGGAGGGGGTAGAAAAAGGGGGGGGGTGGGTTTCTAGTAACACAACTTGCAGCTTAATATTTAATAGTCCTCTTAATATTTTTTCCTGGATTCATCTCAATAGTCTAAAGCGGCTTCCTCTTCCCTTGCAGAGCATCCCCACCTGGAATATTTTTCCTATCAAAAGGGCCCTTGAAGTGAAGGTATGTCCCTGTCACACAAAGTGCTAGAGTCATGTCAAATATTTTATTACTCCTCACTGTTGTGTGTAGTCTCTGTTGCTTTGTCTCTCTGTTTCGCTCTTTCCCTCTCATCTCACTCCCTGCTTCCTCTCCCCAGCCCCCCCAGTTTGTAGACATCCCTCTGGAAGAGGAGGACGACTCCTCTGATGAAGAGTATTGCCTTGATAAGGAGGATGAGACTGCAGAGGAGGTGAGGAAGAGCTTCATCTCTGCTCCGTTAGTCAATCAATTCTGTTCAATCAGTCAAAAGGGTGTGCTACGTGACTACAATGTCATGCCTGTGACATTGTCGTTTTGGAGCGACGTGGACATCACAGGCTCATCGCCATGCTGTGCCCGAGGGGCGCGGCCTTGGACCCCTGGACACTCTGAGTGTGAAGAGGACTGATTTGACAGTCCCAGACAGGTAACACACTGCACCTCTGCATTTGGCCTTTGTTTGAAAGTTATTGAAATGATTGGGGGGAAAATAATGCTATTATTATTTTTATTGTCACAAATACAGTGAAATGCCTTTCTTGACAGCTCTCAACCGAACAATGCAGTAATCAATAAAAATGTAATACTAAAGAAAACATAAGGTAGAACAAAAACACACGAGAAATAGAAATAAGTAAGTAAATCTACCATATACAGGGTCAGAGTTAACTGACTGAGTTAATGTTTACAATGTGCACTGGATGAGTAAGAGTTTACTGTAATGTTGGTCTTGGTTTATGTTTAGAAGCCAAGGCAGCCCAGACATCTGAGGGTGGAGACTGTTCCTAAGGGGCCCCCGTCCTCCACTGGCCCTGCCCGGCCCCTCAGGGCCCAAGTCTGAACCTTCCTGGAGAAGCTTCACGCAGTGGAGGAAGAGCTGGAACTCAGCCCCATCTGCACCGAAACCTTCCAGGTATTGAAACTGCTAAACTATTAATGGGTTGCACTTCCATCACTTAGTCTCAGCCATATTTGTGCCTGACTGATGCCAAGTCATTTTGGACAGGGACTAATTACACTACAGTGGCTTGGAAATAGGATGACAGTGCTAAAGTAGAAAATAATGAGTTTAAAAAAACTTTTCCATGATAATGTGGTCAAACTCACTTTTGTTTCCATTAGCTAGCAAAGTTTGTCAAAAATAGCCAGCTAAAATTCAGTGCTGTCCCCTCAATCATGGCTAGCTAGCTAAAGTTATACTGCATCTAAAGTCAATCTGGCGACATCACAATTATGAAAGGTTTTCCTACTAATTATTTGCCTCCTTTTGAATTGTCACTGTGTTTTCAAGCCACTGTAATGCACTTTCGATTAAATCTTCATCACCACTATTGACAATGCATTGAGTAGAACGTTCATTCGGGCATCAGTCCTCAAGAGAACGTTCAAAACAATATTGTGACGAAATGTGCAACCCATGAATACTAGCAGACTATTCAGCTATACCAGGAAATCACCGGACTCTTATCGGGACACTTCAGCCATATCAGGATCAAAGTCAATGTGAATCTCTTTCTTCATTGGTTCCATCAATCTGTTTCCAGCCATTGACTGGAGGTTCAGGGTCTTGCCTTGTGGCATGTAGTACCTGCCCCAAACGGACCCTGAGGAACGTGCCTCTGGGCAAGCTGGAGGCGGAGCTACATGCCCCTGACATGTACGACTACAGCTTGGCCCTGGAGGACCGCGACTGGAGCAAGTGGCTGCAGGTCCTCATGACATCTGACATGGAGAATGACAGTTAAGATTCAAAGAAAGGGATAATGAGGGAGGGTTCAAGGATGGGCAGTGTACTATTGAAATGGAATAGTCCAACCATCTAGAAACCGATGCAACAGGATTTTACGCTGTTGCTTAATAAGGAACACATCATTCTCAAAAATGGGCTATGGATTCATTTTTTCTAGGAGCAAATACTTTTAGTGAAATGCACAAAAAAAAGTTGGCATTCCTCCAAACACTGACAAGTGTCAAGCAGGCAGTAGAAGACAGATGGAGCTGCATTTAACCTGTGTGTGTGTACATGTTTTACGGGAGGTGTGTGTAGCTGGTTTAATTGCTCTCTGTTTGTTTGCTCTGTCATGTTTTGCTAATTTGGACCTTTCCCCCACTGCTCTGCTCCTGTTTGTCTCCTTCGCTTTTTGAGACAGTGAGGAGGATTATGGGATCAAATCTACAAGTCTCTTTCTTAAAAAAATCTCTCTTTCTGAATCTCACTCTTTTTACCCCTTCAGTTCTCGGATGATGAGCTAATAGTGAATGGGCAGGATGACGATGGGCACGAAGAAGATGAAGAGAGGGAGGAAGCTGCTCCACCCCTGAGCGCTCCGCAATTCAACGTTCCACAAGCCATTCGGTATGATTCTACCCTGACCCTTTCCCTATTTCTCTCGGGAAAGAAAGGGCTTTCAAAAAGTGCCAACCCAGTAAGTAAGTAGCCTTGAACCGGAACAGCTTGTAGGAGCAGATCTCCTGTTTCTGTAGCATGAGGCAATTTGATGTACAAGTAGACCCCCTGGACAGGATGTCTATCGCAGGGCCTTACACCCAATCTATCTCCTTCATGCTGAGTGCCAAGCAGACAAGCTCATTGGTCCCCATTTTTACAGTCTTTGGTATGACTTGGCTAGGGATCGAATTCCCAACATTCCGATCTTAGGGTGGACACTAACCACAAGGTCACTGAGTTGGTCCACCAACCCAGTACCTCATTAATAATGATATAGAGCTTTTAATGTGGAGCAAACAACAAGAGGAAGCAACTAGAATTTGTTATAACTTTGTCACTGTACTTGTGACAATAAAAATAATAATAGCATTATGAGCCAAATAATCCATTGCTTCCTGGTCCTCCTCGAGTCAACACCTTAATAGATGTGAATGTGTGACTGTTTAGCTCACCCTTGCTTCCTTTTTTCTACAAATATGGTCCTCTTGTTGACTTTGCTGGTTGTTGGGCCAAATTGGCCATCTGTCGTATGTGTTATGAACAACTGCAGGATACGTGACTGCAGCCACTCATGCATTTGAGCCTATCCATCTATGACATTCTAGGAATTACTTGAAATTATGTACACACACCAAGTCCTCCCTTCGGGACAGAGCAGCAGAGGGGTGCTGTATCTGCTTGGGTAGGGAGGCAGAGAAATGCTCTGGTGTTTTCTCTTCCTCAGAAGTGTCAGGAGGTGGACAGAACTCACAGTAGAGCAACAATCCACACTAACACACAGGACTCACAGTAGAGCTACAATCCACACTAACACACAGGACTCACAGTAGAGCTATACAATCCACACTAACACACATAACTCACAGTAGAGCTACAATCCACACTAACACAGAGGACTCACATTGGAGCTACAGCAACTCACGCTTACTAACAGAAGACACACACCGCTAACAAATTCACTTTGTGTCTCACACACACTCACAGTGCACCAGGTGTTCAGTAGCTGGTTGGCACATGTGCCCACTTTGATTATTTGAACTGTGACGTCTGTTGAGAGATCTCTGTGTGTGCGCGATGTGCCGTTTTCAGGGCACGTCACTGAACTGAGAGGAGCAGAGAGAGCTTTACTTCCTTCCAGCAACTGTCCACACACGCGCACACACGTTTGTGTCAGTGTGTCCTGGTCCTGGCTGTAATGGGTGTCTCTAAATGTTACTGAGGCAGTATGACGTGGGGAGAGACAGACAGGTTTTTCCACACTATGAAGTCAGGGCACTATGACAGTGCTACCACTAATGACTCAGCAACATTAGGGAAAGTAGAGGAGGATAAGAGGTGGGTAGAGAGGGTTAAGTCTCCACTGTGATTTCAGTCTACACAAGCGGAGCTACGCTTTCGTCACGTTCCAAAAGTTCAGTGCACAAAAGTACGTATAGCTACGCAAAGAACCTCAGTCAGATCCCATTGCGTAGACTAGAGCATTTTAAGAAGAATAATGCATAATCCAAACATACTGAACAAACATAAAAACGCAACATGTGAAGTGTTGGTCCCATGTTTCATGAGCTGAAATAAAACATCCCAGAAATGTTCCATATACACAAAAATTATTTCTCAATTTTCTGCACACATTTGTTTACATCCCTGTTAGTGAACATTTCTCCTTTGCCAAGATAATCTATCCACCTGACCGGTGTGGCATTTCAAGAAGCTGATTAAATAGCATGATCATTACACGGGTGCATCTTGTGCTGGGGACAATAAAAGGCCACTCTAAAATGTTCCATTTTGCCACACAATTCAATGCCACAGATGTCTCAAGTTTTGAGGGAGCGTGCAATTGGCATGTTAATTTCTCTACCATAAGCTGCCTCCAATGTTGTTTTAGAGAATTTGGCAGTACGACCAACCTGCCTCACAACCGCAGACTATGTCTAATCATGCCATCCCAGGACCTCAACATCTGGCTTCTTCACCTGCAGGATCGTCTGAGACCAGCCATCTGTACCACTGATGAGACAGGAGTATTTCTGTCTGTAATAAAGCCATTTTGTGGGGGACAATGTATTCTGATTGGCTGGGCCTGGCTCCCCAGTGGGTGGGCCTATTCTCACCCATGGCTGTGCCCCTGCCAAGTCATGTGAAATCCATAGATTAGGGCAGAATTCATTAATTTAAATTGACTGATTTCCTTCTATGAACTGTAACTCAGTAAAATGTTGAGTTTTTATGTTTTTGTTCAGGATAATTTCAGTCAAGTCTCTTCACATGGGCCACATATACTGATATTTTGGGGGATAAAGTCTGCTAAATGACCGTATTCAAATGCCAGTCAGTGTCCAGAGGTTTGGGATGGCCCCGGGCGGTGTGTTTGGGATCATTGTCATGCTGAAAGACCCAGCCACGTTTCATCTTCAATGCCCTTTTTGATGGAAAAAAGGTCTACACGGACATGTTCTGGCCTGGTTTAGGTCTTATCTGTCGGAAAGATATCAGTTTGTCTCTGTGAATGGTTTGTCCTCTGACAAATCAACTGTACATTTCGGTGTTCCTCAAGGTTCTGTTTTAGGACCACTATTGTTTTCACTATATATTTTACCTCTTGGGGATGTTATTCGAAAACATAATGTAAACTTTCACTGCTATGCGGATGACACACAGCTGTACATTTCAATGAAACACGGTGAAGCACCAAAATTGCCCTCGCTAGAAGCATGTGTTTCAGACATAAGGAAGTGGATGGCTGCAAACTTTCTACTATTAAACTCGGACAAAACAGAGATGCTTGTTCTAGGTCCCAAGAAACAAAGAGATCTTCTGTTGAATCTGACAATTAATCTTAATGGTTGTACAGTCGTCTCAAATAAAACTGTGAAGGACCTCGGCGTTACTCTGGACCCTGATCTCTCTTTTGAAGAACATATCAAGACCATTTCGAGGACAGCTTTTTCCATCTACGTAACATTGCAAAAATCAGAAACTTTCTGTCCAAAAATGATGCAGAAAAATTAATCCATGCTTTTGTCACTTCTAGGTTAGACTACTGCAATGCTCTATTTTCCGGCTACCCGGATAAAGCACTAAATAAACTTCAGTTAGTGCTAAATACGGCTGCTAGAATCCTGACTAGAACCAAAAATTTGATCATATTACTCCAGTGCTAGCCTCTCTACACTGGCTTCCTGTCAAAGCAAGGGCTGATTTCAAGGTTTTACTGCTAACCTACAAAGCATTACATGGGCTTGCTCCTACCTACCTCTCTGATTTGGTCCTGCCGTACATACCTATACGTACGCTACGGTCACAACGCAGGCCTCCTAATTGTCCCTAGAATTTCTAAGCAAACAGCTGGAGGCAGGGCTTTCTCCTATAGAGCTCCATTTTTATGGAACGGTCTGCCTACCCATGTCAGAGACGCAAACTCGGTCTCAACCTTTAAGTCTTTACTGAAGACTCATCTCTTCAGTGGGTCATATGATTGAGTGTAGTCTGGCCCAGGAGTGGGAAGGTGAACGGAAAGGCTCTGGAGCAACGAACCGCCCTTGCTGTCTCTGCCTGGCCGGTTCCCCTTTTCCACTGGGATTCTCTGCCTCTAACCCTGTTATTGAGTCACTGGCTTGCTGGGGCTCTTCCCTGGGGGGGTGCGTCACCTGGGATTCACTGTTGTGGTCGGCCTGTCTGGGTTTCCCCCCTTTGGGTTGTACCGTGTCGGAGATCTTTGTGGGCTAACTCGGCCTTGTCTCAGGATGGTAAGTTGGTGGTTGTAGATTTCCCTCTAGTGGTGTGGGGCTGTGCTTTGGCAAAGTGGGTGGGGTTATATCCTTCCTGTTTGGCCCTGTCCGGGGTGTCCTCGGATGGGGCCACAGTGTCTCCTGACCCCTCCTGTCTCAGCCTCCAGTATTTATGCTGCAGTAGTTTATGTGTCGGGGCTAGGGTTTTGTTTATCTGGAGTAATTCGGTGTCCTGTGTAAATCTAAGTGTCTCTAATTCTCTCCTTCTCTCCTTCTTTCTCTCTCTCGGAACCTGAGCCCTAGAACCATGCCCCAGGACTACAACTCCTTGCTGTCCCCAGTCCACCTGGCCATGCTGCTGCTCCAGTTTCAACTGGCCTGGGCCCTAGGACCATGTCCAGGACTACCTGACATGAGGACTCCTTGCTGTCCCCAGTCCACCTGGCCATGCTCCTGCTCCAGTTTCAACTGTTCTGCCTTACTATTATTCAACCATGCTGGTCATTTATGAACATTTGAACATCTTGGCCATTCTGTTATAATCTCCACCCGGCACAGCCAGAAGAGGACTGGCCACCCCACATATGCTCTCTCTAAACCTGAGCCCTAGGACCGTGCCCCAGGACTACCTGACATGATGGCTCTTGCTGTCCCCAGTCCACCTGACTGTGCTGCTGCTCCAGTTTCAACTGTTCTGCCTTATTATTATTTGACCATGCTGGTCATTTATGAACATTTGAACATCTTGGTCATTTTCTGTTATAATCTCTACCCGGCACAGCCAGAAGAGGACTGGCCACCCCACATAGCCCGGTTCCTCTCTAGGTTTCTTCCTAGGTTTTGGCCTTTCTAGGGAGTTTTTCCTAGCCACCGTGCTTTTACACCTGCATTGTTTGCTGTTTGGGGTTTTAGGCTGGGTTTCTGTACAGCACTTTGAGATATCAGCTGATGTACGAAGGGCTATATAAATAAATTTGATTTGATTTGATTTGATTTTTCACTCAAAATCTCACGATACATAGCCCCATTCATTATTTCCTTTACACAGATCAGTCGTCCTGGTCCCTTTGCAGAAAAACAGCCCCAAAGCATGATGTTTCCACCCCCAATGCTTCACAGTAGGTATGGTTCTTTGGATGCAACTCGGCATTCTTCAACTTCTCGTTTTGAAAACGGCATTGTGGCATCGATAAGACTCATAAAGTCAGTCTTGTCCTAAACTGAGATTTGCGAGATGATAGGAAATAATTGTATCTCACGGAATGAAGGGTACTGTTTTCCTTGGGTTGGGTATATTTCAACCCTGCCCACAGCTGGCAACACCAAGTAATCATCAGTTCGGAGCGCAGCTGCATGCGACCTAATTTTACATTACATTTACATTTAAGTCATTTAGCAGACGCTCTTATCCAGAGCGACTTACAAATTGGTGCATTCACCTTATGACATCCAGTGGAACAGTCACTTTACAACAGTGCATCTAAATCTTAAAGGGGGGGGTGAGAAGGATTACTTATCCTATCCTAGGTATTCCTTAAAGAGGTGGGGTTTCAGGTGTCTCCGGAAGGTGGTGATTGACTCCGCTGTCCTGGCGTCGTGAGGGAGTTTGTTCCACCATTGGGGGGCCAGAGCAGCGAACAGTTTTGACTGGGCTGAGCGGGAACTGTACTTCCTCAGTGGTAGGGAGGCGAGCAGGCCAGAGGTGGATGAACGCAGTGCCCTTGTATGGGTGTAGGGCCTGATCAGAGCCTGGAGGTACTGAGGTGCCGTTCCCCTCACAGCTCCGTAGGCAAGCACCATGGTCTTGTAGCGGATGCGAGCTTCAACTGGAAGCCAGTGGAGAGAGCGGAGGAGCGGGGTGGCGTGAGAGAACTTGGGAAGGTTGAACACCAGACGGGCTGCGGCGTTCTGGATGAGTTGTAGGGGTTTAATGGCACAGGCAGAGAGCCCAGCCAACAGCAAGTTGCAGTAATCCAGACGGGAGATGACAAGTGCCTGGATTAGGACCTGCGCCGCTTCCTGTGTGAGGCAGGGTCGTACTCTGCGGATGTTGTAGAGCATGAACCTACAGGAACGGGCCACCGCCTTGATGTTAGTTGAGAACGATAGGGTGTTGTCCAGGATCACGCCAAGGTTCTTAGCGCTCTGGGAGGAGGACACAATGGAGTTGTCAACCGTGATGGCGAGATCATGGAACGGGCAGTCCTTCCCCGGGAGGAAGAGCAGCTCCGTCTTGCCGAGGTTCAGCTTGAGGTGGTGATCCGTCATCCACACTGATATGTCTGCCAGACATGCAGAGATGCGATTCGCCACCTGGTCATCAGAAGGGGGAAAGGAGAAGATTAATTGTGTGTCGTCTGCATAGCAATGATAGAATTGCTATGCAGAATTAATGCCTATGGTCAATTTGGTTTGACATTCAATATCTCTATGGGGCTAGTTGGGTACCATCAGTAAATGACAATGTACATGGACAAAATGTTTGTCAATGCTGCCAAATGTTTTTATATTTTTTAAATGTTTTTTTAACCTTTATTTAACCAGGTAGGCTAGTTGGCGACCTGGCCAAGATAACGCACAGCAGTGTGAACAGACAACACAGAGTTACACATGGAGTAAACAATTAACAAGTCAATAACACAGTAGAAAAAAGGGGGAGTCTATATACAATGTGTGCAAAAGGCATGAGGAGGTAGGCGAATAATTACAATTTTGCAGATTAGCACTGGAGTGATAAATGATCAGATGGTCATGTACAGGTAGAGATATTGGTGTGCAAAAGAGAAGAAAAGTAAATAAATAAAAACAGTATGGGGATGAGGTAGGTAAAATTGGGTAGGCTATTTTCCGATGGACTATGTACAGCTGCAGCGATCGGTTAGCTGCTCAGATAGCAGATGTTTGAAATTGGTGAGGGAGATAAGTCTCCAACTTCAGCGATTTTTGCAATTTGTTCCAGGCACAGACAGCAGAGAACTGGAACGAAAGGCGGCCAAATGAGGTGTTTGCTTTAGGGATGATCAGTGAGATACACCTGCAGGAGCGCGTGCTACAGGTGGGTGTTGCCATCGTGACCAGTGAACTGAGATAAGGCGGAGCTTTACCTAGCATGGACTTGTAAATGACCTGGAGCCAGTGGGTCTGGCGACGAATATGTAGCGAGGGCCAGCCGACTAGAGCATACAGGTCGCAGTGGTGGGTGGTATAAGGTGCTTCAGTAACAAAACGGATGGCACTATGATAAACTGCATCCAGTTTGCTGAGTAGAGTGTTGGAAGCTATTTTGTAGATGACATTGCCGAAGTCGTGGATCGGTAGGATAGTCAGTTTTACTAGGGTAAGTTTGGCGGTGTGAGTGAAGGAGGCTTTGTTGCGGAATAGAAAGCCGACTAGATTTGATTTTAGATTGGAGATGTTTGATATGAGTCTGGAAGGAGAGTTTACAGTCTAGCCAGACACCTAGGTACTTATAGTCCACATATTCTAGGTCGAATCCATCCAGGGTGGTGATGTTAGTCGGGCGTGCGGGTGCAGGCAGCGAACGGTTGAAAAGCATGCATTTGGTTTTACTAGCGTTTAAGAGCAGTTGGAGGCCACGGAAGGAGTGTTGTATGGCATTGAAGCTCGTTTGGAGGTTAGATAGCACAGTGTACAAGGACGGGCCGGAAGTATACAGAATGGTGTCATCTGCGTAGAGGTGGATCAGGGAATCGCCAGCAGCAAGAGCAACATCATAGATATATACAGAGAAAAGAGTCTGCCCGAGAATTGAACCCTGTGGCACCCCCATAGAGACTGCCAGAGAACTGGACAGCATGCCCTCCGATTTGACACACTGAACTCTGTCTGCAAAGTAGTTGGTGAACCAGGCAAGGCAGTCATCAGAAAAACCGAGGCTACTGAGTCTGCCGATAAGAATATGGTGATTGACAGAGTCGAAAGCCTTGGCAAGGTCGATGAAGACGGCTGCACAGTACTGTCTTATCGATGGCGGTTATGATATTGTTTAGTACCTTGAGCGGGCAGGATGGATATAGGTCTGTAACGGTTTGGGTCCAGGGTGTCTCCTCCTTTGAAGAGGGGGATGACTGCGGCAGCTTTCCAATCCTTGGGGATCTCAGACGATATGAAATCTCTATGACTTAAAAACATAAACCAACTATGCATTTTAGAATTACATATACAAATATTGTAAGCATTTAATGAGACAACTAAAAGATGTGCAATGTAAAAAATATTGTCCCATTTCCATTGTGTAATTCATTGACTGTCCCTACTAGCCCCAGAAAAGCTAATCAATGTCAAACCATGTTTTGCCACGGTCGCACCAGCCGGCTGAAGTTAAATAGCGAAATAAATTGGCTAGCACTAGCTAGTCTAGACGACTTCAAGACACAAGACCTGGTCAAGTTATCTATACTGAACAAAAATATAAATGCAACGTGCAACCTTTTTCAAGGATTTTACTGAGTTCCAGTTCATAAGGAAATCAGTCAAATGATTTATGGATTTCACATGACTGGGAATACAGATATGCATCTGTTGGTCATAGAAACCTTTTTTTTAAAGTAGGGGTGTGAATCAGAAAACCATTTAGTATCTGTTGTGATCACCATTTGCCTGATGCAGCAACACACATCTCCTTCACATAGAGTTATTCAGGCTGTTGATTGTGGCCTGTGGTATGTTGTCTCATTCTTCAATGGCTGTGTGAAGTGGCTGGATATTGGCGGGAACAGGAACACGCTGTTGTACACGTCGATCCAGAGCATCCCAAATATGCTCAATGGGTGACGTATGGTGAGTATGCAGGCCATGGAAGAAATTGAACATTTTCAGCTGCCAGGAATTGTGTACAGATCCTTGCAACATGGGGCTGTGAATTATCATGTTGAAACATGAGGTGATGGCGGCGGTTAAATAACACACTGTGACGAGATCCTGAGGCCCATTATCTCTGTGCATTCAAATTGCCATCGACAAAATGCTATCGTTGTCGGTAGCTTATGCATGCCTATACATAACCCACAGCCACCATAGGGCACTCTGGTCAGCAAACCGCTCGCCTACACAGCGCCATACAAGTGGTCTGTGGTGGTAAAGGTCGGTTGGACAACTCCCGTTTGGCTTCAGTCATGGCCGCTGCATTTCTGAACAAGCCAAAAATATTAGAGCCAAATCAGGAAGTTCAGCCCCCCTTTAAACTATTTTACACGTTGCAGATAAACAACCATTATGCTTTTCAGAAGAGCAAGGAGCTCCTTCATGGGAGGGTCCTGAGGAAGGCTCACTCTCCATCCCTGAGGAGAAGGAAGAGGAGGATGACAAAATTGAGGAGGATAAGGATGGGGGGAGAGAACACAGCCCCTCGCCGAAGAGGAGTATGGGGGATGGAGAAGGCTCGGGGGTGTCTGATGGCCCCCCCAACACCCTTTAGTGGGGAGATGGAGAACCCCCTGCAGCCTTGTCCCAACCCCTCTTCTGATCCCCGTGTGTGCCAAAAACATCTCCCTCACTGCCCGGTCATACTCTGGACAAGGTGAGAGAGACAAGCCTGAAAATGTTTGATCTTTGTTTAATGTTTTAAAATGTTTTTGTTAAAGAGTGATAATCCTCTTTGGGTTACAGGGAGGCTGACCATGTCATTCTAACCACCTGTCAGCAGCAAGGTGCCAATCAGAAGTACTTTCCAGGCAATTTCCACCCAACTTGGCGATAAAACACTCAATGAGGTGAAGGTTGTTTTTTGTAACCGAACTATAAAGATCCAACAGTAATGCACTTGTTGAAAAGTCTTGGCTTGTGAAATTAATCCTAGTCCACTGACTACTTTACCTCTCCTGTCCAGGTGTCTCTGTGGTTTCGGGACCTGTTGAGCCTGTTCCGCACCGCTGCCTGCCAGGTCAACTTAGAGGACGAAACTATGGCCACTGAACAGCAGACAGTCACAGACAAGGAGCAGGACAGAACCAACCCAAAAAGGACGGAACCAAGTTCAGACACTTCAAAGGAAAGGAGCAAGAGGGGATATTTGTGACTGCAGTATATTCATACCACATATAAACTACTCCAGAAACCAGTTCAAGGCTAGTGAAATCTGGAGGCAACATTGAGGGCATATGAATATTAATAAACTCATATCAGAATCACCTGAGCGGAAGCAACACCAGCAGCTCGAAAGATGGCAGCTTTTCAAGTTTACCATAACCAATTTTAAACAGTGAGCACTGTTGAAATAAATACACCCTTTGTCTTATCACTCAAATGCACTACTGAGGGACTAGGGTACACAGTCTCTTAGTGTGGCAAAGGTTAAGTTAGAGGTCGACCGATTAATCGGAATGGCCGATTAATTAGGACTGATTTCAAGTTTTCATAACAATTGGAAATCCGTATTTTTGGGCGCCAATTTTTCATATCTTTATATACCTTTATTTGACTAGGCAAGTCAGTTAAGAACACATTCTTATTTTCAATGACGGCCTAGGAACGGTGGGTTAACTGCCTCGTTCAGGGGCAGAACGACAGATTTTCACCTTGTCAGCTCGGGGGATCCAATCTCGATGGTGGCTGTTGTTCGTTGTGTTGCTGGTTCGAGCCCAGGGAGGAGCGAGGAGAGGGACGGAAGCTATACTGTTACACTGGCAATACTAAAGTGCCTATAAGAACATTCAATAGTCAAAGGTTAATGAAATACAAATGGTATAAAGGGAAATAGTCCTATAATTCCTATAATAACTACAACCTAAAACTTCTTACCTGGTAATATTGAAGACTCATGTTAAAAGGAACCACCAGCTTTCACATGTTATCATGTTCTGAGCAAGGAACTGAAACGTTAGCTTTCTTACATAGCACATATTGCACTTTTACTTTCTTCTCCAACACTTTGTTTTTGCATTATTTAAACCATTGAACATGTTTTGTTATTTGAGGCTAAATGGATTTTATTGATGTATTATATTAAGGTAAAATAAGTGTTCATTCAGTATTGTTGTAATTGTCATTATTACAAATACATTTTTTAAAATCGGCCGATTAATCGATATTGGCTTTTTTGGTCCTCCAATAATCGGTATCGGTATCAGTGTTGAAAAATTGGGTTTTAGTCCAGGAATGTACATGTTTTGTATACTTTTTTTTCTTCCAGTTCACCGAGTTGTGCATGTATGGCACAATATGGGAAATATGAACGGTAATAATACCTGTACAAGAGTTATATATTTTATACAAAATATACGTAATTTATCCGTTTGCGTTTTTGATTAATTCCCTTTCGTTTATGAGAAATGTTATAAGAGTGCAATCTCCAAGGCGCACATCTAGACCCACACAGATGTTCTTGATCACGTCACAGCTCTACTACACTGACTCCCACCCGGCAGTGAACTTGAATGCAGAGCAGTGAGGTAGTGAAAAGCAGAGGATATCAGCTACAGTATATCGCTATTGGGAGCACTTAATTCTGCTGCGATGGGTACGTTGGGGCCATTTCGCATGTTCTTGCTTTTTGCGTTATCTCAGCAGAACGTCTTTGTAGCCGCCAGCGACGTGCTCGAGCTCGGCGATTCTGATTTCGATGACACCGTAGCAGAGTACGAGACTGTGTTGGTGGAGTTCTTCGCGCCTTGGTAAGCAGTGTTATAGCTAGCGTTGTAGCTAATTCGTTAGCATACAAGGAACACAGCCATCTAAACATGTATAGTAAATACAAATTCATTCCTAATTTTAATATTTATTATATCGCACACTGTTGTAGATGAACTATTTGCATTTATAACTGCAGCTAACGTTAGCCGATTAAACTGTCTTACTCTCTAGCTCGCTATCTTGACTCAATGTGTCTGCTCAATTCAAACTGTAACAGTGTTAGATTATTATTTTCGCCATAAACAGTGCATACTAATTCTAGCTAGATATATCGTGTTAGCTATTACACTACCAGTTCACTTCTGAGAGTGAACTGACACTAAATCACGTTAGCTGTAATTGGAGTCATGACTTGAGTCAGTGCATTCTGCTCTGACATATTTGAGTAGTGGATTATAACTAGGCTAGGTCTCTCTTATACATTTTTCTGAGCCACCTGATAGCTCAGCTGTCACACTATTGCCTCTAGCGTTTTTCCCATGTGACATTTGATCATTCTCTTCCTTTTCTTTGTATGGCGCCTCCATCTCATCTCTCTTTCAGGTGTGGTCACTGCCAGCAACTAGCCCCAGAATATGAAACTGCAGCAACAAAACTAAAAGGGACCGTGTCTTTAGCTAAAGTGAGTATACTAGTTTGTCTACACACGATACCCCAAAGGATGCATTGTATTTCCTTGCATCCAGATTTAGTTAAAATCCATTTGTTCAAAATGTGTACCTTTACACTTTCTTTTTTTTTTACCAGTTTTTGTTCCCCAGGATTGGTATTTCTTTAAAATTTTGGGGTCAACTGTACATGGTAGCTGTGTCACTTCTCTTTTATCTTTGTTCCCACAGTAGCTTTAACATCAGGGCTGCTTCTGGATACCGCCACTCTGAATGCACTGCTATTTAACGGTATATTGATAAATGGTTTCTGTCATTTTCCCCAGGTAGACTGCACAGTGAACTCTGAGACGTGTGGACGTTTTGGGGTCAATGGGTACCCCACACTCAAAATCTTCCGCAATGGAGAGGACTTTGCTGCTTATGATGGACCCAGGAGTACAGGTGGCTACTTTAAAATCATTACTGTTCTGTGTTGTGTCTGTGTTTTTAGTGTATGTATGTATGTATGACTCATCTAATGTTGTCCCATGTTCCCATAGATGGCATTGTGAGCTACATGAAAAAACAGGCAGGTCCCAGTTCCGTTCCTCTGCACAATGAGAGAGACCTAGATGCATTTGTCAACCATTTTGAAGCCAGTGTGGTTGGTGAGTTCACTTTATTAATCAAAGCAAAGTAGAGATCCTTTAGTCTATTGAAATAAAACATTTTCATACAGTTTTTTTGTATTTTAAAAAGGTCTATTTTTTTGTGAACTATTTGAGTGACTTATATTCTCCCTCCCTGCTGTTAGGTTTTTTCTCAAGTGCTGACAGCTCTCAGATGGCTGAGTTTCTGAAGGCGTCTAGTGCCATGAGAGACAGCCACCGCTTTGCCCACACTGCAGACCTGAGCCTGGGCCTCAAACACGGTGTGGAATCAGAGTATGTTCTGTAGTTCCCCTTACATATAATCCCACCTGGGTTCTGAACCTTCAGCCTTCTGGTCACTAGACTATGATATGTTGGATATGACATCATAGACTATTGCCAAGTAGTAGTACCTTATAATGATGTCACAATCATTGTGTCTCTCTTAACCAGCACGGTGGTGCTCTTTCGGCCCCCGCGACTCAACAGCAAGTTTGAGGACAGCATGGTCAAGTCTGATGAGGCTGTCTCGATCGCCTCTCTCCGTCAATTCATCAGAGATAATGTGTTTGGGCTGTGCCCCCATCTGACTGCTGAGAACAGAGAGAACATGAGGGGACGGGACTTGCTAGTGGCCTACTACGACGTGGATTACCTCCGCAACATCAAGGGCACCAACTACTGGAGGAACAGGTGAGAGCTGCTCTCCTTTCAGAATCACCTTTATTTGCCAATTACATATACACATACCTGGAATGTTACTCAGTGAAATGGTGCTGCCATCTATAGACAATATACAGATAGAGGAATTTGCACAAAGTCTACATACAATATAAGTAAGCAAAGAACTCTACATTATACACTGATTTACAGTAAGGATATACAATTTACAGTAGGAATTTATTAATCTATGCACAGGGAGGGATGCTACCGTGATGTGTGTGTGTGTGTAGTGTTGTGCAGAGGTGTACAAAGTGCAATTGCAGTATAGTGCGGTTATAGGTTTTACAGAATGATGATGGCATGGTGTAAAGTCACATAGTCCCTATGAACCTGATGGTCAGATGGTGAGAGCTGCAGCACGGGGAAAGAAACTGCTCTTACCTTATACCTTCCTCTCTCTTTTTCTCTCTATCACTCTTTCACTACCCCTTCTCTCTCCCTAGGGTGATGAAAGTGGCCACTCAGTTCCAGTCTCAGGGGCTGAATTACGCTGTGGCCAACAGGGCTGAGTTCCAGGAAGAGCTGGAGGAGGAGTTTGGCCTGGGGCCATCTGACGGGGGAGAGCTGCCTCTCATCACCATCAGGAACGGGGAGGGCCACAAGTACAGCATGCAGGAGGAGTTCACGTGAGTTAAATAACACATGAGCATCACAGACCCTTATGCAGTCTGGCCAGCTGTCACACTGCTCATCTGTCCGTCCATTGCAGACGGGACGGGAAATCCCTGGAGAGGTTCTTGGAGGACTACTTTGCCGGTAAACTGAAGAGGCAGGTCAAGTCAGAGGCTGCTCCCGAAAACAACGAAGGCCCAGTCAAGGTGAGCGGAATAGAACCAAAAAACGTTTGTCGCTTTCAAATATGGTAAGAAGATATTTAAACAAATCCCTTTTGCCTCTGCAGGTGGTGGTGGCGGACAACTTTGAGGAGTTAGTGAACAACCCTTCCAAGGACGTGCTGCTGGAGTTTTATGCACCCTGGTGTGGACACTGCAAAAGCCTGGAGCCCAAATACGCAGAGCTTGGGGAACAGGTGAGGTTCACATCTGCAAGTGTTGCTTAGCTGGTTTTGAAAGTTACAAACCATCATCCAGAAGCTCATTATTTTGATTTTTCTTCATTACAGTTGTCCGCCAACACCCACATTGTTATAGCAAAGATGGATGCCACTGCTAACGACGTTCCTCCAACCTACGATGTCCAGGGGTGAGCCTCTACTTTTTGTCTGTCTATGTTTACTACTCTGTAATCTGCTATTTTAATCTCATCTGTTGTTGTTCTTCTTCCCAGTTTCCCCACTATTTTCTTCGTCCCAGCAGGACAGAAGGACCAGCCTCGGAAATACGAGGTTAGGCTACATCACCACTTTTCCTCCTCCAAAGGACATGGATTAAATAACACTTAATGCTCTGTAATCAATATTCTGATACATTTCTTCACGGTTTTAACCATCCGTATATGTCAATAGGGTGGCCGTGAGGTGAATGATTTCCTCAACTATCTGAAGGAGGTGGCCACACATCCCCTTATCCTGGGCAATGCCAGAGAAGACTTGTGAGAGCGCAATGAAGAGAGAGAAGAAAAGAACAAGGGATGAGTGGACTGGCAAAGAAGCAGAAGACATGAACTATGAGGGGAAAAAAAGGAGCCACCCATTGCAACACTGTTTCAGACCAGAAGATCTCCTTTGGTTGTCTGTGCCATACCAGCAACACTGAATGCTCATAACATAGAGGACTTCTAAATTAAACAATCAGCAGTTTTTTCTTGGAACTTCAAAAGAGTAATGTTCTGAATGTGAGAGGATGGAGCATCTTCAAGCACAGTAATAGGTAGCACATGTGCAATAGGCTTTGCCATTAAACTGGTGACTTGATGGTTGCAATTAATATTCCCAAGAAAGGCATACTAGTGTAGCGTCCTTGACTCTGAGTGAGGTACCTCAGACTATAGATAAATGTAGAAAATGAAAAATTATGTGCAACAGTTTTTGCGAAGTTGCTTACAGATACAAAGAAAAAACTCTGCTAAGCAAATAGATAAAAATGGAATAAAATACCTGATACAGGGGCCTCCCGAGTGGCGCAGCGGTCTAAGGCACTGGGGTGTCACTACAGACCCGGGTTCGATACCGGTCTATATCACAACCGGCCGTTATCGGGAGTCCCATAGGGCAGCGCACAATTGTCCCAGCGTCGTCTAGGTTATGGGAGGGTTTGGCTGGGGGGGGGCTTTACTTGGCTCATTGTGCTCTAGCGACTCCTTGTGGCTGGTTGGGTGCCTGCAGGCTGATTGCGGTTGTCAGTTGAATGGTGTTTCCTCCAACACATTGGTGTGGCTGGCTTCCGGGTTAAGCGGGCGGGTGTTAAGAAGTGTGTTTTGGTGGGTCATGTTTCGGAAGACGCATGATTCGACCTTCGCCTCCCGAGCCCGTTGGAGTTGCAGCGATGAGGGAGAAAAAGGGGGTAAAAGGGACAGAGTTTGGGAAACTCTGATTTAGCAGACACTTTTTTTTTTGTGAAAATAGGGTGAAGACTACTGAAGCACTATGGACAGGCTTGGATTTCAGTTGGACTTTTATGCCAAGCATCTCACCTGCTCTTCTTGAGGAGAGGCAACCTTAAAGTTTGAAATGTCCCCTCATTGTACTGAATTTATCCATTTGATATTTACTTACTATAATACACTCCATATCACTCTATTTTGTTTTGTGTTACATGCACAATATAGCACATCATCCACATATTAGTACGTTTTATTAGAGACATCTGTGTAGTTATCAAATTAGTGATATTTATTGGTATTATTTATTTTTCATAGAATGTATGTACATCAGCTAGCACCTCTTGAGATTCATGTTTTACATCAAATTTGTTTAACTATTGAAATCATTTGAGATGTCTTGCATGAAGAGTTACCCATTGCCTAATCTTCAAGTTGATATTATTTGATCAATAAAAAAGACGTCACAGAATGGGCTTGTTTCTTTCTGGACTACATATCCCAAAATGCAAAACATGCGCGTGTAACAGTGACTAAGAGCACTAAATGTTAAGCCTAGTAAATGTAGCTAAACGTTTGAAGATACAGGTAGCTTTAAGCCTTCATGCACATAATTGATACCACAGAGCTGGTCATTTATTGGGATTCTATATAATGTCCATATATGTACTGCGACATAGGATTTAATTTGATAGGGTAATCATACGAGGAAAACAATATTAACTTGAAGATAGCGCCCACTGGCGACTTCCTCTTTCGTAGTCACGCAGATTGGGTTGTGCGGCTGTTCATCAAAATTTCCTCGTCCTTAATTGGTCATTTCTTGCCCAACCAGCCCAGCCACAAACAAATAAGCCTTTCCTTTGCTGCTTTTGAGAACTTGGTAGGCGGTTGATCAACGCACGCTGCCAAAATGATGGGAAGACCAATCGTCGTGTTGAGTGAGTGATAAGCAAAGTTATAACATTTATCAATTAATTAAATACAGAAGTGTTTTTAAGTGTATTTTGCTACATTTGTGAGCTTTTTCATTCATGCGATGTGATGCCCGGGGTTCGGGCCTAGCTAGCCAGTGATGTCTCGAGTTGTGACAGTCATGCTGCGTAGTTAGCGGAACAATCAACACACTTTTATCCAATTTGGTGAAAAACCAGGGCTGCTGTTCTGCTAGTGTTCTATTTGGTAATGGTATGCACAGCATCTAACGTAGTTAACAAACCCTTCGGGTAATTTTTAATGGATGCTAATTTGCTGTTTGCCTTACTAGCTAGATCAAAGGGTGAGTTATTTCTCTGGTGTTTCCTCGTTTTTGGGGGATGGGCTCAGTATCTGGTTCGGGTCTGTGGCAAAACGGTAGCTAACGATGGTGCAGACAATCTTGCAAATGTAAGTTCATAAATTAAATACCGATACCGATTATTGGAGGACAAAAAAAGCCGATACCGATTAATCTGACGATTTAAAATGTGTGTGTGTGTGTGTGTGTGTGTGTGTGTGTGTGTGTGTGTGTGTGTGTGTGTGTGTGTGTGTGTGTGTGTGTGTGTGTGATAATGACAATTACAACAATACTGAACACTTATTTTAACTTAATATAATACATCAATAAAAAAATCCATTTAGCCTCAAATAATGAAATGTGTTCAATTTCGTTTAAATAATGCAAAAACAAAGTGTTGGAGAAGAAAGTAAAAGTGCAATATGTGTCCTGTAAGAAAGCTAATGTTTGAATTCCTTGCTCAGAACATGAGAACATATGAAAGCTGGTGGTTCCTTTTAACATGAGTCTTCAATATTCCCAGGTAAGAAGTTCTGGTTGTAGTTATTATAAGACTATTTCTCTCTATACCATTTGTATTTCATATACCTTTGACTATTGGATGTTCTTGTAGGCACTTTAGTATTGCCAGTGTAACAGTATAGCTTCCGTACCTCTCCTCGCTCCTACTTGGGCTCGACAACAGCCACCCTCAAAGTAGCATGGGTAACAACTACAACTCTCAGAGCAAGTGACGTTTGAAATGCTATTAGCGCGCACCCAGCTAACTAGCTAGCCATTTCACATCTCATCGTTACACCAGCCTAATCTCGGGAGTTTAAAGCTTGAAGTCATAAACCGCAGAGCTGCTGACAAAATGCATGAAAGTGCTGTTTGAATGGATGCTTATGAGCCTTCTGGTGCCTAACATCGCTCAGTCAGACTGCTCTATCAAATCATAGACTTAATTATATAACACACAGAAATGCGAGCCTTAGTTTCCAGATTCGACCATATTAATGACCTATCATATTGAAAACAATATGTTTATTCTTTCATTGAAATAAGGAACCGTTCCGTATTTTATCTAATGGGTGGCATCCATCAGTCTAAATATTCCTGTTACATTGCACAACCTTCAATGTTATGTCATAATTCCGTAAAATTTTGGCCAATTAGTTCGCAATGAACCAGGCTGCCCAAACTGTTGCATATAACCCACCGTTCCTAGGCCGTCATTGAAAATAAGAATGTGTTCTTAGCTGACAAGTTAAATAAAGGTGTGTAAAAAAATAAAAATCTGCAACATCGGCGTCCAAAATTACCGATATCCGATTGTTGTGAAAACTTGAAATCGGCCATTCCGATTAATTGGTCGACCTCTACTTCTAACTATACACTTATCGGCCTACAATTTCTCAGTCAAGTTGCCAAATGCACTGTACAAACCGCAGCATCATGGTCAGTAATTTTGAGCTTAGGCCAAGTTAAGAGACTGTCGCCACCTCGATTATCTTCTCTCTTCAGGCCAGAATATGAAAAGGGAGTCTGGACGCAAGGTTCAGAAAGGGAACATCGGTGCCGCGAAGGTAAAGATGACGCACCTCTCAGACTTCCCCTTCCCCCATAATTTTCTTTCTGATGTTTGCTGAAACATGAGAAATTCCTGCAGCCTTACGAAGTCTAATTTTACAGGCAATAGCAGATGTCATCAGAACATGTCTGGGACCAAGAGCCATGATGAAGGTTTGTACCAAGACAATTCCTGGCCCTTAGATACTTCAATCCCAAAGTGACGCCAAAATAGAACTGTCTTAACCGTTCCCCATCTATTAACAGATGCTGCTAGACCCCATGGGTGGCATTGTCATGACCAACGATGGCAACGCCATCCTCCGAGAGGTGAGGTTACTGCACTACATTTCCCATCAGCACCCTTTCACTGCTTTGGAAGATGGTGAATGTAAACAAATTCAGGTCTGTTCAAGTTACTTTTCCTGTAAACAAACAGATCCAAGTGCAGCACCCGGCAGCCAAGTCCATGATTGAGATCAGCCGCACCCAGGATGAGGAGGTGGGAGACGGCACCACGTCAGTCATCATCCTCGGTAAGTGGCCTGGTAGTGGAAGTATTTCATTTCACTCGATTGACATGGAAATGACTGAGATCCAGTCAACATAGTGAATGTACCCTTTTGAGCTTCAGGCTATTTAGGATGGGATGTTGTGGCACTCCTACTCAGAGGGCCCATGTTGATTCTTATGCATCATCAATCGTCCTCTAGGCATCGTACTGTGTGCACATTTTAAAACAGCTCTTGGTTAACATTCTTTTTCAATCTTTGGTCTGTCTCTAGCTGGAGAGATGCTGTCTGTAGCAGAGCAGTTCTTGGAGCAGCAGATGCACCCCACAGTCATCATTAGTGCCTACAGACACGCCCTGGACGACATGCTCGACATGCTCAAAGACATCAGGTATAGATTGCATACACTTACACACTTACTGATGAACACTCAATTGCATTCACTTACACACACAATTCTCCCTCGCAAACTTTTACACTCAGTTCTATTGACCGACTGTCTTTGTTCCCTCCCAGCACCCCGGTGGATGTGAATGACAGGGCACAGATGCTGAAGATCATCAACTCTGCCATCTGCACCAAGGCCTTGAGCCGTTGGTCTACCATGGCGTGTAATATTGCCCTGGACGCCGTGCGCACTGTGGAGTTGGAGGAGCACGGACGCAAGGAAATCAACATTAAGCTGTACGCCAAAGTGGAGAAGGTGAGCTTTAACGTTTGCGTGTATATGTTAAATGTCTTGCAGTTACAAGATTGACATCAGTGACAAAGGTGTGGTCATTGGGATAGTGACACCAGGTTGGTTGATTCCTCATGGTTTTGCTATGGTTATAGGTGCCTGGTGGCTTCATTGAGGACTCATGTGTGCTAAAAGGCGTGATGGTCAACAAGGACGTCACTCACCCCCGCATGCGCAGAATGATCAAGAACCCCCGCATCATCCTGCTGGACTGCTCCCTGGAGTACAAGAAGGGCGAGAGCCAGGTATTGAAAACGCGTGTACAGTCATGCACACATGCAGTATAAGCATAACAGTATCGGGTACTAGCCAATAAATGTTGTGTTCCTATGCAGACTGACATTGAGATCACACGTGAGGAAGACTTTTCCAGGATCCTTCAGATGGAGGAAGAGTACATCCAGACGATCTGTGAAGACATCATCCGCCTCAAGCCAGACCTCATCTTCACTGAGAAGGGCATCTCAGGTACTAAGTGTGCACACACACTATGTCAAATTCTCTACAAACTGCTCTTAATCCTCCAAAGCTCCCCCTGCACTGACCAGAGAAACTCATCTCTCCACTCATCTCCCCAGACCTGGCACAGCACTATCTGATGAAGGCCAACATCACAGCCATCCGCCGTGTCAGAAAGACTGACAACAACCGCATTTCAAGGTAAGGTCAATTCCACACAGTATTCTGAAGATATGACTATTAATCCTTTTAAATAGTCTGTTAATGGACCATTAACGCTGATATCATTATCCTCCTTCTCAGGGCATGTGGGGCTCGCATCGCCAGCCGTACAGACGAGCTGCGTGAGGAGGACGTGGGAACCGGCGCCGGCCTGTTTGAGATCAAGAAGATTGGAGACGAGTATTTCACCTTCGTCACAGAGTGCAAAGACCCCAAAGCCTGCACCATCCTGCTGAGAGGAGCCAGCAAAGAGATACTGGCTGTACGTAACAAGTTACCCCTCATGCACAAAGACTATAGCAAGATGTCTCCGTTACGGCAGAAGCAGCTCATAGTCAGGCAGACCGTAACCGGACAGAATGAATGATCCTCATGGTGTGCTATCACTCTCAATGCTTCATTGTGGATCCAAACAAAGTGTTGTGTTTCTCTCTGTCCCTCAGGAGGTGGAGCGTAACTTGCAGGATGCCATGCAGGTGTGTCGTAACGTGCTACTGGACCCATCTCTACTCCCTGGAGGTGGGGCGGTGGAGATGGCTGTGTCCAAGAGGCTGATGGAGCGTTCCAAGACCCTGACTGGGGTGGAGCAGTGGCCCTATCGTGCCGTGGCCCAGGCCCTGGAGGTTATCCCCCGTACACTCATCCAAAACTGTGGAGCCTCCACCATCCGCGTGCTCACCTCTCTCAGGGTACGCGTGTGTTTACTCTAAAATGTGCACCTTTGTCATTTTGTTGGGCACAGCAGAATCGTTTTATTAATCTTACCCTCTGTAGGCCAAGCACACCCTGGAGGCCTGTGCATCATGGGGTGTGAATGGAGAGACTGGCACCTTGGCAGACATGATGGAGCTAGGCATCTGTGAGCCACTGGCTGTGAAGGCCCAGACTTACAAGACTGCTGTGGAGGTAAGAGGGGCCAATGGGCTGCTGTTGAAAGATATCTGCCACAAATGCTTGAATGTTTACAATATTTTTTTTAAAGGCATGGATGAATTCTGTGTTACCTTGTCTGTTGTGAATGCAGTCAGACACCATGCAAGAACATTTTCACTTCTACTACTCTAAAGGATGAGTGCTTCCCCAGTGCCTTATCTCCTTCACATCAAAGTGAATGCAATGAAACTCACATTTAGTATCCCGTAATTTCCGGACTATAAGCCGCTACTTTATTCCCACGGTTTGAACTGAGCACCGTCACCTAATGTGATGTAAATCGAGCGCGCTCAAACTTCCCATCATTCTGATTACGGTAGTAATTTTGTCACCCTCATCATGGCAAAGACACGGAGAAATGCATATGATGCAGCTTTCAAGTTGAAGGCGATCGATCTGGCTGTTGGAAAAGGAAATAGAGCTGCTGCACGGGAGCTTGGCCTTAATGAGTCGATGATAAGACGTTGGAAAGCAGCGTGAGGAACTGACTCAGTGCAAAAAGACAAAAACAGCTTTCAGAGGGAAGAAAAGCAGATGGCCCAAAGTATTTGCAGCCACTCAACATCAGTGTAAATCGCGCTCCTTGTTCAGTGGGAGGCTTGGATGACAAGTGGGCAGAAATCCTTCACTAAAACGGGCCACATGCAAAGAGCAACTTATGGTCAAGTCTGCCAGTGGGTCCTGACAGCGTGGAGCATTGTCAAAAAATCCACTATCATCAATGGGTTTTGAAAGGCTGAACTGCTGCGTGTTGAAGGGGCAGCATGAGCTCAGCGGGGTATTTGCCTCCGGATGAAAGTGACGAGAGCGACAATGAAAACGATCCAACATCGGATGAAGCAATTCTGAGGCTATTCAACTCCGACACCGAAGGAGATGGCTTCAGTGGTTTCAGTGCACAGGAGGAGGAAGATAGTGACCAATGACTTTCTTGGTAGGCCACTGTTTAATTTTTGTTACAAGCCGTGTTTCGTTTAAAGGCTGTTTAAAGTTAATTTGTTTCAATGTACTGGTAGGCACCTGCGGCTTATAGACATGTGCGGCTTTATGTACAAAATGCATATTTTTTAAAATAATTCAGTGGGTGCGGTTTATATTCAGGTGAGCTTAATAGTCCAGCAATTACGGTCATTTTGTTTTATGATTTGAATAAACAGTAAAATGTTTCAATGAACCCCACTAATGTAATTTTGATCTCTTCTTGCCTTTCAGACGGCCATCTTGCTGCTCCGCATTGATGACATTGTGTCTGGAATCAAGAAGAAAGGTGATGACCAGGCTGGAGGAGGACAGGGAGCTGAGTGAAGATGGGGGAGGAGGAAAGGAATGGGTTGACCAGTGGGCAAACAGACTGTGCTAGTGTACATAGGACAGCCTACTGTTCTCTTTTGGGATGCTATTTTCCAAAAAACATTGTTTGTCCTGGATTGTCAACCAAGTATGTGTCTCGATAGTCAAGCGTACGCTGTAGCCATGTGTTTTTTGATTTGCTATAAAATTCTAATCGAATGCTGTTTGACTCACTCAGTTCATTGTCTCTTGTCATGGCAGATTAAATAAGTATCTACCATGCGTATTGTTTATAGCACTGTAGTACCCTGTTAAAGTGAAAATGGGTTCTACTTTTTTGAGCCTTTAAAGTTAAGTTTCTCAATGAGCAACCGCCATAAAAAAATATTGTCTTCAGCTTTATTAAAGTTAAATGCATGGGGGGAAAAACATTGCAATTCACCATCATATTGAAAAACAAGAACTGAGTCCAGATAAAATATTACTTCTGGTTATGTCAAAAGGTTCTATTTATATCTGGGCGTTAACTCCCATCCCTGACTGTTGAATAGGCCTTTAAGGAAGTCATAAAACCATGACCTGGTTTACTTCTTTTTTACTGTAACTTTACAAAAATACAGTCAAAGGTTTGGACACCTACTCATTCCAGGGTTTTTCTTTATTTCATTGTAGAATAATCGTGAAGACAACTATGACATAACACATTGACTCATGTAGTACATCAAAATATCGTTACCCTTTGCCTTGACAGCTTTGCACACTCTTGGCATTCTCTCAACCAACCTCATTGGGTAGTCCCCTAGAATGACTTTCAATAAGCAGGTTTGCTCTAAGTTTTTTATTTTTAAAGTTTTATGGGATTTGTTTCAATGTGTTTGAGCCAATCAGTTGTGACTAGGTAGGGGTGGTCATAAATCCATATTATGGCAATAACTGCTCAAATAAGCAAAGAGAAATGACAGTCCATTACTTTAATACATAAAGGTCAGTCAATATGGTAAATTTTAAGTGCATTAGCAAAAGCCAAGCCCTAAGATGAAACTAGCTCTCATTTAGGACTGTCACAGGAAAGGAAGACCCAGAGTTACCTCTGCTGCAGAGGAGATGTTCATTAGTTACCAGCCTCAGAAATTGCAGCCCAACTAAATTCTTCGGAGTTCAAGTACACATCTGAACATCAACTGTTCAGAGGAGACTGAATCAGGCCTTCATGGTCGAATTGCTGCAAAGAAACCACTAAAGGACAATTAGACTGGCTTAGGCCAAGAAACATGAGCAATGGACATTAGAAAGGTGGAAATATGTTCTTTGGTCAGATGAGTCCAAATTTGAGATTTTTGGTTCCAACTGCCGTGTCTTTGACGCAGAGTAGGTGAACAGATCTCTGCATGTGTGGTTCCCACCGTGAAGCTTGGAAGAAGTGGTGTGGGGGTGCTTTTCTGGTGACACTCAGTGATTGTTTAAAATTCAAGGCCCACTTTGCCATGCTGGTTATCACCACATACTGCAGTGATACGCCATTCCATCTGGTTTGGGACTATCATTTCTTTTTCAACAGGACAATGACCCAACACACCTCCAGCTGTGTGATGGCCATTTGACCAAGAAGGAGAGTGATGGGGTGCTGCATCAGATGACCTGGCCTCCAAAATCACCTGACCTCAACCCAATTGGGATGAGTTGGACCGCAGAGTGAAGGAAAAGCAGCCAGCAAGTGCTCAGCATATGTGGGAACTCCTTCAAGACTGTTGGAAAAGCATTCCAGTGTGCAAAGCTGTCAAGGCAAAGGGTGACAATATTTTGATTTGTTAAAAATACTTTTGGTACTACATGATTCGATGTGTTATGTCATAGTTGTCTTCACTATTATTCTACAATGTAGAATATAGTAAAGCCCTTGTATTAGTAGGTGTGTCCAAACTTTTGACTGGTACTGTACGTGTCAACAGACCGTGCAAGTGCATAGATTCCTGGGCTTCGTCTCTGCGCTGACCTGAGAAGACCATTCAAAGCTATATGAAGGGAGCCTTCTTTGTTGACTCATCTGGCCAATGGCTCAGAATATGAGAAAAGGGAGCAATGAAATGCCATTTCAAGTTGTGCCTTTCCCAGCCCTGTACAGAAGCATATGGCAGTGTACCAGAAGCCTCAATACACCCTAATAAAAAAAACGTCCCCTCATATTCCTTGATGGATACTTTTTAAAGCTTGTTCACCTACCAATGTAAAGGGGATGAGAAAAGTATTTCACAACATTGGGATAGTCTGTACAGCCAGGTTCCAAACCACTTGACCTGTTCTAGACACTCATTGTATCTGCAACACTGAATATATCTGACCCAGATCTCCAGGATCAGGTCAGGTAGAAACAGCGGAAGAGTGGTGTTGTCATCTCTGGGCTCTCTCTCCAGTCTCTGGGTCGACACCACTGTCCAGCTCTGGAGAGGAAATCAGCACGTTAGTCATCGTTACAAAGCAATGAAGGTATTAGTGTCTGTTACATTTTTACAAACTCTTCAACAGTGTGTGAGTATTTATCCTTTGATTTAGCTTTTTGAGCATGATATGACTTTTTAAAACCTACGCACCTGTGTGACACCGTTTAAGGGGGGGGGGGGATGAACAGACGGCACCTGCTGTTAAGTGTGTTGACTCACCCATGCTGGCCTCACTGGATGCTGTGGAGGGGAGGCGTCTGTGCTGGTAGGCAGGCTGGAGGTTGGGAACCAGAGGCCCTGGAGCCAGTACAGAGGATGGGGAGAGACTCATGACCCCCGTAATAGGAGCTTGGGGTCGGACCACCTCCATGTCCACGGCTGCTCTCAGTGGAGGGCCAGAAAAAGGGACGTGATCAGTGATGTGAGAAGTACACAGTATAAACTGAGCATACCAAACATTAGAAACACCTTCCTTGGACTCCATAAGGTGTCAAAAGCGTTCTGCAGGGATGCTAGCCCATGCTCGCTCCAATGCTTCCAAAAGTTGTATCAAGTTGGCTGGATGTCCTTTGGGTACTGGACTATTCTTGATACACATGGGAAACTGTTGAGCGTGAAAAACCCAGCAGTGTTGCAGTTCTTGACACAAACCGGTGCACCTGTCACATACTACCATACCCCATTCAAAGGCACTTAAATCTGTTGTCTTGCCCATTCACCCTCTGAATGGCACACATTCAATCCATGTCTCAAGGCATAAAAAAGTTTGTTTTTTTACATCCCCTTCATCTACACTAATTGAAGTGGATTTAAGGGATCATGGCTTTCACATGTGTCTCATTTATAACCGTTGTGAAAATTTCACACTAAATATCTGTGCGGCATTTCTGAAAAGACTGAGCACATACAAAAATAGGGATTTATAAACTTGGTGCATGTTTCTGTTATAAATCAGACCCGTCCTGAAAATGTGCACGTGAACAAGCATTACAATTGTCTGTCTGAAAGGCCTTCCGAGTGGTGCAGTAGTCTAAGGAACTGCATCGCGATGCTTGAGGTGTCACTACAGACCTGGGTTCGATCCCAGGCTGTGTCACAGCAGGCTGTGACTGGGAGACCCAGTCTCGACCTTCGCCTCTCCCGAGTCCGTAAGGGAGTAGCAGCAATTGGACAAAACTGTAACTACCAATTGGGGAGAAAAGGGGGTAAAAAGTACATCAAAAACATTATACAAAAAATGTTGCCTGAAAAATGCCCATTCACCTTTTATGGTGACAATAGAGACCTTATATTCTGTATACTTTGGAAGTATTAGAATTAACCCGAGGAAGTCTTCTAAAGGAAATAGCAATAGCGAACTTGATCAAATGTCTTTGTAGATGACGGCAGAATGTTAAACTTTTGCAGTGACATTTGCTGTAAGCCTAGTCTATCCGACAGACAAAAAGTTTATGAAAGACAACAATTGCAAATTGTGATTTATTTTGCATTGACTTTTTCTCGAACCTATGTTTATGCTGCACTGCCCAAATTCGGAAACATTGTCTGCTTACAGTGGTAGCCATACACACTTCAATAAAAAATATCAACAGTCTGTTCACCTGTATGTTATAAACCATGTTTCCTTCCTGATCCATTGAGCAAAATACTTTAAATAAAAGCATATCTAATAGGCCCAACTGGCCCTTTGCTCAACCCCGCCCCTCTTAGTTACTGTTGCAACCCTGGACAAAATCTTCCCGCGAAGCCCAACTCCCCTCTCTACTAGCAAAATCCCCTCACAATGATCTCAAACTGTGTTTTTAATACACAATGAAATTAAACACCGACTACCCCTTGCTAATCAAGAAACTCCCTGGTATGTTGTAGTGGACTGTCATTACATTTACATTTAAGTCATTTAGCAGACGCTCTTATCCAGAGCGACTTACAAATTGCTTCAATTGCTGAATGCACTGTCAGCCAAAGTTAGGCTACCACTTTTGGAGCTAACTAGTGCTCTCAAATTCATGGGTAACTTAGCTAGCTAACATACATAAAAACAAATATATATATATATTAACTGGCTAGCTACAGTGCCTTGTGAAAGTATTCGGCCCCCTTGAACTTTGCGACCTTTTGCCACATTTCAGGCTTCAAACATAAAGATATAAAACTGTATTTTTTTGTGAAGAATCAACAACAAGTGGGACACAATCATGAAGTGGAACGACATTTATTGGATATTTCAAACTTTAACAAATCAAAAACGGAAAAATTGGGCGTGCAAAATTATTCAGCCCCTTTACTTTCAGTGCAGCAAACTCTCTCCAGAAGTTCAGTGAGGATCTCTGAATGATCCAATGTTGACCTAAATGACTAATGATGATAAATACAATCCACCTGTGTGTAATCAAGTCTCCGTATAAATGCACCTGCACTGTGATAGTCTCAGAGGTCCGTTAAAAGCGCAGAGAGCATCATGAAGAGCAAGGAACACACCAGGCAGGTCCGAGATACTGTTGTGAAGAAGTTTAAAGCCGGATTTGGATACAAAAACATTTCCCAAGCTTTAAAAATCCCAAGGAGCACTGTGCAAGCGATAATATTGAAATGGAAGGAGTATCAGACCACTGCAAATCTACTAAGACCTGGCCGTCCCTCTAAACTTTCAGCTCATACAAGGAGAAGACTGATCAGAGATGCAGCCAAGAGGCCCATGATCACTCTGGATGAACTGCAGAGATCTACAGCTGAGGTGGGAGACTCTGTCCATAGGACAACAATCAGTCGTATATTGCACAAATCTGGCCTTTATGGAAGAGTGGCAAGAAGAAAGCCATTTCTTAAAGATATCCATAAAAAGTGTCGTTTAAAGTTTGCCACAAGCCACCTGGGAGACACACCAAACATGTGGAAGAAGGTGCTCTGGTCAGATGAAACCAAAATTGAACTTTTTGGCAACAATGCAAAACGTTATGTTTGGCGTAAAAGCAACACCCTGAACACACCATCCCCACTGTCAAACATGGTGGTGGGAGCATCATGGTTTGGACCTGCTTTTCTTCAGCAGGGACAGGGAAGATGGTTAAAATTGATGGGAAGATGGATGGAGCCAAATACAGGACCATTCTGGAAGAAAACCTGATGGAGTCTGCAAAAGCCCTGAGACTGGGACGGAGATTTGTCTTCCAACAAGACAATGATCCAAAACATAAAGCAAAATCTACAATGGAATAGTTCAAAAATAAACATATCCAGGTGTTAGAATGGCCAAGTCAAAGTCCAGACCTGAATCCAATCGAGAATCTGTGGAAAGAACTGAACTGCTGTTCACAAATGCTCTCCATCCAACCTCACTGAGCTCGAGCTGTTTTGCAAGGAGGAATGGGAAAAAATGTCAGTCTCTCGATGTGCAAAACTGATAGAGACATACCCCAAGCGACTTACAGCTGTCATCACAGCAAAAGGTGGCGCTACAAAGTATTAACTTAAGGGGGCTGAATAATTTTGCACGCCCAATTTTTCAGTTTTTGATTTGTTAAAAAAAGTTTGAAATATCCAATAAATGTCGTTCCACTTCATGATTGTGTCCCACTTGTTGTTGATTCTTCACAAAAAATATACAGTTTTATATCTTTATGTTTGAAGCCTGAAATGTGGCAAAGGTCGCAAAGTTCAAGGGGGCCGAATACTTTCGCAAGGCACTGTATCTAGTCTTCGCAACGTTCGGTGTTCAATAAGACTTGTGTTAGCTAACAAACAATGTAACAAAACAGGCTCTGCACGAGGAGTCTGCAACCTTTCTCACGTGGAATGCTAATACCGATCTGCGTGCCAGTTATGGTTTTCATATGCACATTTTCTTGAAACAGTTTCATTTAATTTATATTCATATCTCAAAATCATTGCCATGTGGTTAATCAAAGTTCTATCCAAATCTAAATGAAAATTATACAAATCTAAAAGTTAACTTCTATTGCCATTGCCAACTATGTAAAAATAGCCTACATAAAGCCAACAAATAAAAACATTGCAGCCTGCAATTAGAAAATATCATGATAAAAATAAATATCCTATAAATCACATTGGCTTACGTATGGCCTCACTTCGCTGTGCACCTCTCAAATTTTGTAACAATGCGTAGGGCTCCATATAGCTCCGCATTGACATGATTGGTTTAAGATAGTTGGGCGCGGAACGTCCTGTATAAACACAAACTCACTTCCTTGACAACAGCTCTGCTCCGCTAAGCGCATGAAGTATGAAAGCCCCGATGTCTGCAGAGGCTGCATCACAGTAAATGCTGTAAGGCCACTTCAGATGCCGGATTGACCATGCAGAGTCTTTGAGTCTCGGCCTCCGATTGGTTCACTGAGATGACAGGAGTCTCGTGTGCCATACAAATAATACATTTACAGTGGGAAGAACAAGTATTTGATACACTGCTGATTTTGCAGGTTTTCCTACTTACAAAGCATGTAGAGGTCTGTCATTTTTTATCATAGGTACACTTCAACTGTGAGAGACTGAATCTAAAACAAAAATCCAGAAAATCACATTGTATGATTTTTAAGTAATTAATTAGCATTTTATTGCATGACATAAGTATTTGATACATCAGAAAAGCAGAACTTAATATTTGGTACAGAAACCTTTGTTTGCAATTACAGAGATTATACGTTTCCTGTAGTTCTTGACCAGGTTTGCACACACTGCAGCAGGGATTTTGGCCCACTCCTCCATACAGACCTTCTCCAGATCCTTCAGGTTTCGGGGCTGTCGCTGGGCAATACAGACTTTCAGCTCCCTCCAAAGATGTTCTTTTGGGTTCAGGTCTGGAGACTGGCTAGGCCACTCCAGGACCTTGAGATGCTTCTTACGGAGCCACTCCTTAGTTGCCCTGGCTGTGTGTTTCGGGTCATTGTCATGCTGGAAGACCCAGCCACGACCCATCTTCAATGCTCTTACTGAAGGAAGGAGGTTGTTGGCCAAGATCTCGCGATACATGGCCCCATCCATCCTCCCCTCAATACGGTGCATTCGTCCTGTCCCCTTTGCAGAAAAGCATCCCCAAAGAATGATGTTTCCACCTCCATGCTTCACGGTTGGGATGGTGTTCTTTGGGGTTGTACTCATCCTTCTTCTTCCTCCAAACACGGCGAGTGGAGTTTAGACCAAAAAAGCTATATTATTGTCTCATCAGACCACATGACCTTCTCCCATTCCTCCTCTGGATCATCCAGATGGTCTTTGGCAAACTTCAGACGGGCCTGGACATGCGCCTGCTTGAGCAGGGGGGCCTTGCGTGCGCTGCAGGATTTTAATCCATGACGGCATAGTGTGTTACTAATGGTTTTCTTTGAGACTGTGGTCCCAGCTCTCTTCAGGTCATTGACCAGGTCCTGCTGTGTAGTTCTGGGCTGATTACTCATCTCCCTCATGATCATTGATGCTCCACGAGGTGAGATCTTGCATGGAGCCCCAGACCGAGGGTGATTGACCGTCATCTTGAACTTCTTTCATTTTCTAATAATTGCGCCAACAGTTGTTGCCTTCTCACCAAGCTGCTTGCCTATTGTCCTGTAGCCCATCCCAGCCTTGTGCAGGTTTACAATTTTATCCCTGATGTTCTTACACAGCTCTCTGGTCTTGGCCATTGTGGAGAGGTTGGATTCTGTTTGATTGAGTGTGTGGACAGATGTCTTTTATACAGGTAACGAGTTCAAACAGGTGCAGTTAATACAGGTAATGAATGGAGAACAGGAGGGCTTCTTAAAGAAAAACTAACAGGTCTGTGTGAGCTGGAATTCTTACTGGTTGGTAGGTGATCAAATACCTATGTCATGCAATAAAATGCAAATGAATTACTTAAAAATCATATAATGTGATTTTCTGGATTCCGTCTCTCACAGTTGAAGTCTACCTATGGTAAAAATTACAGACCTCTACATGCTTTGTAAGAGGGAAAACCTACAAAATCGGCAGTGTTTCAAATACTTGTTCTCCCCACTGTATATACACGTATTTGATACGGCTCGACTAAAAAAGCCATAAGATATATATATTTTTTAAGTATTGGTCACATACACATGTTGTTATTGCGGGTATAGTGAAATGCTTGTGTTTCTAGCTCCAACAGTGCAGCAATATCTAACAAGTAATGTCTAACAATTTCACAACAATACACACAAATCTAAGTAAAGGAATGGAATTAAGAATATATAAATATATGGATGAGCAGTAGAATAGAATACAGTATATATATATATATATATGAGATAAGTAATGCAAAATATGTAGACATTATTAAAGTGACTTGTGATCCATTATTAAAGTGGCCAGTGATTTCAAGTCTATGTATATAGGCAGCAGCCTCTGATGTGCTAGTGATGGCTATTTAACAGTCTGATGGCCTTGAGATAGAAGCTGTTTTTCAATCTCTCGGTCCCAGCTTTGATGCACCTGTACTGACCTCGCCTTGTGGATGATAACGGGGTGAACAGGCAGTGGCTTGGGTGGTTGTTGTCCTTAATTATATTTTTGGCCTTATTGTGACATCGGGTGCTGTAGGTACCCTGGAGGGCAGGTAGTTTGCCCCTGGTGATGCGTTGGGCACCACCCTACTGAAGTCCACGATCAGCTCCTTTGTTTTGTTGACGTTAAGTGAGAGGTTATTTTCCTGGCACCACACTCCCAGAGCCCTCACCACCTCCCTGTAGGCTGTCTCGCCATTGCTGGTAATCAAGCCTACTACTGTTGTGTCGTCTGCAAACTTTATGAACTTGATGATTGAGTTGGAGGCGTGCGTGGCCATGCAGTCATGGGTGAACAGTGAGTACAGGAGGAGGCTGAGCACGCACCCTTGTGGGGACCCTGTGTTGAGGATCAACACGGCGGCGGCCAGTCAGGAAGTCCACGACCCAGTTGCACAGGGCGGGGTTCAGACCCAGGGCCTTGAGCTTAATGAGCTTGGAGGGTACTATGGTGTTGAATGCTGAGCTATAGTCAATGAACAGCAATCTTGCATAGGTATTCCTCTTGTCCAGATGGGATAAGGCGGTGTGCAGTGCGATGGCGATAGCGATTGTATCGTCTGAGGATCTATTGGGGCGGTAAGCAAGGTGATATGATCCTTGACTAGTCTCTCAAAGCACTTCCTGATGACAGATGTCCCACCAGGGCGCAATAGTCATTTAGTTCAGTTACCTTTGCTTTCTTGGTTACAGGAGCAATGGTGGCCATCTTGAAGCATGTGGGGAGAGTGCACTGGGATAGGGTGAGATGAAATATGTTTGCCCAAATTTTCTGGGGCGGGGCTTAGCGAAGGTTCAATTAAATGAGAGATGCGCGTGGTAGTTTGTTGTAGGCTATGGCTACTTCGGGAATATGAACCCATCATGGCCAGAAAAGGTGACACATTTATTCTGCAATGGTTATGAAAATATGGATTGCGTATAAATGCAATATTGTCTCCTCGAGAAATGTGAAAGTACAGTATTCAGAAGTAACCTACAACCTACAACAAGCTTCAGATCAGATGGCATAGAGCAAAATCCTTGAAATAGCTTAACTATTTACTACTATGAAGTGGGTCCAATTAAACCAGAGATGGGATGAATGGTATCCTTGTTGTAGGCCTATGCTTCCTCATGAGTATGTAAACATCACAGACAAGGTGAGGAATATATTATGCAATTATCATGGAAATTAAATAAATAATAGCTTTGGAAATAAATGGCTATTTCTAATTATTTTCAAATGCAAAAACAAATTAAATAGATTTTCTCTCTTCTCACTAATGGCAAATGATTGTATCTTGTTAATAACTTGTTCAACCTGTTCATATCCTCCATTTGCAGAAAATACTAATCTACTTGCCTGCTTGCAATGCAGTACTTCAACCACTAGAAACTGTGCTTACGCATGGTCTAAGGTTTGTGGGAAGGTGAGCACATTTTCATGTCAAGTTCATTTTTTATAAATGCCAACTTTTGTGTGAAAACTGGCACACGCATGTTTCATTTCCAGAATCATTGCATAATATATTTCTCACCTTCTCGGTGATGGTTTCATACTCATGAGGTAACATAGGCCTTTTATTTTTAAAATTATTTTTTTTACTTCAGTTTATTTTAGTAAATACTTAACTATTTTTTTTCTCAAAATTTGGCGCACGTGACAAATCAAATTTGATTTGTGATTTGTGGGGTCTATTTTGTACATTCGCATGGTTTATAAATGAGGCCCCTGGTCAGTCTGTCATGAAAAGAGCAGTTGTTCTTAATGTTTTGTATACTCAGTGTATGGCTCTGTGAAGCACTTGCCAATAGCATACATTCTTCCTTCCTTCAACAAAACAATCACTGATCTGACAAGCTGCAGAGGTGAGAGCAATGTTCCCAAAATATTGCTCCCATTTATAAAAGGATTATCAGAGAGATTGAGAGAGGTAACTTCTAATAATAACCAGTAACTACCATATCAAGGCTCCTGATAAAGGAGGTCAGTTAAATATTAGCCTTTGGAGACAAGACATTTGGAAAGATGGCCATACAAGTGTTTTAATGGTCTTACCAATGGGGTCCTGTGATTGGTGGGGACGGTAAATAGACTGATAGGAAGGAGGGAGGGGCTCTACATAGATGGTGCTGATAGGTCCGGTTTTGGATGCAGAAATGGGGTGCTTACTGAAGTCTCCCCAACACACCCCACCACCAGCCGAAGATGTGGCTGTAACATCTGCCAAAAGGAACATTTTAAAAGACAAGTATCAATACTCTGAAGTGATTTCCTCTCCTTATCTAATTTCCTTCATCTGCACTGATGTGAAATAACTGGACTGGTGAAAGCAATTTTCAGAAGTTAGCTTAAATGATTGTACTTCAAATTATTGTCAGATCAGTCCAGCTGAAGGAGAGCAGGAAGCATGCAGGAAGCCTTTTTTACACTGCTGACATGCACACAACCTGGGCACCCAGCTCTTGACAGCAAGTGCAACTAAAGTACTTGACAGGAGGTGGTGAGGTGTAGGCGTAGACTAGTGCTGTTACTTTCGAACAGGTATGCCAATCCTGATGGACAAGTCTTGAGCAACCGCATGATACGTTGGGACTAAATGTTGCCTTGCTACATTGGCCCCCAACTTCCTCAAAACTGTCGCAAATAATGGAGGAGCATCAGCATTGGCAGTTAACAACACTGACTACTTATTTTAAAGCCACAGCCAGATTTCCAGTCATTTCAACTAAGGCAATATAGCCTACCCCTTAATTTGGAAGAATATGACTTATTATTCATAATTTGATACAGTAGTCTTAAGTACAGTAGTCTTATCATAATAGGACATACTACTCCATTGTTTATGTTTATATTGACATAAAATTTATACTGGTAAACAAATGATGTTTATCTTCTATAATGTTATTCCTTCAGCACTATTATAAACGTGTTTGCCTGTGGAAAAATCGTTCCCTAGCAAAAGATTGCTCCCTTGTTATACACATTTTATAGTATAGCTTTTACAGTAAATAAAACTTTAAAATGTAATATTATTTATAATAGGCATACCCCTAATGTATTATCAGGCTATAGCATTTAGGCCTATAGAGCCCACCAAACAAATTCAATAGACATTTTACTGTCAAATTCACAGTGCAAGGCCGACAGGGATCTAACTTCCTGGGTGGTATAATTCGTCTATAGGTTAATTGTATGCATTTGTATAGGCTATATATTTGTATCCATCAATTCTTTAAAACAATCATGTTCTTACCGTAACACCTGTTTTTCCTAAATTTCCGCAATGGACAATTTTCTTTGATTCGAAGCAAACACGCTCCGTGTTTTCTTCTAGCTGGCGCAGCTGCCATATTTTACTCGTCTTGACCCTTCACTTCTTGTAATTCCGAACCCAGACTTCCCTGTGGCCAGACCAATAAATAAACGAGAAGTTTGGGTGGATGTGAACAATATTTGACCTCCGACAAAAATGGGAGCCGTTAGTTCAGTCGAAAAGTGTAGTCCTATCTCATATGCTCGATGGTATGACGTCTTCAAAACAACTGGGAAGTCGGAAATCTCTAACTTCTAACCGTTCAAAACAACTCGGGAAAAAACGAGCTCCAACAGGGAAAACGTTTTTTTATCGGTCATCCAACTCGGGCCTCTTTAGAGCTCTGACTTTCTGAAGTGAAGATCCCTGAAGTCATGTTTTAACCTCGTATTTTACAGAGTTCCCAATTGTTTTGAACATGGTAATTTGCTCCATTCATAACCAAGTGGGAAGGTGGTAATTACCAGTTGTGGCGTTGTAAATACCAGTTGGATGCATTCACATGCTTTGAACTCGTTGACAAACGCCGGATGGCTAATGGCCAACAAGCTGCGTCAACCTTAAACTAAAAGTACAGCGATCATGCATGCAAACAAATGATAGTTTTCCAAAAACATATCAATAGATAACTTTTTTATAATGTTTTGTTACATTTAACTGCCGAAAATGCTGTTATCAAGGTCAGAATGTGGGTGATGTCTGTGATCAGGGGTGATAGACGAGTTTCCCACTGAGATAAGAGGCCTCTTGTGACCAAAAGCAAGTTTTAGCATGGGCAGCGCCATTAGGATTTTCACCATTTTGAAGTAGTCAACTGGGTGGGACTTCCTACTGGTTAAGGAAAGATTATATATTTCCATCCAGGTCATCAGGAGGGATCAGCCAATGAGTTACACTTGTGAGCAAACATTTCATAACTGCAGTTGGACAGTAAATTGCCAACTTTGGCTTTATACCTGTTCAAACAACACACTCCAGGTTGCATGAATTCACCCTTCAGTTTGTTAACCAGCTTGTAGGAGTAGAAGAAAATGTACTACTTCAAAATGGAGATGGCCTCGAGGGCGCAGCCCATGCTCTCACAGATGCCATAATTGGACCGATACCATGTTGTGTCCTCTAACTATCTCTATGGTTTTCCACTAATAATTACGAGTGGGATGGGTGTTCAAGTGGATTTCCCCGAGTTGTATGTGATAAATACCACCTTCCCACTTGGTCACGAACACAGCAATAACACAGTCCAAAAACAGGTGTCCATTCAGAACAACTGTAATGCACAAAGACCTTCCTTAAATGCTTGCTAATTTTTATTAGCCACTAAAAGGCTTTCATACCAATAAAAATGTGTCATCTTCACTAATGAAACAAATGAAAACCCAATAAAAACATAACTTGTTACATATAAATTATTTTAAAAAATATATAAAAAGTTAAAGAAAATCATTAGAAAAGAAAATCATAGACTCTACAATTTGTTTCCGCTTGTTATTAGCTAAAGTTTACTTGGAAACGTAGAAAGAAATCAGCGTAGTTATACATTTCATAGTCTATGCCTACACTAAAAATCAGATTTCATACATTACATCTTAAAATAGACCTATTTTAAAATACAATAACAACTCCATTCACAATCACTCATACAGAGCTGTGCTGTATTGTGAAAGGATTTGTTTTCAGAGATGAAGGCATGGAGGTTGGGCCACCTGTGCAGGTAGGTTTGTTTTTGTTGGACAGGTTTGATTTCTATAACAAGGTTGCCATTTTTGGGGGCACAAAAAGCCATGCAATCCACCTTCTCCAATAATGAAATGGTTCTCAATATCAAAATCTTTGTACTAAATCAATTATCTTTAAATGATTTGTTAGCTCTTATAATGACATGGCATTGCTCATGTGTGGACGTCCTTTTAAAAGGCAATACGGTAATGAAATTATGAGACAAAATGTCCACTCAGTAGTCGATGACCTTATCACAGAACATGATTTTGTGTTTGGTTGTATTGAACATTTTCAATAGGAAATTGATTGACTAGAAGGTCTAGAGGAAGTCTTAGTTTTTCCTCTATAAACCTGATATTAGGTACCAAATGTCAATGCAATTAATGTTATTAGCCTGTAATACCAGATTCGCAACCAAATGCAAAACAATAGATTACAGGATGCCTCAAGTACAGATAATTGTCAAACAGTACAGTTCAGCAAACTATTTGTGGGTGTGCAGGCCTTGCTAGATATTTCTGAGGAAGGCAATGGTTTGCTTATTGTAGACACTTCCCCAAGTGGCAAATTCTGTGTGGAACTACAAACTATTTTAATTAACTCTGCATTGAGCCGACAATTGTGATTTCAACATTATTCCATGGTACTTAACAGTCATTCTGTGGATTAGCAGATCTTTTACAGAATACATTCTACTGTTTCACCAAAGTGACGGTATAATGCCATGCAAGAAAATGAATTATAACATAGAAACTTTCACCAAAAACTGTTTTATAAGCTCTATCACTGACTTCCACTGCCCAGTCTAATCTACACATCATCAGTGTGGTTTAAAAATCACACTAGCACGATCCACTACAGTTTACATAGTAACCCTGTGAAAGTTAAATTCTACCAGTTGGTAAAACAGATCCTGTCCCTCTTCCCCATCCTTGCATTCCTTCAACCTTTCCTCCATCCTCCTATCCCCAGAACCTCTGGCGGGAGGCTGAGGGTTGGTCTTGTTGGTGCATCACATCCTGGGCAAAGATGGTGCCCCCAGCGTCCATGGTGAAGATGAAGTAGAGATTGGCACCCAGCATGGCCACAGTGGGCAGGAAGGACAGGCCGAAGCCAAAGCCCCGAACACTGCTGCCCAGTGCAGCTGCCACCCAGTACATCAGCCTATTGGCACAGAGGAGAGATAGACATTAGACAGATGCAGTCATTTCTATAGTCTGCCCAGACTGCCTTATTTTGAGATTACATGCCATATAGGGATATGACTGACTGGGCACTGAAATTGGACAATAGATTTCACTGCATCTCTCAGGTGTATGTGATAATAAAATAAATATGTTTTTTTTGCATTGTTTTTTCTTTACCTGCCGAAGGCGAAGATGATGGTGAGCAGGGGCACTAGTTTGAGCAGGTCCTGGCTCAGGTAGGGCGCCATTACGGCCAGCTGCAGGAAGTAGAGCAGAAAGAGGGTGACGGAGTCATCCACATAACGCCGGTGCACACCCACTTCCCTGGCCTCCAATTCACGCAGCGGCTTCACATCCCCCAACCGCATCCTGGAGACACCCAGCACCAACCAGCCTGGGAGGACAACACAAGTGTTAGCTTGTGATGTTAGTGTTGTTGTTCAACCCACCTTGCTGTTCACACCGGAGTAATTCTGGTAAAGAACATCTGCTGAATGACCAATGAGCCACTCACCCAGTATGATGGGCACCACAGCGAAGACAGAGCAGCGCAGTGTGTAGACCAGCCTGAGGGGGGCACTGTCCAGCAGTGGGGCATCAAAAGGCAGGAAGACATAGCCCCCCCACACCAGGAGGGGGAAAATCAGAGCTGCGGTGAACACAGACACCCCCACTTTGAGAGCATCCCTGTTGGCACAGTCACAACCACCTGGAGGAGAGGAAAGGAGAGACTTAGCTTTCTTTTTACTTCAGAGCACAGAAAGACTAATGTAAACATTACCACTTATAGATCTGATTACCTCAAACAAGGGAGAAGGGGAAGGATGAATTTGCAAAACTATTTGAGCAGAACCACAGTGGCTGAATGAACAGGGAAGAAACTAGCAAAGAGAAAGACAGACAATGAGAGAAAGAGGTTGGAGGCCAAAAGACAGAAAGATGAAATGTTGGTGCATTTCTTTACATTTTGAGGACCCCCGCTCCACTGGCCAGTCATGGTAGTAGCCATCAGGTGGGGTTCCCTGGGGAATGAGGAGGCAGCTCTTCTCTGCGTCCACATCCCAGAATACCTCCCTTCCGCTGGGAGACGTCGGAGCACTAGAGGAGTGTAGGATGGTGACGGATGGGTTGAAGACCTGCGCTGCCTTCTCAGGCAAATAGTTCATATCATCTTCCACCTCTATCTCTACCAGCACCTTCTTCCCTATCTTACACAGCCCTGGGTCCTGCACCTCTCTCCCCATCCATTCTTCCTCTGTTCTCATTCTCTCTGCTCCCAAACCCAGCCCTCTCTCACTCTCCATCTGCCTTTCTCCTTCTTGAAGAGAGGTGCACATGGAATACACACTCTTCCTTTCTCCCTCAGGGTCATCCCCCTTTCCCCTTCCCTTATCTTCTTTCGCAGTCATCGCACTTCTGTTCTTTGTAGTTTTCTCTACATCCCTGTCACCTGGCCATTGCAGAGTGGTAGGCTCCAATTTAGCCGAACTAACCATATCATCTTCCTCCACCACTCCTTCCCTCCTCTTTTCCAAATCTTCCCCCAATCCTTTAATCACCTTCTCCTCTTCCCCCCATGTTGGGGGTTGGGGTTCAGCAGTCACCCCGCTGGTTTTGGAGGGGCTGTCTTCTAGCAGCTCCAGGTTTAACGGCAGGATCTCAGACATTGTTTTATTTTTAGGTGTTCAATGTCTCCAGACTTTGTCCGTTTGCCTTGGTGAATCTGTCAGTGAGTCTATGCTTGATTGAGTGTTTTTACTTTGACTGAAGTCACATCACATTGTCTGTTTCCTTCTTTGTGTCCCAGCTCTATTGGTTTGATGGTAAACAGCTTTTCACCTACAAAGAAAAGTACATTTAGTGTGCACATTTTGTAGGTCATACATGTCCTCCCACGCAAGAGCTGATGCCCCAAACCCGACAAGATGTAACTCCAGACAGCATTCTAGTATCATTAATCAAACAATAGTCTCTAAAGTTGAAATTTTTCCACGACAGGTAAGGTAAGCCAAGAACGATAAGACAAGTAGAATCCCTCCCTGCCCCTTGCCAACAAAGCTCCGCCCAATGCATCTCATTATGGCCTGTGCTGAGTAGTCGAAGAAAATAAAAGCCCTATTTACGAATGACTACCGAAGAAAATACTCTTGCAATAGAAAACCACAAAAGAAAAAAAATTTGACATACAAATAGAGTTATAAAGTTGCCTGAATGTGTTAACTGTCCAGACAAATGTTGTACAGACCATCAAAGCGCACTCCATATCACAACACGGAAGTTTCTCATACCAGCGCACTAGATAAAATGTTGGGCTTTCGACCACGCAAGAAGACTGCTAGTTAAACAAAGCTAGAAAACACAACGGAAAATACATACAAGTGTAATACTCACCTAACCTCAACGATTATCAAACAATCAATTTGGGAATTTTATGGAATGTCTCTTACATCGTTTTCCTACTTCTATTGTTATTGTGTAACTACTTTCAGTGGGTGGAAATTCAGGTGTGTCCAGGTAAATTATTAAAGGGTATGTTGCTAAAAAAACATTAAAGGGAAAGTACGATAGGAACTGTCAGGATAATATTTAGTTCCCATCTCACTTTCCCTTTAATGTATTTTAGAAACATACCATTTAATAATTTAATGTAATAATTGAATGTACAAAAAAACAGCAACGTGTGTATTTCAAGCAGTCGTATATGTGACTTTTTTGGGATGAAAATAATTAGTGAGAAATTGTGGCTAAGGCCTACAGTAAAAGTTTTGTTTCATGTTACGTGTTTGTTATTGGATTGATGTGTACTATTTTATGTATTCGTGTGTACTATTCACCTTATGTTGGTTACCCTTTTGGGGATCTAATTCCAAAAGCAATATTGGTCGAAACACAGCCCTGTCATTGACAGAATGAAGTACAGAGAACCGAGAAATCTAAATGTTGGTATAGACTTCAAGAGGCCTATCTATTTAGTTGCCTAGCATTTAAAGGGATAGTTCACCCAAATTACAAAATTGCTCATTATTTTCCATAAGTAGTCTATGGACAAGGTATGACAGCAATCCATGCTTTGGTTAGTTAGTTCGCCTGACATTGTTTCTAAATGCATTTGTGGCACAAATCCCATTCAAGTCATGGGACTATTAGCATTTTTTTGCGCATCATGTTGAAATAATCTATAAGTGACTTTGATAAGCTTCACGGTACAATTTTTATATGTTGTATGATTTGTACATGATGCACATGTAACGGATGTGAAACGGCTAGCTTAGTTAGCGGTGTGCGCTAAATAGCGTTTCAATCGGTGGCGTCACTTGCTCTGAGACCTTCAAGTAGTGGTTCCCCTTCCTCTGCAAGGGCCGTGGCTTTTGTGGAGCGATGGGTAACAATGTTTCGTGGGTGACTGTTGTTGATGTGTGCAGAGGGTGGCTGGTTCGCGCCCGGGTATGGCGAGGGGACGGTCGAAAGTTATACTGTTACACACAGAAAATGCTTATTATCGTCTCCATGATTTTAATGGGATTTGTGCCACAAATACTGAAACATTAGCATTTGGAAACCAGGGAAATAAAACCAAACACCGGAGATTGGTGGCACCTTAACTGGGGAAGATGGGCTTGTGGTAATGGCTGGAGCGGAAT
This sequence comes from Oncorhynchus gorbuscha, assembly GCF_021184085.1. Lineage (NCBI taxonomy): Eukaryota > Metazoa > Chordata > Actinopteri > Salmoniformes > Salmonidae > Oncorhynchus > Oncorhynchus gorbuscha. The sequence goes on from NC_060191.1 coordinate 17,811,477, forward strand.
AGGTGGAATGGTATCAAATACATCAAACATGGTGTGTCCTCTCCTCTGCAGCCTCCACTGAAACCAAAGCACGGATTGCTGTCATACATTGTCCATAGACTGCTTACAGGGTAAGGACACCAATGTGTCATTTTGTAATTTGTGTGAACTACACCTTTAAATAGGCCAATTAGGCAATATTCCCGCATATAATTTATATTCTCGAGAATTCATTTTTTTGTGTAACTTCTAGACTACTCTGTTTGATCAATTACTATTGAACACAGCTTAGGTTTATGCATGGTAATACGATTTTATTGTGGATAGCTTCTAACTACTTTCTCTTCAGATGAATCAAATGCCCCAGCCAAACACTTTCCATACCCATCATTGATGATATACAAGAGGTATTATACATAAATGGCATTATAATTCGTGCACCATGGTGGTTATGACCTAATGAAACCAGTAGAGGTCGCAAGAGTGTTACCTGAACTCTACACACGTGGGGGGGCACTCCCCAGAAGAAGCAGCCCTTCATGGGAATTCCTTCATGGGAATGAATGGATTTCTACAGTATTTTAATTTCATTTTTCAAGGAAAGTATTCCATGTATTTAAATATTTTGTGTAGTGGGGGCTGTAACGTTAGAACTTTCTAAGAATTATACTTTAAGGAAAATGTTTTTATATATTAAAAATATATATATTTAGCTCACATAATATAATTTAAAAGTATGCATTAATGTATATTTCGCTACACCCGCAATAACATCTGCTAAATATGTGTATGTGACCAATAAAATGTGATTTGATTTATATGGAATATAATAAACATGGCAAAATAAATGTAGACTTTAATAAATTGATTTCTATAGCTCCCCCAAAAATGTACACCGGTGGGAGAGTGCCAAGATGGAGGTGTGGTGGCTTCAAAACAGCACCACCCTGTCAGTCATCTAGTGCATATTTAAATCATTGTCTGACATGTGTCTGGACTTGTGACTGGTATGAGTGTTATGAAAGGTGAGATTAATTCATTAAATGCCATGTGCTTTGGATCAAATGTATAGGCTACACATAATAATAGTGCACAGAGGGGCCTGTTCTAAAATCGAGGTCATTTGGTTATATACTGGGAATACTAATGTTCATGTGTGTTGTGGAGTAGAAACCATACTGACTATTCTTCTGAATAGGCTATAATACCTGAAAGACTCACACAATTCCATTTGGGCACAGTGTCACTGATGAAATTGAATTCTCGCAACTCGGGAAGCATATAATCTACTTCCACAGTGCACATCCTCTTATGTTTGTCAAGCATTTCCATCCAGGGACGACTCATCCATAACAACTTTTGTTTATATTCCTAGGGTTTCCTAGGGGAGGGTTTGCTTGTATATTTCATCTCTCCTCCTTCGCCTTATTTGGTGCAATGAAACGATTTCTGAGAGAATTGATTATAGACAGAGAGGAGGTCCTAGAGAACAGCCCAGGGATATTTTAGGCCTAGTCTACATGTAGGCAGGGTTGAGGAGTAACGGATTACAAAAAAAACAGTAACTGTTATCAGTGACGTTAATCGCAAAAATATTGTAATTGTTTTTTATTAGGATTGTACTATTTGCACTGTAGTTGTATAGGCAGAGCATCATGGGTAATGTGTGTTGAGATGAGCACGTTCATATAAATGGTTGAACTGAATTCCTGTTTCCCTCTCATCATTATGGAGTTGTTATAAACACGTAGTTATGAAACCCACGAGACATAACAATAATCAGATTATAGATACTTTTGAAAAACTAGATTACTGTAAAAATTGTCATCGGGAGAAGGAGAGGACCAAAGAGGACCAAAGTGTAGCGTGGTACGTATTCATAATCATTTTAATAAAGATGAATAGTGAACAAAAACAACAAACCGACAAACGACAAACCGACAAAAGGTGCAACAAAAACACTACACAGAAACCAACTACCCACAAATCATAGTGGAAAAACAGGCTGCCTAAGTATGGTTCTTAATCAGAGACAACAAAAAACAGCTGCCTCTGATTGGGAACCATACCAGGCCAAACACAGAAATACAAAACATAGAACAACACATAGAATGCCCACCCCAACTCACGCCCTGACCAAACTAAAATAGAGACATAAAAAAGGAACTAAGGTCAGGACGTGACAATTACTCCTTGGTTTACTTTTCAATTCAGAAATGACGCACTGAAAAAATGTTCCACCTAAGAATGTGAACAAATCCTGTATATAAACCCTGGATTGCTGATGCTATGTATTGGCCATTGAGAGGCCTTGAAGCCACCGGTTGGCCATATTGGCACTCCCCAGTAGGAGCAGTCCTCCATAAGAATGAATGGAATTCTACAGTATTTCAATTAAATGTTTTATTTTTTGTGGACATTATTCAATTTTTCAATTTTATTTAATCGTTATTTTACCAGGTAAGTTGACTGAGAACATTTTACAGCAATGACCTGGGGAATAGTTTAAGGTAATCGAGGGGGGATTAATGAGCCAATTGGGAGCTGGGGTTGATTAGGTGGCCATGATGGTATGAGGGCCAGATAGTGACATTACACATCTCTAAAAATTATACTTTAAGGATGTCCTCCAGGTTTTTAAAATTACTTTTACTGTTGAAAAGCAACATCCCAAGTATAAATACAGTAAAGTACACACAATAAAGAGCAAACAAATTAATTTGTGGTGCAGCGGTCTAAGGCACTGCATTGCAGTTCCTGAGGCATCACTACAGACCCAGGTTTGATCCCGGGCATTGTCGCACAATTGGCCCAGTGTCGTCCAGGTTAGGGGAGGGTTTGGTCGGCCGGGATGTCCTTGTCTCATCGTGCTCTAGCGACTCCTTATGACGGACCATAAGATTTGTCTTTTGTTAAATAAATCAGGTGTGAAATGAGGTGAAAAGGACATATATTCAAATATATATGTTTAGCTCACATAATATAATTGAAATCAAATCAAATGAAATTGTATTGATCACATACACATGGTTAGCAAATGTTATTGCAAGTGTTTCCAAATGCTTGTGCTTCTACAAGTAATCTAACAGTCCCACAACAACTACCTAATACACACAAATCTAAGTCAATGAATGGAATAAGAATATATAAATATATGGATGAGCGTCATAGGCTGAGATGTAATAGATAGAATACAGTATAGACATATGAGATGAGTAATGCCAGATATGTAAATGTTATTAAAGTGGCCTTTATTAATGCATTAAGGTGTGTGTAATAGAATAAATGAGGCAAAAACTAATGTAGACATTAATAAATGCATTTCTATAGTTTCCTAAATATTTTCCCAATGGTGGGGGGCCAAGATGGAGGCATGGTGGCTTCAACACAGAGCCGCTATCAGTCATATGGTGTATATGTGATCATCTGACCACAACTCAGAGACACCACTATGATGACACACCAAATGTGTTTGATGGATCAAAGGTCTTCTTCTAATGCCTCTTAAGGCCAGGCACCACAGGCTAATGGATTTTTATTCTTCTTTTCTCTCATCAGACTGAAACTTTAACAGTTGAAATTATACATAAATACAAGATATTGTATTACAAGTTTTATTTATTTAAAATTTTAAATATGCAAATGAGTCAAACCGTCCTTAAATATGCACTAATTTGCATATTACGGGAATTTTGTTTTTGTTTTATTGTGATAAGACACTCAATGGTCAGACTTTCACAGATCAGTTTATCAAAATATTGTCATTTCATGGAATTATTTAAAAAAACACTCCACATGAGGCATATTTTGGATATATATACCCATAAAATGACACAATCAAAAAGACACAGGATATAAAAAAAGCCTCTGTAAAAGTCTTGACTATAAGACCGAAGAACCTGTGTGTAAAAAAATAAAATAAATAAACCTGTGTGTGGAATAATGGCAATGTACGTCCTTTGAAGGCGGAGAAAAATTAATTGGCGAACAGGGAACATGTCATTTTAAGAAAATGTCCGATAAAGATGGGCTAATGCAATTAAAATGTACTTTCCATAAATATGACCAAGTATGTCACATTAATTAAACTCTTATTTATATATAACTTCTAAACTGACAAACATCAAATACATTAGCACATGTAATACATTTGTTTCAAGCAATAGAAAATGTGCTTTCAAGCAATAGAAAATATGCTTTGAATAATGGTCTGTTGGGCAAATACGCAATTTTGGGCAAATTCTCATATCACTTTGCTCAATTTGTCACATACAAGGATTTTGTAAGGCTGTTGAAATGTGCAGAACAGTAATCAGCTATGCCTGCCCGATATGTAAGGCCCTCGTTGAATTGTTGCGGGTGACGCTTTACTTTCTTGACTGTGACCTGCGCCTACGCTTGGCAAACTCCATTGAAGAAGCATCAGTTCTCACAACTCCTCTCTGATTGCTCCAGTGTCACCAAAGTGCTGCCAAGCCACAATTTGGTCATCACATTTGTTATAGCAGTGTCTCCCTCATTGAATGTGGCTACTGCCATAATGGCTGCTCCGTCAATGCGGCTTTTGCCCACAAAGACAGTTTTGGGGCATCACGACCATATTACAGAGTTCAGACATTCATTTGCATCCTAGGTTCCTCTGTGCTACATTATTTTGAGGACGCTATCATTTGACATATTACATACAGGTGCCACTCAATCAAATGTATTTATATAGCCCTTCGTACATCAACTGATATCTCAAAGTGCTGTACAGAAACCCAGCCTAAAACCCCAAACAGCAAGCAATGCAGGTGTAGAAGCACGGTGGCTAGGAAAAACTAGGAAGACACCTAGAGAGGAACCAGGCTATGTGGGGTGGTCAGTCCTCTTCTGGCTGTGCCGGGTGGAGATTATAACAGAACATGGCCAAGATGTTCAAATGTTCATAAATGACCAGCATCGTCCAATAATAATAAGGGAGAACAGTTGAAACTGGAGCAGCAGCACGGCCAGGTGGACTGGGGACAGCAAGGAGTCATCATGTCAGGTACTCCAGAGGCATGGTCCTAGGGCTCAGGTCCTCCGAGAGAGAGAAAGAAAGAGAGAAAGAGAGAATTTAGAAAGAGCACACATAAAGTCACACAGGACACCGAATAGGACAGGAGAAGTACTCCAGATATAACAAACCCTAGCCCCCCGACACATAAACTACTGCAGCATAAATACTGGAGGCTGAGACAGGAGGGGTCAGGAGACACTGTGGCCCCATCCGAGGACTCCCCCAGACAGGGCCAAACAGGAAGGATATAACCCCACCCACTTTGCCAAAGGACAGACCCCACACCATTAGAGGGATATCTTCAACCACCAACTTACCATCCTGAGACAAGGTCGAGTATAGCCCACAAAGATCTCCGCCACGGCACAACCCAAGGGGGGGCGCCAGCCCAGACAGGAAGATCACATCAGCGACTCAACCCACTCAAGTGACGCATCCCTCCTAGGGACGGTATGAAAGAGCCCCAGTAAGCCAGTGACTCAGTCCCGGTAATAGGGTTAGAGGCAGAGAATCCCAGTGGAAAGAGGGGAACCGGCCAGGCAGAGACAGCAAGGGCAGTTCGTTGCACCAGATCCTTTCCGTTCACCTTCCCACTCCTGGGAAAGACTACACTCAATCATATGACCCACTGAAGAGATGAGTCTTCAGTAAAGACTTAAAGGTTGAGACCGAGTTTGCGTCTCTTACATGGGTAGGCAGACCATTCCATAAAAATGGAGCTCTATAATAGGAGAAAGCTCTGCCTCCAGCTGTTTGCTTAGAAATTCTAGGGACAATTAGGAGGCCTGCGTCTTGTGACCGTAGCGTACGTGAAGGTATGTACGGCAGGACCAAATCAGAGAGATAGGTAGGAGCAAGCCCATGTAATGCTTTGTAGGTTAGCAGTAAAACCTTGAAATCAGCCCTTGCCTTGACAGGAAGCCAGTGTAGGGAGGCTAGCACTGGAGTAATATGATCACATTTTTTGGTTCTAGTCAGGATTCTAGCAGCTGTATTTAGCACTAACTCAAGTTTATTTAGTGCTTTATCCGTGTAGCCGGAAAGTAGAGCATTGCAGTAGTCTAACCTAGAAGTGACAAAAGCATGGATTAATTTTTCTGCATCATTTTTGGACAGAAAATTTCTGATTTTTGCAATGTTACGTAGATGGAAAAAAGCTGTCCTTGAAATGGTCTTGATATGTTCTTCAAAAGAGAGATCAGGGTCCAGAGTAACGCCGAGGTCCTTCACAGTTTTATTTGAGATGACTGTACAACCATTAAGATTAATTGTCAGATTCAACAGAAGATCTCATTGTTTCTTGGGATCTAGAACAAGCATCTCTGTTTTGTCCGAGTTTAAAAGTAGAAAGTTTGCAGCCATCCACTTCCTTACGTCTGAAACACATGCTTCTAGCGAGGGCAATTTTGGGGCTTCACCATGTTACATTGAAATGTACAGCTGTGTGTCATACGCATAGCAGTGAAAGTTAACATTATGTTTTCGAATGATATCCCCAAGAGGTAAAATATATAGTGAAAACAATAGTGGTCCTAAAATGGAACCTTGAGGAACACTGATTTACAGTTGATTTGTCAGAGGACAAACCATTCACAGAGACAAACTGATATCTTTCCGACAGATAAGATCTAAACCAGGCCAGAACTTGTCCGTGTAGACCAATTTGGGTTTCCAATCTCTCCAAAAGAATGTGGTGATCAATGGTATCAAAAGCAGCACTAAGGTCTAGGAGCACGAGGACAGATGCAGAGCCTCGGTCTGATGCCATTAATAGGTCATTTACCACCTTCACAAGTGCAGTCTCAGTGCTATGATGGGGTCTAAAACCAGACTGAAGCATTTCGTATACATTGTTTGTCTTCAGGAAGGTAGTGAGTTGCTGCGCAACAGCCTTTTCTAAAATGTTTGAGAGGAATGGAAGATTCGATATAGGCCGATAGTTTTTTATATTTTCTGGGTCAAGGTTTGGCTTTTTCAAGAGAGGCTTTATTACTGCCACTTTTAGTGAGTTTGGTACACATCTGGTGGATAGGGAGCCGTTTATTATGTTCAACATAGGAGGGCCAAGCACAGGAAGCAGCTCTTTCAGTAGTTTAATTGGAATAATGTCCAGTATGGAGCTTGAAGGTTTAGAGGCCATGATTATTTTCATCATTGTGTCAAGAGATATAGTACTAAACCACTTGAGTGTCTCTCTTGATCCTAGGTCCTGGCAGAGTTGTGCAGATTCAGGACAACTGAGCTTTGAAGGAATACGCAGATTTAAAGAGGAGTCCGTAATTTGCTTTCTAATAATCATGATCTTTTCCTCAAAGAAGTTCATGAATTTATCACTGCTGAAGTGAAAGCCATCCTCTCTTGGGGAATGCTGCTTTTTAGTTAGCTTTGCGACAGTATCAAAAAGGAATTTCGGATTGTTCTTATTTTCCTCAATTAAGTTAGAAAAATAGGATGATCGAGCAGCAGTAAGGGCTCTTCGGTACTGCACGGTACTGTCTTTCCAAGCTAGTCGGAAGACTTCCAGTTTAGTGTGGCGCCATTTCCGTTCCAATTTTCTGGAAGCTTGCTTCAGAGCTCGGGTATTTTCTGTGTACCAGGGAGCTAGTTTCTTATGAGAAATGTTTTTAGTTTTTAGGGGTGCAACTGTATCTAGGGTATTGTGCAAGGTTAAATTGAGTTCCTCAGTTAGGTGGTTAACTGATTTTTGTCCTCTGGCGTCCTTGGGTGGACAGAGGGAATCTGGAAGGACATCAAGAAATCTTTGTGTTGTCTGTGAATTTATAGCACGACTTTTGATGTTCCTTGGTTGGGGTCTGAGCAGATTATTTGTTGCAATTGCAAACGTAATAAAATGGTGGTCCGATAGTCCAGGGTTATGAGGAAAAACATTAAGATCCACAACATTTATTCCATGGGACAAAACTAGGTCCAGAGTATGACTGTGACAGTGAGTGGGTCCAGAGACATGTTGGACAAAACCCACTGAGTCGATGATGGCCCCGAAAGCCTTTTGGAGTGGGTCTGTGGACTTTTCCATGTGAATATTAAAGTCACCAAAGATTAGAATATTATTTGCTATGACTACAAGGTCCGATAGGAATTCAGGGAACTCAATGAGGAACGCTGTATATGGCCCAGGAGGCCTGGAAACAGTAGCTATAAAAAGTGATTGAGTAGGCTGCATAGATTTCATGACTAGAAGCTCAAAAGACGAAAACGTCATTTTTTTTGTTCTAAATTGGCATTTGCTATCGTAAATGTTAGCAACACCTCCGCCTTTGCGGGATTCATGGGGGGATATGGTCACTAGTGTAGCCAGGAGGTGAGGCCTCATTTAACACAGTAAATTCATCAGGCTTAAGCCATGTTTCAGTCAGGCCAATCACATCAAGATTATGATCAGTGATTAGTTCATTGACTATAATTGCCTTTGAAGTAAGGGATCTAACATTAAGTAGCCCTATTTTAAGATGTGAGGTATCATGATCTCTTTCAATAATGACAGGAATTGAGGAGGTCTTTATCCTAGTGAAATTGCTAAGGCGAACACCGCCATGTTTAGTTTTGCCCAACCTAGGTCGAGGCACAGACACGGTCTCAATGGGGATAGCTGAGCTGACTACACTGACTGTGCTAGTGGCAGACTCCACTATGCTGGCAGGCTGGCTAACAACCTGCTGCCTGGCCTGCACCCTATTTCATTGTGGAGCTAGAGGAGTTAGAGCCCTGTCTATATTGGTAGATAAGATGAGAGCACCCCTCCAGCTAGGATGGAGTCCGTCACTCCTCAGCAGGTCAGGCTTGGTCCTGTTTGTGGGTGAGTCCCAGAAAGAGGGCCAATTATCTACAAATTCTATATTTTGGGAGGGGCAGAAAACAGTTTTCAACCAGCGATTGAGTTGTGAGACTCTGTAGAGCTCATCACTCCCACTAACTGGGAGAGGGCCAGAGATAATTACTCGATGCCGACACATCTTTCTAGCTGATTTACACGCTGAAGCTATGTTGCGCTTGGTGATCTCTGACTGTTTCATCCTAACATCATTGGTGCCAACATGGATAACAATATCTCTATACTCTCTACACTAAAAGCCACTGTTGCCTGGATTAGTGGTTGACCGCTTATGATTTTTTAACACCGATACCGATTATTGGAGGACCAAAAAAGCAGATACCGATTAATCTGCCAATTTTTTATTTTTTATTTGTAATAATGACAATTACAACAATACTGAATGAACACTTATTTTAACTTAAGATAATACATAAATAAAAATCAATTTAGCCTCAAATAAATAATGGAACATGTTCAATTTCGTTTAAATAATGCAAAAACAAAGTGTTGGAGAAGAAAGTAAAAGTGCAATATGTGCCATGTAAGAAAGCTAACGTTTGAATTCCTTGCTCAGAACATGAGAACATATGAAAGCTGGTGGTTCCTTTTATCATGAGTCTTCAATATTCCCAGGTAAGAAGTTTTAGGTTGTAGTTATTATAGGAATTATAGGACTATTTCTCACTATACCATTTGTATTTCATATACCTTTGACTATTGGATATTCTTATAGGCACTTTAGTATTGCCAGTGTAACAGTATAGCTTCCATCCCTCTCCTCGCCCCTACCTGGGCTCGAACCAGGAACACATCGACAACAGCCACCCTCGAAGCAGCTTTACCCATGCAGAGCAAGGGGAATAACTACTCCAAGTCTCAGAGCGAGTGACGTTTGAAACGCTATTAGCGCGCACCCTGATAACTAGCTAGCCATTTCACATCGGCTAATCTCTGGAGATGATAGGCTTGAAATCATAAACAGCTGTGCTTGCGAAGAGCTGCTGGCAAAATGCATGAAAGTGCTGTTTGAATGAATGGTTACGAGCCTGTTGCTGCCTACCATCGCTCAGTCAGGCTGCTCTATCAAAGCATAGATTTAATTATAACATAATAACACACAGAAATACGAGCCTTTGGTCATTAATATGGTCGAATCCGGAAACGATCATTTTGAAAACAAAACGTTTATTTCAGTGAAATACGGAACCGTTCTGTATTTTATCTAACGGATGGCATCCCTAAGTCTAAATATTCCTGTTACATTGCACAACCTTCAATGTTATGTCAATATTACGTAAAATTCTGGCAAATTTGTTCGCAATGAGCCAGGCTGCCCAAACTGTTGCATATACCCTGACACTGCGTGCAATGAATGCAAGAGAAGTGACAAAATTTCACCTGGTTAATATTGCCTGCTAACCTTTCTTTTAGCTAAATATGCAGGTTTAAAAATATATACTTCTGTGTATTGATTTTAAGACAGGCATTGGTGTTTATGGTTAGGTACAGTCATCAAACGATTGTGCTTTTTTCGCAAATGCGCTTTGTTAAATCATCCCCCTGCATTGCATCGATTATATGCAATGCAGGACACGCTAGATAAACTAGTAATATCATCAACCATGTGTAGTTAACTAGTGATTATGATTGATTGATTGTTTTTTATAAGATATGTTTAATGCTAGCTAGCAACTTACCTTGGCTTCTACTGCATTCGCGTAACAGGCAGGCTCCTCGTGGAGTGCAATGAGAGGCAGGTGGTTGGAGCGTTGGACTAGTTAACTGTAAGGTTGCAAGATTGAATCCCAGAGCTGACAAGGTTCTGCCTCTGAACAAAGCAGTTAACCCACCATTCCTAAGCCATCATTGAAAATAAGAATGTGTTCTTAACTGACTTGCCTAGTTAAATAATGATTTCCGATTGTTATGAAAACTTGAAATCGGCCCTAATTAATCGGCCATTCTGATGAATCGGTCGACCTCTAGTCTGGATACTGTCTGGTTGATCGCTGCTAGTTGTCGTCTTCATCTCAACTAATTTGAGTCTCAAAGTGCTGTTGCGGCCTACCTCCTTTTCCTCCTCAACCTGTACTGTCACTGCCTCGATAGGAGGATCAGGCACGTTTTTTCTTTCATTCACTGCTTTTCTCGCATTGGCTAACTGCGATCATCTACTTTATTCACATACTGTATGTATATTCTTCTACATTTTCGAATTTAGTCTCTCTTTACGTTGATTCTTTGCAGGAGATGCTTTCAAACAAGAAAGTGCTGTGCGGCTCTTGAGGCATTTTAACCAATCAGGTTGCCGGAAGGGCCATTAAATGCCAGTAACCAGTCGCATGTCAGGACATTTCTCATCTTTCAGCACTACGTCTACAAAGGCTATTGCAATGTATGGACTAGCTAATGATATGCTCCGGAAAACAAGCTTTTGCATGATATATGATTCAACATGGAGAGTTTTAAAAATAGCGATTGAAGTTCTACATGAAACATGCTATCAAGAACGATATTTATGGTAGGTGTAGTTGACAAAGTTAATATAAAATTATACAAATAAAGTATTTATATACATTATTGCCGGTGTATTTGTACATTTTTTGAAAGTATAGAAATTATAGTTGCAAAATATCCCAATATCAGAAAATTGATAGATGAAGCAAAATCACAATTTTTGCCTATGGCCTTAATGGGAAAAAATCATCCAAAAGTAACTGAAAGTAGCCTAATCGGATTAAGTTACTGAGTTTGGGTAATACAGAATTACGTTGATTACAATTAGTTACCTGTTTGATTACAAACAGGTAACTAGTAACTAACGGATTACATTTAGGGTTACCTACCCAACCCTGCCTTTAGGGTACTTTTTTTTACCACATCACACAGTAGCCTACAACCAGTGTACTGTGCAGTTGGCCTATTTGCAAATGGCACGTAACATATCCAAGAAATTTGATTGTAGTAGACTAATCAGTGGATTGATTCAGGGCCACCACAGGCACCTTTTATAGTCTACATGAACATTGAGGTTTTTTTAAAGTATGCGAGGGCTTTCCTTGGTGTATGTCGCGTTTCTCTAGCTCCCCTGTCGGCTTGGGTAACCAAAGCGCATTGAAATAAAGGAGCCGTCGAAACAGTCTGCCTACTAATCTCTCTCCGGCACGGAAACAGGTTGCTGTCGGAATACGGCACAACCTAATTATTTCATTTCAAGGGAGACAAATTTACTTTAAATTCGGGCGTTCGTAAAGCCTACTACAACGTTGAAGAAGTAGAAAGTTGTGACACGCCCAACCTCACATCAAAACTGCGCCCGAGATTATCGTGAATTTATTTGGGTGAGTAGCTTTAACTATAACCACCGTCTACCTTTTCTCAAACGAAAGATGACCCAAAATCAATTTATTTGAGTAGGCTTATTTATGAGGAGCCATTTCCCTCGTCTGTCTGTTGGTTCCATTTGATGAAAATCAAGCGGTGTTGGCCATTTAAAACACTATTATTATTTTTATTTTTGTAGGGATGTGTAATGTCATACAAAACCTATGGACGCCGCTTTTACAATGTCACAAATTACGCATCAACTTTTCCATTGTCACTTGTTCCAGGCTTGAATGGATGATTCCACGTTAGACTCTATCCTTCACACGCAAGTGGCCAAAGCATTCCCCTCCCATTCTTCATGTCAATTCTCACAATTGTTTGATATAAATAACCCACTTCTCATTCATGCACTCTCTCTCTCTCGCTCTCTCTGTTTTATGGGACATAGCTGTGGTGATACCCTATATGTGTCCTAATCTCTGGGGCTATACAGATGGCATATCTTAATTTGATCATCCCCGTTGCAGTAATGTTCCTCGACAACAGGAAATGCAAACTTGTAGTGTATTCGATGTTGAAAAAGGCTTTTAAAATGTGTAATTTCCACCTAATCTCAGACTTGGTTTGCCGTAATGAAAAATGTATCAACCACAGGAGGTTGGTGGCACCTTAATTGGGGAGGATGGGCTTGTGGTAATGGCGTGTGCGGAATTAGTGGAAAGGTATCAAACGCATGGATTCCATGTGTTTGATGCCATTCCATTTGCTTCGTTCCAGCCATTATTATGAGCCGTCCTCCCCACAGCAGCCTCCTGTGGTATCAACCCCTACAAAAAAATGTCCATTGATTATAACAATTCACATTTCCTGTTGCTCCAGGATTATATTCCTGTTGTGTGAAACTGGCTCAAATTTAAGATACAGCATCTGTATATGTTTTTCCATTTGGACAGTTAGTCCTTGACAATGGATGTACTGGAGTAGACGTTTTACTAGTGTTACAGTAGTCTAGTAGTGGACCAGAATAGGTCATCCATATGACATGCAGTCAAATACACATGTACGTACACAGAGTTACATGCACACAGTCACACGTTCACACACAAATGAACTTTCAGGCACACCTGTTAATTAATTTAAATGCATTCCAGATGACTATCTCAACTGTGAAGTAACACATTTGGAATCATGTAGTAACCAAAAAAGTGTTAAACAAATCAAAATATATTTTACATTTGAGATGATACAAAGTAGCCACCTGTTTCCTTGATGACAGCTTTGCACACACCAGCTTCACCTGGAAGGCTTTTCAAACAGTCTTGAAGGAGTTCCCACATATGCTGAGCACTCGTTGGCTGCTTTTCCTCCACTCTGCGGTCCAACTCATCCCAAACGATCTCAATTGGGTTGAGATCGGGTGATTGTGGAGGCCAGGTCATCTGATGCAGCACTCCACCACTCTCCTTCTTGGTCAAATAGTCCTTACACAGCCTGGAGGTGTGTTGGGTAATTGTCCTGTTGAAAAACAAATGATAGTCCCACTAAGCGCAAACCAGATGGGGTGGCATATGGCTGCAGAATGCCGTGGTAACCATGCTGGTTAAGTGAGCCTTGCATTCTAAATACATCACAGACAGTGTCAACAGCAAAGCACCATCACACCACCTCCATGCTTCACTGTGGGAACCACACATGTGGAGATCACCCGTTCACCTACTCTGCGTCTCACAAAGACACCTGTTGGAACTAGAAATCTCAAATTTGGACTCATCAGACCAAAGGACAGATTTCCACTGGTCTAATTCATTCATTGCTTGTGTTTCTTGGCCAAAGCAAGTCTTCTTATTATTGGTGTCCTTTTAGTAGTGGTTTCTTTGCAGCAATTGGACCATGAAGGCCTGACTCACGCAGTCTCCTCTGAACAGTTGATGTTGAGATGTGTCTGTTACTTGAACTCTGAAGTATTTATTTGGGCTGAAATCTGAGGTGCATTTAACTCTAACTTATCCCTTGCAGCAGAAGTAACTTGGTCTTCCTTTCCTGTGACGGCCCTCATGAGAGCCAGTTATATCAAAGCGCTTGATGGTTTTTGCAACTGCACTTGAAGAAACTTTCAGTTCTTGACATTTTCCGTATTGACTGACCTTCATGTCTTAAAGTAATGATGGACTGGTGTTTCTCTTTTCTTATTTGAGCTGTTCTTGCCATAATATGGACTTGGCCTTATTTGGTAAAATACCATCTTCCTTATACCACCCCTACCTTGTCACAACACAACTGATTGTAGCAAACGCATTGAGGCGGCAGGTAGCCTAATAGTTAGTGTTGGACTAGTAACCGAAAGGTTGCAAGATCGAATCCCCGAGCTGACAAGGTAAAAATCTGTCGTTCTGCCCCTGAAGAAGGCAGTTAACCCTCTGTTCCTAGGCCCTCATTGAAAATAAGACTGACTTGCCCAGTTAAAAAAGAAATAAAAAAACTTAACAAGGCACACCTGTTAATTGAAATCCATTCCAGGTGCCTACCTCATAGAGCTGGTTGAGAGAATGTCAAGCTGTCAAAGCAAAGGGTGGATACTTTGAAACATCTCAAATATATTTTGATATATTTAACACTTTCTTTTTTTAGCTCCAGAGTGCGCAGCGGTCTAAGGCATTGCATCTCAGTTCTTGAGGCGTCACTATATACACCCTGGTTCGAATCCAAGCTGTATCACAACCGGCCGTGATTGGGAGTGCCATAGGGCGGCTCACAATTGGCCCAGCATCGTCCCGGTTTGGCCGGTGTCTGCTGTCATTATAAATAAGAATTTGTTCTTAACTGACTTGCCTGGTTAAAGGTTTTTAAAAAATGCAAATACATTATTACATGATTCCATATGTGTAATTTCATAGTTGTGATGTCTTCACTATTATTCTACAATTTAGAAAATAGTAAAACTAAAAAACCCTTGAATGAGTAGGTGTGTCTAAACTTTTGACAGGTTCTGTATACTCGTCACATGTCCTGCTATTGTCTCCCAACAAAGGCATAGACACAAACACCCTGTCATCAGACTCTTCTCTTTTCAAACAAGCACACAGACACACTGTCATTTCACACATGCATGCATGCACACCACACAGACACACACATCCTGTTTTTTTTAACATATTTTTCCAGTTTGCATCAATGCATATTGTCAGATAAATGCACCGGTGTGAGCGAACACACACACAGACAGAAAAATAATTGTGAGCCCATAGCCGCACGAAGGTGTTTGGGAGTGCGTAATTACAGGCAATATCCACACTGAGCTGAAGACCAGGGTTACGGCTTACAAGGAATTGGACATGGACGCATACAAGGAAGCCCGATATGACCTCAGACGAGACATCCCTACATCCCTTCCGTCTTCAAGAGAGCGAGAGTTGCACCCCTTCTGAAAAAACCTACACTCGATCCCTCCGATGTCAACAACTACAGACCAGTATCCCTTTCTTTTCTCTCCAAAACTCTTGAACGTGCCGTCCTTGGCCAGCTCTCCCGCTATCTCTCTCAGAATGACCTTCTTGATCCAAATCAGTCAGGTTTCAAGACTAGTCATTCAACTGAGACTGCTCTTCTCTGTATCACGGAGGCGCTCCGCACCGCTAAAGCTAACTCTCTCTCCTCTGCTCTCATCCTTCTAGACCTATCGGCTGCCTTCGATACTGTGAACCATCAGATCCTCCTCTCCACCCGCTCCGAGTTGTGCATCTCCGGCGCGGCCCACACTTGGATTGCGTCCTACCTGACAGGTCGCTCCTACCAGGTGGCGTGGCGAGAATCTGTCTCCTCACCACGCGCTCTCACCACTGGTGTCCCCCAGGGCTCTGTTCTAGGCCCTCTCCTAATCTCGCTATACACCAAGTCACTTGGCTCTGTCATAACCTCACATGGTCTCTCCTATCATTGCTATGCAGACGACACACAATTAATCTTCTCCTTTCCCCCTTCTGATGACCAGGTGGCGAATCGCATCTCTGCATGTCTGGCAGACATATCAGTGTGGATGACGGATCACCACCTCAAGCTGAACCTCGGCAAGACGGAGCTGCTCTTCCTCCCGGGGAAGGACTGCCCGTTCCATGATCTCGCCATCACGGTTGACAACTCCATTGTGTCCTCCTCCCAGAGCGCTAAGAACCTTGGCCTGATCCTGGACAACACCCTGTCGTTCTCAACTAACATCAAGGCGGTGGCCCGTTCCTGTAGGGTTCATGCTCTACAACATCCGCAGAGTACGACCCTGCCTCACACAGGAAGCGGCGCAGGTCCTAATCCAGGCACTGTCATCTCCCGTCTGGATTACTGCAACTCGCTGTTGGCTGGGCACCCTGCCTGTGCCATTAAACCCCTACAACTCATCCAGAACGCCGCAGCCCGTCTGGTGTTCAACCTTCCCAAGTTCTCTCGCGTCACCCCGCTCCTCCGCTCTCTCCACTGGCTTCCAGTTGAAGCTCGCATCCGCTACAAGACCATGGTGCTTGCCTACGGAGCTGTGAGGGGAACGGCACCTCAGTACCTCCAGGCTCTGATCAGGCCCTACACCCAAACAAGGACACTGCGTTCATCCACCTCTGGCCTGCTCACCTCCCTACCACTGAGGAAGTACAGTTCCCGTTCAGCCCAGTCAAAACTGTTCGCTGCTCTGGCCCCCCAATGGTGGAACAAACTCCCTCACGACGCCAGGACAGCGGAGTCAATCACCACCTTCCGGAGACACCTGAAACCCCACCTCTTTAAGGAATACCTAGGATAGGATAAGTAATCCTTCTCACCCCCCTTTAAGATTTAGATGCACTATTGTAAAGTGACTGTTCCACTGGATGTCATAAGGTGAATGCACCAATTTGTAAGTCGCTCTGGATAAGAGCGTCTGCTAAATGACTTAAATGTAAATGTAATGTAAAATCAAACATGCAAAAGAACAATATAGTAGGAATCCTATTACATGGGCTCCAACTCGCATTTTATGTGGCAGGGCTCGCAGACGATAATCGATTACAAAGGGAAATCCAGCCATTTATAAACGTTTTGCTCACATTGGCCATAGAGAGCGAGATCACACACCAATCCTAAAAACGGGCTTTCACGAAGGGAGCATAAAAAGATTATTGTGTGATCTCTCTCTCTCCATGGCCGCTGTGAGCAGAACGTTTAAACGGGTTAACAATCACAAGGCCGCCTGCCAGACAGAATACCAGGGTTCGTTCTCAAAGCATGCGCAGACCAGCTGGTGGGTGTCTTCAGACATTTTCAATATCTCCTTGTTCCAGTCTGTAATCCCAACATGTTTCAAGCTGACCAACATTGTCTAAATGACTATTGCCCTGTAGAACTCACATCTGTAATTATGAAGTGCTTTGAAAGGCTGTTCATGACACACATCAACAACATCATCCCAGACTCCCTAGACCCACTCCAATTTGCATACTGCTCCAATAGATCCACAGATGATGCAATCTCAATTGCACTTTCCCACCTGGACAAGAGGGGAAATAACTATGTGAGAATGCTGTTCCTAGACTACAGCTCAGCGTTCAACACCATAGTCCCCACCAAGCTCATCACCAAGTTATGGACCCTGGGACTGAACCCATCCCTCTGCAACTGGACCCTGGACTTCCTGACAGGTCGGCCCCAGGTGGGGAGGGTAGGCAAGAACACCTCCACCACGATGTCCCTTAACACGGGGCCCCCCCCATGGGTTTGTGTTTAATCCCCTCCTGTACTCCCTGTTCACCCACGACTGCGTGGCCACGTACAACTCAAACACCAAGTTTGCTGACGACACGACGGTGGTAGGCCTGATGATAGACGGCGATGAGTCAGCCTACAGGGAGGAGGTCAGGGACTTACCAGTGTGATGCCAGGACATCAACCTCTCCCTCAACTTCAGTAAGACCAAGGAGCTGATCATGGACTATAGGAGAAAGAGGGGAGAGCACGCCCCCATCCACATCGACAGGGCCGTTGTGGAGCGGGTCGAGAGCTTCAAGTTCCTTGGCGGCCACATCATTAATGACTTAACATGGTCCACACCTGCACAGTCGTGAAGCGGGCATGGCAGCACCTCTTCCCCCTCCGGAGGCTGAAAAGATTTGGCATGGGACCTTGGATCCTCAAAGTTCTACAGCTGCACCAACGAGAACATCTTCACTGGCTGCATCGCCACTTGGTATGGTAAATGACAGCAAAGCACTACAGAGGGTGATGTGAACAGCCCACTACATCACTGGGGCTGAGCTCCCTGCCATCCAGGACCTTTTATATCAGGCAGTGTCAGAGGAAGGCTCGAATTGCCATAGACTGTTCACTCTGCTACCATACAGTCGTGGCCAAAGGTTTTGAGAATGACACAAATATTAATTTTCAGTCTGCTGCCTCCGTTTGTATGACGGCAATTTGCATATACTCCAGAATGTTACAAAGAGTGATCAGAAGTATTGCAATTAATTGCAAAGTCCTCTTCGCCATGCAAATTAACTGAATTCCCAAAAAACATTTCCTCTGAATTTCAGCCCTGCCACAAAAGGACCAGCTGACATCATGTCAGTGACTCAATCGTTAACACAGGTGTGAGTCTTGACAAGGCTGGGGATCACTCTGTCATGCTGATTGAGTTCGAATAACAGACTGGAAG